>NC_143147.1:15571120-15883203 GCF_059928025.1 Delphinapterus leucas | reverse complement strand
CAGTGGGCAGCTCAGGGCAAGACTGCCCCTTCTTGTGGAAATTTTCTTCCTCTGTGCGGCGGTCTCTCCCAGGACATGCACAAACACGCACCTCAAAGCTGTTCCGTCCCAGCAGATTACCACTACCCAGGTAAGAAGAGGGAAGCAGAAGGCAGTAAGGAGGGTGGGCCCCGCCTCCCTGTTCTCCTGTAAACCAGGCCCCACCTACTCCCAACCACCCCCATCCTACGTGGATCCTAAGGTCCAGCTCCAGGAAGACTGAGAAGCCACAGGCTAGAGAGATCCCAAAGCCGGAGAAAAGAGAACTGGGAGGGAGCAGCAGAGGAAGTCTACCAAGGGGATGCAGTGAGGGAAAGATGGCTGGTAGCACGGAAGAAAGTGGTGAAGGGCAGAGCCCAGTGGATAGAGAGAGGCGGAGCTTAGGGAGGAGCATGCCAGCGTGGAGGGCGGCGTGTTGTCCCTACTTGGAGTCTTCCAGTGTGATGATGGTGAGGATGGGCCGCCGGTTCATGCCTCCCATGCAGGAGCTGTTACACATGAAGTTGTAGTGGATGGTGGTACAGTCAGAGCCAACCTGGGAGAGAGCACAGGCCCCAGGTGAGGCTATGCAGCCCCGGGGAAGCTGTTAGCCTTTGTGAGCCTCTGTTTCCTCAGCTGTGGAATGGGGATAACCCATCTGCTCTGCACACCTCACCGGGTTGTGGGAGATCAAGGAAGGAGAAAGCCCTCCATCTCCCACCTGGATGGTCACTGACAAACCCCTCTGGCCCCCTTCCCCCAGAGACCCCAGTGGCCAAACCAGACCTCAGGCGGCTCGTAGGGCACCACCACGCTGTGTCGAAAAGTGTTTCTGTCGTCCAAATACTCAGCACGTAAATTCCCTTCCACCCGGATCAGATGCTGAGGAGGGGCCAGACCTGAGAGCAATCATGGAGGAATTAGGGGTTTGGGGGCTCCGGGCACCAGCCTTGCCCATCCACGGCCCCCCGCTGCTCACCGTCGCTATAGTCAGAGCAGCGCTCATGGTGGGGACAGCGCCTCACAACCTCCGTCATGTACTCTGACTTCTTATAGATGGCCATGGCGCGGACCCGGGTGCCGGGCGGGGGTGGTGAGCTGACCCACAGCTGCACCGGGCAGGTCTTGGCCAGCTGGCAAAACAGCTTGTTGAGGGCAGGGGAATACTGGAGGAGAAGGAAGAATGAATGGAAGGTCAGGACACAAGTACCTAGGGGTCAAATGAACAAACACTGCATAAGTACCGACTGGAAGCCATGTTCTGTGGGGGGAGGGTAGCTAGAGATGGCACGGTCGGGCTCCTACATCCCAGAAGCTTACTTACAAAAGCCAAAGAGTGAATGAGAGTGAAGAAAAAAGAAAAAAAGAATGGCCTCACGACAGACGCTGAGAATGTGATGGGAAGGATGAAACCCCAAGGTCGAGGGGGGAAATGCAACTTTGGGACTGGGGTCAAAGGTCATAGACTAACTAGGTAAAATGTAAAAAGGCTGAAGTGGAACCCTAGAGTTCCGTACAGAGAAACCCTGGGGCACAGGGGCCACACATCGAATTGTCACAGGGAAGCCAGCCCCTCAGGGCCACTTACCGTGCAGGTTACAGACTTGGCTGTTCCGGAATGTAGGAAACCTAGATGGAACCCATAGCTGCCAGGGTAGGTCTTCTGGGAAGGGACAAAGGACGACAGGGGCCAGGAGGTGGCTGGTGCTGGGGCGGCTGGGGTGGGGGCAGCTGGCGCAGGGGGCTCTGGCATTTGGGGGGCTTCATCTGGACGTTCATCCAGCCAGTTTGCGACGTCTTCTGGGGACAGCAGCAGGTCATCCACGGCTGGGGAGAGCTCAGAGGACTGTGGACGGGAGAGACAAGAGTCAGAAGGCCAGGTTCTCAGCCCCCAGCTTTGCAGCCCCTGGGCCCTTCTCGCAGCCCAGCCCTTACCAGAAGGTTGTTTTCAGGAAGCCTGTAAGACAAGAGCAGAAAGTCAGTACTGGTTTTTGCTTCTCACAGGTCTCTACTTAGGGGGCTGGGGACTCGGGTGGGGCAGGGTTATTAGAGGCTCGGCAGTGAACCTGCCCCTCCCTCCAGACCTCCACTTACAGTTTCCACAAGTCTGAAAACGTCTCCTGACTCAGAGGGGGCTCCACGCCGAGTTCTGCCTGCGACTCCTCCATTACAGCTCCCTGGGAGGCAGTGTGGCCACTGGGGGGAGAAAGGCGAGGACCCGGTGTGAGACATACCCAGCCCAGGGTCACCTCGCCCTGAGGCGAGAGGGAGCCCTGTGTGCAGACCACGCCAGGGTGTTGAGGATCTGCTACGGGGGCAGGACCCCCCACCCCACCGACTCCTCACCACGCAGAGAGGGACTTCCAACCCTCCCACCACTGAATCCAGAAGCCTTCCTCAGTGTCTACCTATTTCTGCTCTCCTTTGTGGTAATAAGGCTGAAGCAACTCTCAGCCCACTCCCTCCATCTGCGGTAAGATACCTCCCTTGACCCGCCCATTCCCCACCTGCTCCCTTGGGACGGCTCCTCACCCCCGGCTTACAAATCCCTCAGGACCCAGGCCCTGCCCACCTCTTTGACCTCATCTCCTAGCACCCTCTCCTTTCTCCGGTGCTTGAGCTCCACCGGCTGCCCTGGTGCCAGAAAGGCTGAGGACCGCTGCTCTACTGGAATATAAACTTCGGCAGGGCAGGGAAGTTGTCTTGTTCACCAGTTATCAGCATAATGCCTTGCACCTGGTTGGGCTCAATAACTGGGGTGAATAAGTGAATCGTCGTACCCGGGCCATGAGCGGTTACGAGCGGTCGAGGGAACAAAGGGGACAGAGCGGTGGCTGCGGTCCGGGCCACGGCCCTGCCGCCATCGTCTCGTCTCTCAGGCTAGCTTTCAAATGGTTTCATCATGCCCTCTTTCTTTCCTTTTTTTGCTTTTTGTTCCCAGTTCATTTCCCCATATATTTATTCTCGGATTAGTGATTTTTGAACAGGTGTTCATCTCTTTAGAAATACCTGTGCCATGACCGCAGAGTACTCAGATTTCTTTTTGGCATTTGGTGACATATGATGGGGAAAGTGACGAGTTGTATGACAGGAGAGGTACAAGGTGAACCTTAGAGTAAGTAAGACTTTATGCATAGTTCTTTTTTTTTTCTCATGTGTGAATTCTTTTTTTTTTTTCACACACACGCTGTATTTTATTTTTACAAGAGATAAACAGACTGACACCAAGCATTCTAAATGCATCACCATAACGAAGGCAACAATGATTGCAATTACCAAACACGAAACACACTCACACTATGTCATAATATTGACATTCAGTCCAGGAATCCTCCACTGTAACAGCTCCTTTACTTTGCAGTGAAAATTGATTTGTATATTTTTGGCCTCTGAGTCCTTGTGGGATTTTTTTTTTTTATTCAAACAGAAAGTCACAAAAATTATAATCATCCTCACCAGTTCACTCAGTCCCATGTAATTAATTTTTTTTTATCTTGATCTTTTGTTACACCATGCCCTCTTTCTTGATGCCAAATTTGTCATCAGCTTTGCTCAGAAACATGCCACTGAAAAAGTCCCTGTTCAGTACATTTTTCCTGCTGTCTCAATGGCACTGACAAACACCTCCCGCACCACGCCCAAGCAAGCGGCTCTTTTCTAATCTCCCTTAAGGTTCACCTGCACCTTTATGTTGATACAGAACCTGCTTTCCTGTGTATTTAGAGTGTGAAAAAATCCTTTCACGTGGGTTACCTTATCTGTCCCAATAACCACACCTGCCTCTTGACAGGTGAGAAAGTCTCACAGAGGTTAAGTGACCAGCCGACAACACACACAGGTGAGTGAATGAGCTTTTATGAAAAATGACTGTTCGAAGGTCTAGGATTAAGAGGCTTACTTCATTACAGACTAACCTGCAGAGCTCTCATTTGTAATCAGTTAAGTCTGAAGGTGCAGATTTTAGCGATGAAAGTCTGCCAACTGAGAGGTTGGCAAAAGGGCCTCTTATCATAGCTCCCAAAGCTGATGGAGGATGGACCATGAACGTACATGGAGGAAGGCAAGAGGGGACAGCAGCGGGACCCCAAACATCTGCCTTGGGGGGAAGGACTAGGGTTCCCCCTGGATCGATGATCAAAATAACTTTGAGACTTTTATGGAAGGGAGGCTCGTGTCAACAGAGATGGGGCTCAGAAGCCCTTGGTTTGATGTTGTACTGTCACTTAAATTTGCTGCATGACCTCACTTATCTTAAAGCTCCCATGGCAAACGTGGCAGAGCCTGGGCTCTGGAGGCAGACAGGCTAGGCCTGCACCCCAAGCTCACCATCTAATAGCTGTGTAACTTTGGGAGGTTGCTTAACCTCTCTGTGCCTAGCGTCCTTTGCTCTAAAATAGGGCCCCACTTGTTATAGGAAATATAAAGAGTTGAGAAAAGCACCTAGCACTTAGTCAGAGCTCAATAGATGCTTCTCTTTATATGATTATCCCAATTTTATTTGTTCTCTATTATTGTTGGAAAGTGAGAGCTTTGTGATTGCGAGGGGGTGGGGCTTTTGTGGTCCTGCCTGCACTCATGCTAGTTCCCCTCCTTCAGACAACTCTGTTTAGTAAACATGCCAGGAGGGGCTGTCCTGGGATGGTGGGCCAAGGTCTCAGTCCCACTGCAGGGAGACAGCCCCATGGACATAGGAGGTCTCCCTCTCTCAGACCTCGGCTACAACTGAATTCTCAATGTTTCTTTCTCTAGGAAACCTCTTCAGAGTAGGTACTTCCCATGGGTATGAGCATCAGGGGGTCATGATGGTTGTGCGGAGGCAGAACATTTACACTGGCAGCCCTGGTGGGAAGGCAATAAACTCAGCTGGGACCCAAAGGAGGGGCAGGCCTGATCGCCATCATAACAATGGCCTATCATAACAATGGTGGCTGTTTATATAGACCTTATCTGGATCCACTGCTTTCAGTGGCTAATCTCATTAATCCTCTCAAAAAGCCAGTAAGGTAGGTGCTATCATCAGAAGAGAGGAACTGAGGTTAAAGGAATTACCCAGGCTCAGAAAGCTCCCAAGCGGCAGGGCCAGGGATTTGAACCTGGGCTGTCTGAAGCCACACCCAAGCTCTAAATAATTATGCTCCTCTGGCTCCACCCAGAGTCTGATGTAAAAAAAATTTTTGGCTGAAAGCTATGTGATTGGGAAAATAAAAAAAAAAAATTTGATTCTGGGAAGAAATAAGGCAGCATCTGGTAAAACTGAAAACACATACATTTTACTACTCCACAAAACCACTTCTAGGTGGACGTCCTAGAAAAGTGGTTGCAGGGGGCGACAGAAGGAGTCTTGCACAAAAATATTCATGTCGTTGTTCCTAATGGCAGGTGACAAGAAACAACCTTACTATCCATCAATAGGAAATAGGTAAATGAAACGTGGTGTATTCATTGCAGTGGTTTAGGGAAATGAATTATCTGTATATGTAATCCAATACAGCTCACAAACATGCTGGGTGAAAATACAATTTGCAAGAAAAAAGCAAAACACAGTAATTTGGTTCATGGAATTTAAAAATATAAGATGAGGGACTTCCCTGGTGGTCCAGCGGTTAGGATTCCGGGCTTCCACTAGAGGGAGCACAGGTTTGATCCCTGGTAGGGGAACTAAGATCCAGCATGCTGCGTGGCAGCACAGAGGGAACAAAACAAAACAACATATATATACATATATAGAGAAATATGAATATATATAATGACTATTGCTTATAAACATGTGTATGAAACACAGGCAAGAAGAATAGAAATTCACAAAATCTATGATCGTGATGGTCTCAGGGAGAGGGGGATGTATGCTTAGGGTACTGAGGGTAGAGTCAAAGGAGGTTTTAGCTTTATTAACAAAGAAAAATTTAAAAAGATGGTATCCGTACATTACTTGTGTAATTAAAATATGGACAAAAATAAGACAGAATGTTAAGTGTTAAAATTATTTGGTGGGGATATGTGTTATGTTACTTTTGTACCTGTATTTTTCCAAATAAAAAATATCTAAAAAAGAAAAATAAATAGAAATTATGGAAAATTTTAACCATATAAAAAGGTAAACAGAAAAATGTCCCAAGTACCCATCACACAGCTTCAAGAATAATCAACATTCTGCCTTTTTTGTCTCATCTATACCTCTAGCCACTCCCCACAACCCCACAAATGTTTTTGAGGTAAAACTTACAAAGGTTGAAATGGCATCATACTATTTTGATCACAAAACTTGACAAATTTTGATACAGCTCTGTAACCCACCCCTACCAAGACAAAGATGTTGTGTTCTCTGAAAGTTTTGTGTTCAGGGCTATTAACCATGTCAAATTAACTGTTGTGTATGGTGTGAGGTAGAGGTCAAAATCCATTTTTCTGCTTCAGTTGTTTCAGCACTGTTTGTTGAAAGACTTTCCTTTCCCAACTGATTCACTTTGGTGCCTTTGTAGAAAATCATTTACCATATTTATGTCTTTTCCCATACTCTATTCATTGGTTGTTGTCCTACTGTAGCTTTACAGTAACCTTGATATCGGGTATCTTAAGACCTCCAACTTTGTACCACTGTTTCATTTCGGAATCAGCTTGTCAATTTCTACAAACAATGTTTTAAGTCATTGAGTTAAATCATTCTGAAGAGTACAGACACCTTAACACCAATAAGTGTTCTAATCCATGAATACGGTATCTCTCCGTTATTTAAATCTTCCTAAATTCTCTCAGCAGTATTTTGCAGTTTTCAATATGGAGCTCTTGTCCATCTTTTGTTAAATTTATCCCTGAGTATGCCATGTTTTTGACTTTGGATTCAAGGTTGCTATTATATAAAAATACAATGTATGTATAGTGCCTTTGAAACTTGTAACTTTGCTACAATCACTTATTAGTCCGCATAGTGTGAAAATGAATTTTCTATTAGGACTTTTTGTGTACACAATCATACCACCTGTGAATAAAGCAATTTAATTTCTTCTTTTCCAATTGTTATGTTTCTTTCTCTTGCCTGGTTAAGACCTCTAATTTACAATGCTGAAGAGGCCAGAGTCAAATCCTTATCTTAGAGGAAAAGCATTCACTCTAGTCTGTCACTATTAGGTATGTTGTTAATGGTAACTTGATTGGGGGTGCACTGTATCAGACTGAGGAAGTTTCCTCTGCTAGTTTGCTGGGAGGTTGGTTTTTCTTTTAAAATCACAAACAGGTGTTGCATACTGTCAACAGCTTTTTATGCATCTATTGAAGTTGATCATAGGATTTTTACCCTTTAATCTGTTAATGTGGCAAATTACACTGATTGATTTTTTGAATGTTAAATCAACGTTGCAGTCCAGGGATAAACTCTACTTGGGGACGATATATTTATCATTTTTATATATTACTAGGCGTGATTTGCTAAAGTTTGTCAGGTTTTTGCACATATATGCTGACAGCATTACGCTGGCCTCATAAAATGAGTTGGGCAATGTTACTTCCTCTATATTCTGAAAGAGTTTATGTGAGATTGGTTTTGTGTCTTCCTCAAGTATTTGAAGTGAAGAACAAAGGATAGGAAATACCACTGAGACAGCAGATTTAAACCCAAATGTAACAATAATTGCATTAAATGTAAATGGACCAAGCGCTCCAATTAAAGCAATTCAGTGGGGAAAGGAAGGCTATTTCAACAAGCGGAGCTAGAACAACTGGATATCCATAAGAAAAAATAAAACAGAACCTTGACCTCACATCATGAAATAATTCTTAATTATCAGTTAATTAATTATGGCTCACAGACCTAAGTGTAAAACCTAAAGTTAGAAGGTTCTAGAAGAAAATATATGAGAAACTATAAGAGAATATCTTCATGACCTTGGGCTAAGATTTCCTGAACAGGTCACAGCAACCACTTAAAAGAAAAAAGAATCTTCTGCTCCTCTTAAGAGCTGTTAAACAAGCAAGCAACAGGTCAGGAGAAAATACACGTATCTGACAAAAGATACACTCTTCCTATCCAGAATGTACAAATAACTTCAACACCTCAACAACACAAAAAGCAAATACACCAATTTTAAAAATGGGGAAAAGACTTGAACAGTCTCTTCACATATAACACAGAAATGGCCAATAAGCACATGCAAACTGTTGAACAAAGTTAACAGAGAACTGCAAAATGAAACCGCAATGATGTGCCACATTAGAGAGACTGACAAACCAAATCCTAAGACAGGATATATCCTGCTGGTGGGAGTGTAAAATGGTACAACCACTTTGAATAATTAAAACTTTTTAATAGAATTTAAAAATATATAGATCTACTCCTCACTCTATGACCCAACAATTCCACTCCTAAGGATTTATCCAAGAAACATAAAAACATGACTACAAAAGTAATTGTACAAGAATGCTGATAGCAGCTTTATTCAAAATAATCTCAAATGGGAAACAACTCAAAGGCCATCAAAAGAATGCATAAACAATCGATGGTTTATTCATTCAGAGGAATATATTAAAATAAAAAGGAGCAAAATACGGATACACTGATACATGCAATAAAATGGGTGAATTTCACAGATATAAGAAGTTCTCCAACAGGCAAAAATAATCCACGGTGACACAAATCAAAATAAAGGTAGGGGGTCAAAGATAGGGAAGAAGCAAGAGAAACTTCTATTTTGATAGGCGGCGGGTGTAAATGCTACCCCCAATTTAGAAAAAAGCACGCCAAGTACAGCGCACTGTGTCTGGTTCGTAGCAGGTGCGTGGTAGGCGACCGCGCCCTAAACGATGAAAATGCGGGAAAAATGGTTACGGGTCGTACTTCGCGCGGGGTTCGCCGCCTCCCGCAGGCCAGAACTAGCCGGGACTGGAGAGCTGCACAGAAGACCTCGGGCCCCGCCCCTCTCCAAGCCCCCCCCTTCCGCTTCAAGACGTTCACTCTGCGTCCGAAATGGGAATGTCTCAGCCCAAAGCCGAATACAGAAGAAATTGTTTCTCCGCCACAAACAAACGACCCATCGTTACACTCTTTTATCGTTTAATGCTCAGATGTACCCATTCTCGAAAATACCCAGGGTCTGCCCTCAGACACTTAAAGCAAAAAAAAAACCATCCCACGCAATGGTAGCGTCCGCCTGGTTAGCAGTCGACCGGGGTGGAGCACACCATTCAAAGAGGGGGGAGGGATTGAGGTTTGCATGAAAACGAATACCTCTTCCTTTCCAAAAGTGGTAGCTAAGTAGTCCGGGGGGGGGGGGGAAAGTAAAGGGGGTTATCAGCCTCCCTCCGCAAGCAATAGGAACTAGTCTAAAAGACCTTTTCTCTTTCTACTTCCCTCACATAGGGTGAATAGTGGTCTGTTCCGAAAAAAGAAACCGGAAATGCTCCTGCAAGTGGCAGAAATGTAAATGTAGAGTCAAACAATAACAGGACTCCCGGGCCTCTCAGGCTGGGTTAGTTCTGCCGGGCTTCGGGGGCAAATCTCTCATTTAGCACGTCCCACTTCCACGACTGACAGTCTTTAACCGGATTTTCTCCTTCTAGCGGAGCCACGGGCCATTTGGAAAGAGCACTCCAGGAAGGACAAAGATCCGGAAGTTATGGAACCTTAGCAGCTTGGCCTTCCCGGATCACCCCGAATAACCACTTCGGAATGGAGCCCGAGGTTCCACTGGGATGCCATACGCTCTAAAATCCCGAGCCACGAATCCCCAAAGTTACGAGATCCGAAAGTCTCAGACCTTGATGCTTTGTGCGTCTTATTTCGGAATCCCCCACACCCTGGGATGGGGTGGTAATGGTTGGAAGAACCCCTTAGGCCGGCTCAAGTTTCCCCAAAGCCCCACTCCCCCGCCCAAGTGTTCAGCTTGGAGTTCGGTTGGTCCTAACATCCCCATCATCTACACTCGGGCCTCCCAACATTGCATTCCTCTGTTGGTGCCGCTAGCCAAGCTTGCATTCCCCCCCAAAATCGCTAAATCCCCAGTGCCCCGCCCCCAGCCCCCTCTATTCCCACGAGCTGAAAATACACGGAGCCGAGAGCCCGTGACTCACAGAGGACACATGAGGCTCAGTCAAGAGCTTACCCGAAGCTCAGGGGAGCGTGTCACCGTCCTGGGATGCACGCTCCGAGGCTGGACGCCAGGTGACCCCGGACCCCAGCTACTACCTGCGGCCAGGATGGTAGCTCTGGACTTTTGAAGAGCTCAAAACTTTTAGCGCCAGTCCGGAGCACGTGGGAGGGGAAAATCCCAATCCCAGCAACCCTCGCGAGCCTCCTGGCACAAAGCTGGACAGTCGCCATGACAAGTAAGGGCAAGCAATTCCCCTGCGGGCGGAGGCGATGGGAACTGAGATTAGGAGAGGAGGTTGCGGGGAGAGTTAGGATTCTAGCAGTATTGGTACTGTAGCTACTGAGAATTTGGGGTGGGGAAGTTCGACGAGCCAGAGCCGTGAGGGCACAATTGGTGGAAACCATTTTGGTAGAATTCTGCCACTGTGTCAAATATGAAGGTGAAAGGAAGAAAGCCTTTGCACTTGTCATTCCCTCTGCTTGGAACACTGCTCTTCCTAAATAGCTGGATAGTTTGTACTCAACAGCTAAAATGTCACAGCCCCTATCATTTTCTGAAATGATTTGTTCCTTGCCTTGAATACACAGCAACCTAAGCCTTAGGAGGGCAGAGACCTTGTCTACTATCTTATTCATTGTTGTATTTCCCAGTGCCTAGTACAGTACTGGGTAGCAAGTAAGAGTTCAGTAATAAATATTTATTGAATGAATGAAAAGAGACGGAGGTCTGAAGAATTCAGCGAATGAGATGCAAAAGAGGCTTAAAACCTGTAAAATCAAACATAGCGCTATCGCCCTCTGCAGGTGGGGGAGAGGAGTAGGTGCTTTAAGAATGATCGCGGAAGACCGCAGGGGGAGCTCAGGCGCTTCTCGCAGAGGCAGAAGCCTTTGGACTACAACTCCCAGCAGCTACTAGGAGCCCCAGGGCTTGATGGGAACGTAACCCGTGACCTGTTACGTCCCTGCCCTGTCCCTCCGTGGGTCGCCCGCGAAGTCTGATCTGGGATGCGGAGGTCCAATGGAAAGGTTTGCCCAAATCCCGCGAGAAGAGGTGGCTCGTAGCGCCCGAGCAGGCTGAAGAGCGCCGTGCTTTCTAACGTTGCTGTTCCGCAGTTCTCCTGGCCTTCTGCCCCCTCCCAGGGGAAGAAGGAAGGCACTGGTGGGTTTCTCCAGTTCTGCATCCCGATCCGTGCGAACTTTGAAGCGGTCTTGGCCGTTCCGCGGGCCCGGCAGCTGGTAGCCGGCGGGAAGAGAACTGCTTGGCCGCGGCTAATGTCTGCCGCGCTTCCTCTGCAGTATGAAGACACCGGAGGCGCCACTGTTAGCTCCGGACTGCTTTCCTTCAGACCGGGTCCCAGCTCCAGCCCCTCTCCCTCCTCAGGCTTCCCCAATGGATAAAAATACGGACCCTGAACTGATGCCACCGACACCCGATGGCGATGATCCGCCCCGGGTGTCCCCAGATCCCATGGCTGTCTCAGCTGTGTCCCAGGAGCTGGAGGAGGGGGACCCAGCTTCTCTCTCCATTCCCCTGGAAACAGGGTTTGGTATTCCTAGTGGGTTGAGCCCTCGAGTCGAAGAGCAAGAACTTTCTGAAAATGTGAGCCTTCCTGCAGAAGAAACGAACAGGCCAGAGTTGGGGCCCGGAGAAGACGTGGAAGGTGTGTCTGAGGAACCCGCTCCAGAGGATGAGGGATACACGTAAGTGGTGATAGCAGGTGGCTCAGGAATCTGTGGAGATTGGAAGTGTGAGATATATCTTATTTGCCAGTCCTCAGCCCCACTTCTCCAGGCCCATTTCCACTTTGCTTTGGTGAACCCAGGTTTGTTGTTCCCCCATCTTCCTTCCAGCGTCTGGAGCTACAGCTTCTCCCAGGTACCTCGGTTTCTCAGCGGTTCCTGGTCAGAGTTCAGCACCCAACCTGAGAACTTCTTGAAAGGCTGTAAGTGGTAAGTAAGCATAATGGGGCAGGGAGATAATCACGCTCAGGATTTCCACCTTAAAATACCCCAGTTATCTGGGAGAAGGATCCACCATGGTGGGAGAAGGAGTAAGAATTCCTCTGGATTGAGTTTGAATTTCATTTGTGGACTTCCCTGGTGGCGCAGTGGTTGAGAGTCCGCCTGCCGATGCAGGGGACACGGGTTCGTGCCCTGGTCCGGGAAGATCCCACATGCCGCGGAGCGGCTGGGCCCGTGACCCTGCGCGTCCGGAGCCTGTGCTCTGCAACGGGAGAGGCCACAACAGTGAGAGGCCCCCGTACCACAAAAAAAAAAAAAAAAAATTCATTTGTGATTGTGTGTCTTCTACTTCCTCAAGGTCTTGGGGGTGCTTACCTATACCAGAGGTCAGCTCAGCCCTAGTCCTACACGTGGAAAATACAGGTCTGTCCAGCTTTCTAACTCTTTCCTACTCCTAGGGCCCCTGATGGCTCCTGCATCTTGACCAATAGTGCTGATAACATCTTGCGGATTTACAACCTGCCCCCAGAGCTGTACAATGAGGGGGAGCAGCTGGAATATGCAGAAATGGTAAGAGTAGGGGCTAACTCTGCCCCTTCATCAGACACTGCGCATTTAATTCCTTCCTGTAGATGGAGAAACTACAGTCCACATGTTTCCTGTTCACAGGCAGGACATTTCACCATGAGGTTCCACAGGTAGCATTTTCTACCCTGAATTCTGACGTCATTTAAAGAGGTGTTTGTCCTTCTTTAGTTAAGAATATGTGTTTTCCATAAAAGACTAGTAGATTTCTCATGGTGGTTTTTTTTTTTTTTTTTTTTCCTCACGGTGGTTTTTAATTGACTTATAGGTATTTATTGAATGACTACCAGTGTGTCACTTACTGTGTTTGGTGTTGGGATAAAGTAATGAATGTGACAGATGAAGAGCTGCCTTGCTTTCTTGTACGGGACATAGACAACAAACGTAGTCCAATAAATAATCAAGTTCATTACAGATTATAATAAATGCTACGAAGGAAATCAACAGAATGAGGAGAGACTAACTAGAGGATGCCGCTTTAGATAAAACGGTCGGTCAGGGAGGGACTCTCTGAAAAAGAGACATTTGAGCTGAGACCTGAAGGATGATGAGATCAGTCCTGTGAAGAGCTGTAGAAAGAGCGTTCCAGGAAGAGGCAAAGATGCTACAAAGACCCAGAGCTGGGGAAGAGCTTTGTGTGTTCAAGGAACAGAAAGAAAGCCAGTGTGCCTGGACCAAGGCCAGTGAGGGGGAAAGCCTGGTGAGGGTGGAGAGGTGGCTAGCAGCCACATCTTGTCAGATCTTGTGGGTAGGGCATTTGGAGTGTTTTTGGGGAAGCCGTGGGAGGGCTTTTAGAAGAGAAGAACAAAATAATGGCTAGAGAATAGATTGTGAGTGGGCAAGAGTGGAGACTCATTAGGAGGCATTTATCACGGTCCAGGCGAGAAATGATGTTGGCTTGTGCTGGGGTGATATCAGGCGAGATAGATGTGGGTGGATTTGAAGTATATTTCACAGGACTTGGAAGTCAATTGGGTGGATGGAGGTACAGTTTACTCAGAGGATATGAAGAGGTATTGGGACAGAAGTCAAGCGTTTTTAGGCACTTTATTTTTTTTATTTTTAAAAAATAACTTTATTTATTATAAATAAATTTATTTATTTATTTATTTTTGGCTGTGTTGGGTCTTCGTTGCTGTGCACGGGCTTTTCTCTAGTTGTGGTGAGCGAGGGCTACTCTTCATTGTGGTGGCTTCTCTTGTTGCGGAGCACAGGCTCTAGGCACACAGGCTTCAGTAGTTGTGGCAAGTGGGCTCTAGAGCGCAGGCTCAGTAGTTTTGGCTCACGGGCTTAGTTGCTCCGCAGCATGTGGAATCTTCCCAGACCAGGGCTCAAACCCGTGTCTCCTGCACTGGCAGGCGGATTCTTAACCACTGCGCCACCAGGGAAATCTGGGCTTTTAGATACTTTAAATGTGAAATGTAAAGCTAAGGAGAGACTTTGCGAAGGGCGCTAGGGATATACTTTGGAAGCAGGAGAGCATGTCGATGGTATCTTGTGTCTTGAGAATGGAGTCAATCTCAAGAGAGAGTGTAGATGAAGGCTCAAGCAGAGCCTGGAACACTCCAGCACATGGAGGTGGGTGCAGGAGAAATTATAAAAGTGGAGGCAAAGAGTCATGTCTCATGCTGTTGAGAGTGAGGGCAAATTTAGAGAATGACCCAAGAAGACATAGTGACCTTGACGAGAGCACTTTTAGAGAAGTGCTGGAGGTAGAAGGTAATTAGGGTAGGAGGAAGAGAGAATTCTTTGGAAGTGTTTTCCTGTGAAAGGGAGCTGAGAAATGGAATGGTGACCGGAGGGAATGTGGGGCTAAAGAAAGGTGAACAAGATGCTTCTGTGAGGTCAGAATTACCCCGCAAGAGAGGGAGGAATTGCTGCTGTTGTCGGGGATGGTGACGAAGTCCCTGCGTGGCTGGGTGAAGACAGGATCCAGAGCACACTGAAGGACTAGACTGACAGGCGCAGAACCCTTCCTTGCCGTGGGAAGAAAGGCAGAGGATGCGTTCAGAGGCAGCTGTTTGGTCGTGGGAAGATTTGGGTGTCTCTCTCTCTTGGCTTCTCAGTGAAGCATAAAGGGGATGTTATCAGCTGAAAGCAGAGGGTTGTGGGGAGAGAGCAGAAGGTGTGAGATGATCGGTCCTGGGGAGAAGAAAATCAAAACCACCAAGGAATGCTTGGTGTAGAGTAGCATTGCTATTCTTTGCTCAGTGCCCACTAGAAATTTGTTGTCAACCATGTAAAGTGAGACCAGTTAGCATGGTTGTGCATCTTTCCCCAGTAAGTTGACTGTAGTTTCTTTGTTTGTAAAATGAGGATGATAATAATAGCACCCACCTCATAGAGTTGTGGCGAGGATTAAAAGAATTAGGGTAGGACTTCCCTGGCGGTCCAGTGTTTCAGACTCCATGCTTCCACTGCATGAGGCACGGGTTGGGTCCCTGGTGGGGGAACTAAGATCCTGCACGCTGTGTGGCACAGCCAAAAAAAAGAAAGAATTAGGGTAAAGTGCTTAAAGTATTGCCTGGCATGTAGTCAGTGTTCAGTACATGCTAGTAGTCCTTGGTGTTAGTTGGATGCAAGCATGGACTAGAAGGAATAGGAGGTCTGGCTGGGGTTTGCCAGGAGAGAAAGACAAGGGGTGTTTCGAGAGTGTCTGCAGGGATACTTCGAGAGTGTCTGCAGGGGTACACCTGTTGTGCTTGACCAGAGTGTAAAGTGGGTAAGAAAATGGATTGTGAATGGGTTTCTGATGAAGCTGAACAATTGTGGTGGAAATGGCAGAGCAAGGGAGCTGGGTGGGTTGGAGATGGTGGTCAGAGATTGTAGTGATGATTCGACTGGGAGTGGGCCCCTGGTGTAGAGTGAGGGCCACGGCCGTGGGTGCTAAGGAAGTCAAGGAATGGCAGAGGCCAGGGTGTTGGGTGTTTTTATTCATTCTTTCATTGATTCATTCATTCAACAAGTTTTCAATGAGCACATTCTATGTGCCAGGCTTGTTTTTAGCTGCTAGGGGTCGGTCAGGAACAAAACAGACAAAAGTCTGTGTCTTTGTGAAGCTTCTATTCTAGTGTGAGAAACAGGCAATAAAGAAATAACACAGTGAAATATATATCTGACAAGTACCATGGAGAACGATAAAGCAGAGAGGAGGACTGGGGGAATTCATTGCAATTTTAAAAAGGGAGGTTGGGGGCATTCCCTGGCAGTCCAGTGGTTAGGATTTGGTGCTTTCATTGCCATGGCCCCGGGTTCAATCCCTGGTCTGGGAACTAAGATCCTGCAAACCGTGTGGTGCAGCCAAAAATAAAAATAAAAAGGGCAGTCGGAGAAGCCTTCACTATTCAGGTGAAATTTGAGCAGAGATCTGAGGGAGTCAGGGAGTGAACCAACGTGATATTTTGGGGAAGAATATGCTGGGCAGAGAGAACTGCAAGCTCAAAGTCCTGGTGGAAGTGCACGTCACCGAGAGTAACAGTATTTGTGGGGAGCGAGAGACTGAATCAGGAGATAAAAGTCTCAGTGAATGAGGGAGGGAAACAAAAACAGGGAGCTAATGTGATGGCAGGAACTGCAGAGGAGGTGGAGTTTGGAGAGGTGAAAAGATTTGGAAATGACCTTGATGTTTGTACTGAGGAGGGGAGTGAGAATGAAAGACATTTCAGCCTGAGAAAGCCACAGCGTTGGGCAGGTCCAGGTGGGTGGACAGGGCGTTCCGAGAAGATGCAAAATAAGGGAGTTTGAAGATTCTAGAGTGGGAATTTCAGAGGCCAAGGGGTAAGGATTTGGGGGGCAGGGAGGAGGGTGGGATTGGGGCCGATCAGGGAGTGTGTTGAGCAGCGAGCAGGTGGTGGTGAGACCAGATGGCCCGGAAGCCTGGGACTTCTTTGGTGCCCGAGGTTCGTGGGGGTGCCGGGCCTTGATGGTGAAAGAAGGGTGCGTTCCAGGGACGGTCCTGAATGCCTGCCTAACCTGCATCTCTGTGAGATCAGAGGCTGCAGACATGTGAATTCTGTGTGCAAGCTGTAAGGCACTCCTAGCCCTGGTTCCTGGAACAGAAACCAGTGGTGTCCAGAAACCAGGGCTGGGTGGGCGTGGCACAGCCAGCCTGAAAGAGTTCAGGAGTAGGGGTAGTTAGAGGAGACTGGAAATGTGAGAGGTCGAATATTTATTGTACACATTCACTTGAGAGAAATGAGAATGTTAAAAAGGGGAAAAGGTGGGAATTCCCTGGCGGTCCAGTGGTTAGGGATCGGTGCTCTCATTGCCGAGGGCCCAGGTTCAGTCCCTGGTGAGGGAGCTAAGATCCCACAGGCCGCGTGGTATGGCTGAAAATAAAAGGGAAAAAAGTCATTGTTACCTACCACTCTACAAGATTCAGCCCTCTAAGTTTTTCTACATTCTTTCTAGGTACCGGAGCTCTCTGTGTGGTTGTAACTCTTTGGTAGATGGTTTTGTACACTGTTTTTTCTTTTAACAATCACATCGTAAATGTTTTTCACGGTGTTCCAGTGTTCATAGTTATGCTTAATGGTGTATGGTATTTCACTGACTGCCTATGATAGTTTTCTTACCTGTTCACCTGTTTTGGACTTTTGGGTTGTTTCCAGAATTTTTATATCATAAATTATTTTTCAGTGAACATCTCCATGTGTTTTGATGGAGATTCTTCAGAGAATCAGAGAAATTTTACAAGTAAGAAACACCCTAGGTCAGAGAGAATCAATATCTCTTTTTTAAGTCTCGTGATACAGAGAGTCAATTTGTTTTCGAAAGCTTTTTGTGCTGCTTATTCTTTTTTTTATTATTATTATTGCTGTTGGCAATATGAGTGTACCAATTCTATCATAGCCTAAATACCTAAATACTCATTAGGCATTTTCATTTTTAATGTCTGCAAGTTTAGTATGGAAATAGACAACATTTGTACAGGTGGGGAAATTGGGGTAGGATATTTTGGGGTATTTGCGTACATCTGTGTACTGCTTCTTCCCACCATAGTTTCCCAATTCCTCCCCTCCCTTCTCCACCTTTTCACAGAGCTTTCTGGAACTCCTGTTTCTAACTCTCCACTTCTTCCCTGAGTACTCTCTGTACCCCGTGGCTCTTGCCTGAGGCTTTCCCTTTCCTGTACCCTCTCTGGGAGAGACTGTGCATCCTCTGTGCCCTACATATCTCAGGTTGGAGAGGGAGTGTCCTCATTCCTAAATGCTATATCCAGACAATTGCTCTTTCACTTTGTAAAAACTTTTCCTTTGACGCTTATGCTGTCTGATTCTCCCTAACTCACTGAGGACATTGGCATCTCATAGCCTTCCTGTGCACCCCAAGTCCTTCTACCATCTTGGTGACCTCAGGTATCCAAACCAGAAGCCAGGGTCTCCTCCTTTAATCTTCCATTTCCCTAACCCCCATGTCCAGTTAATTACCAAATCCCATCAGGTTCTTGTGATCTTCCTAATCTATCCACTTCACTTGACTGCCTCTGTTTTAATTCAAGGTGTTATTATTTTGGGCCTTATGTTATTGGAACGGTCTTCTGTTTCCATTTTCCCATTAAAACATTTGACTGCTGATTGTACACTAGGTGTTGGGGAAACAGTGGTGAGCAAGACAGACATGGTTCCTGCCTTCTCAGATGGGTACGCTGTAGCGTGGAGGGCACAGAGGGCTCTTGGAACGTGGAGCAGGGCACCTGGCTCAGCTCGAGGGGCTGGGGAGGCTTCCCAGTGGAGGAAGTGTCTAAGAGACCCAGAGGATGATTAGGATTCAACCAGGAAGAGCCTCTGGGGGAAGGGAAGGAAGACTATTCCAGACTTGGAGGCTAGTGTGCGTGAAAGTGTGCAGTTCAGGAGTGTAGGGAGTTGGCACCTTCTAGGGACTGAGAGTCAGGATAATGGGACGTGGAGCTATTACAGGAGTGAATACAGGGATGAGGGATGAGCCTGGAAAGGTGGGTATGGCGTAGACGCCTGGTAAGGGAAGGCTTCATAGGAGATTGGGTTTTATACCGAGGGTTTTGGGGAGGCATTGCAATGTTTTAAGCAGGAGAGTGACGCTGTACAGGATTCCAGGGGCCTCAGTGTGGCTGCAGGGTGGAGAATGGAGGGGCAGATTGGAGTGTGGGGTGCAGGGAGGCTGGGGGAACGTGTAGAAATGCTAGCAAGAAGGCAGTGGCTTCACGTGGGATTGAAGGCAAGGGGACAGGTTCAGGCGAACCTAGGAGGTGCAATTGGCAAGCTCTGGCCTTGGGTTGGACCAGGAGAGGAAAGGGAGTGAAGGGTAGTAGTAGTCAAGGTGCTCACATTTCAGGCTTGAGAACTGGGTGGGGAGCCCAGGAGGAGCAGCCGGTTCACAGGCTGCAGAGGCTGGGTCTGTTCCAGAGAAACTGAGTTTGAGGACCCTGTGGGATGCCCCAGTGGAGCTTTCCACCAGACAGTCGGATGCAAGGGTTCAGGGTGGAGAAGTGGACCCTGCATTCACGACTGGGTGACATCACCCGAGGGCCAAAGGGGTGACGTCACCCCGCCAAAGGACTGGTATCCAACTGATGTAAAGATTTCCTTCAAGTCAGTAAGAAAAAAGCAACAACCTAGGAGAAAACTGAGCAAAAACTAGGAAAAGGTGCCCTTAAACACAAAAATGTCTAACTTCACTGGTTAGACATTGAGAAACGCCAGTTTATATCGTAATGAAATACCATTTCACAGCCTTCAAATTGAGAAAAATTTGAAAGTCTGACAACACCAAGGGGATGCAGAGCAACAGGCGCTCGTACACGCTGCTGGGGGGAGAGTAAATCTGGATGAGCACTTTGGGAAAAACGTGACATGATCTAGTAGAGCTGGCAGAGTGCAGACTGTAGAGCCCCAGTGATTCCCTCTTTAGCAGAAACTGCAGAGAAACCCTCCCACACGGGTACCAGAATGTTACAGCACACTAGCCAGAAATTGGGAAAACACCAGTGACTGTCAGTGGAGAGGGATGGGTGAGTGGAGCGCTGTACAGCAGGGAAGATGCATGAATTTGAGCTCAGTGTGTCACCGTAATCTCACAATCGCGGTGGGATGCATACAGCTTGCTACCATTCATATTAAGTTTAACAGCACGCAAGACCATGGTATATATTGTTTTTTTCTCTGTCTGAATGTATTCCTAAAGAAATACACGAGAGTGATAAATTCAGGATGGTGTTTACCTCTGAGGGAGGGTTTCACTGGGAAGAGGTTTTAACCGTTTGGTAAAATATTTTGCTTCTTAAGCTACGTGGAGGACTCACAGGGTTTGTTTGGCTTTGTTTTAATACTTCTTTGCTTGTTTGAACTGTTCAGTAAGTTTTTTTAGAGGATCAAATGGTGCCTGGTAGGCACTCGGTAGATATTTGTATCATTGGTTGGTTCTTTGTTTCTGGGTTGGGATATTACTTGTTTCTTGCTCTCTAAGTGTTGAAAAAGCAAAAGGGTAAATCTGCATGGCTTTTGGTGGCCCAAGTCTGATGTTAAAGTCTGAGCTAAACCTTAAACTTGGAGATCAAGATCCTGTTCTTCATATTTACCCCGTCTGCCTTCTCCTACCTGGTTAAGTGCCCACAGAGCATCTCCCTCTGCCATAAAACTGCTAGATTTCCGAGTGGGCCTCCTTTTCCCACCAGTGACCCAGGCATCCCCGCATCTCTGTCCAGGCTCCCGTCCTTCGAATGGTGGAAGGCGACACCATCTATGATTACTGCTGGTATTCTCTGATGTCTTCAGCCCAACCAGACACCTCCTAGTAAGTGATGTCTTTCGCCTCCCCTCCCCGCCGCCCCCATTTCAAGGGGACCCTCCACTGAGAGAGTCAGGGGTCTCAGGAGGAGGAAAGCTTGCTGTGCCCTTCAGATGTGAGCTGAGAGGGCCGGTCAGTTGGCTTCCTCCCCTTCCTTTGACAGCACTGGGGCCTCAGTGTCCGTGTCTCTCTCAGCGTGGCCAGCAGCAGCCGGGAGAACCCGATTCACATCTGGGATGCCTTCACTGGAGAGCTCCGGGCTTCCTTTCGCTCCTACAACCACCTGGTAGGGACCTCCCCGCCCAGTCCCAGGGCTCGTCCTGGCCCAGCTCTCCTTCCTTGAGAACGGCTGAGGCTCTTTGCTAGGCCTATTTCCAGCCCTTTCCCACCCCCAGGACGAGCTGACGGCAGCCCACTCGCTCTGCTTCTCCCCGGATGGCTCCCAGCTCTTCTGTGGCTTCAACCGGACCGTGCGTATCTTCTCCACGTCCCGGCCCGGCCGCGACTGTGAGGTCCGAGCCACATTTGGTAAGCAGTCCACGCCTCTGAGGGAGGAGGAGAGAAAAGGGCCCAGCCACGTGCAGAGGGGCCTTGTGTGAGCCAGGGGGTCACGTGCAGGGTTGAGGCGGGGGTCACATCATCCTCAGTACAGACGTGTGGGGCAGGTTGGGCCCAGTGCACAGGGAAGAAAACAGACTCAGGGAGGGGCGGAACTTTACCTCTGGGTAAAGAGCTGGTTCGCTTTTGAGCCCCGTGCCCTGTACCTTTTGATCTCCCAAATCTTGGTATCTCCAGGAAACTGGAGGTAAAGCTGATTCCCTTTTTCTATAAGCCTTCTGCTTTCCAGCCCTTCAAGGAAAAACAGGTTTGAGAGGGAAGAAGTGGGGCTTGGGCCTTTAGGTCCTTTGCAGGGGATAGAAGGATCTAGGGAGCATCAGAAGTCTTCATCCTGCTTAAAACGAACGGGGTGGGGGAGGCACTGAGTCCAGCACATGGGCTCTGGGACGGGAGACAGAGGTGTACCTCTGATTAGCGTGGTTAATGCCAGGTGCTCTTGCCCTCTCCCCGACTTTGTTCCTTCCCTTTCTAGCAAAAAAGCAGGGCCAGAGCGGCATCATCTCCTGCATCGCCTTCAGTCCAACCCAGCCCCTCTATGCCTGTGGCTCCTACGGGCGCTCCCTGGGTCTGTACACCTGGGATGATGGCTCCCCTCTTGCCTTGCTGGGAGGGCACCAAGGGGGCATCACCCATCTCTGTTTCCACCCCGATGGGAATCGCTTCTTTTCAGGAGCCCGTAAGGTAGGGATCATGTTCTGAGATCCCAAAGCGGGGGGTAAAAGGCAGGAGTGGGGATGTAGTCTGTGCTGTGTTGGGAGATGGGCATGGGAAAAAAAAAATCAACCCAGCTAAAGGAGTGCTTATAAAACTGGAGGGAAGCAGGCATGTGTTGGGAGTGGGGGAGTGGAGGGTAGAAACGATTCTAGGCTCCTGTTCTTTGTCCTTAGGATGCTGAGCTTCTCTGCTGGGATCTCCGGCAGCCTGGACGTCCACTGTGGTCCCTGAGTCGTGAAGTGACCACCAATCAGCGCATCTACTTTGATCTGGACCCGTGAGTGACTGTGGGTCCTTCCTGCCCAGGGTCTTGATGCCCCCAGGGATGCCAGAGCCCACCTGTAGGGTCCCAGCCCCTGACCGTGAAGGGTTCCTGCCCCCGGTGATGACTGCATGCCAGCAAGCCTCTCCTCTCTTCCCCAGGAGTGGGCAGTTCCTAGTGAGCGGCAGCACGAGCGGGGCCGTCTCCGTGTGGGACACCGGTGCGGCTGGGCATGAGGGGAGGCCGGAGCCAGTGCTGAGCTTCCTGCCCCAGAAGGACTGCACCAATGGAGTGAGGTCATAAGTTAATTCTGCAGATTTGGGGGCTTGGGTTGGGGAGAAAGGTAAATCCCTGAGGGAGCAAGCATCCTGGCTCATGGTGCTGACTGGCGCCGCCCATCTGTCCCTACAGCCTGCACCCTAGTCTGCCTCTGCTGGCCACTGGCTCCGGTCAGCGTGTGTTTCCGGAGCCCACGGAGAGTGGGGACGAGGGGGAGGAGGAGGTGGACCTTCCCCTGCTCTCCATGCGCCACGTCCACCTTGAATGTCAGCTTCAGCTCTGGTGGTGTGGGGGTGGCCCGGATACCAGTGTCCCTGATGCTCACCAGGACGAGAAGGGACAGGGAGGGACAGAGGGAGGTGGGCGTGAGTTTATATAAAAAGGTTTTATATGATATTAGAGTCTTTGTGTCTCTTTGGGGAGGCAGATGATGGAGATGGGGCCGGGAGGGGTACCAGCGGGCTCCCGGGTCCAGCAGCACTGGGGACTGGCATATTGTTCCTGAAACCAGGCTTGAGAGGTGGGACTAGGCGGGAACCAATGGGGCTGCTGAGCTTGGTGTGAAGTCAAGTAAGTGGGGGGTGGGGCTTCATGCCATTGACTGGCTGGTTGCTAGGCAACTTGGTAAACTGAAGGGGGGAACCTGTTTGAAATCTCACTCCCAAGGTGGGGGCAGCAGGGGTCAGGGTGAGTGTGGCTGAGCAGGAGTGGCAGGAGCTGTGTGTCAGACTGTTGCGTGTGACTGTGTGAGACTGTGCAGATGGTGACAGACAAGACACCCGCTCACTCCTGCTCAACACTATTTACCATCATCCAGCAGCAGAGGGACCATTAGTCAGCTCTGGGGGAAGGGGAGAGGAGGACCGCCTCCCCCCCTCCCC
This sequence comes from Delphinapterus leucas, assembly GCF_059928025.1. NCBI lineage: Eukaryota > Metazoa > Chordata > Mammalia > Artiodactyla > Monodontidae > Delphinapterus > Delphinapterus leucas. The sequence goes on along the minus strand of NC_143147.1, from coordinate 15,860,042 downwards.
CGGACTCCCCCAGGAGGCAGGTGACTGAGTAGCCAGAGTCAAGGGCACACATGAAAGAGTAAAGGTGCCGAAAAACTCAGATGTCACATTCTGTATTCCCGTTAGATGCAGGACAAGGGCGAGAGTCATTCAGTAGCTGTCGCTGGTCTGGTTTCTTCATTTATCAGCTCTGTCTTTTTGGGGGGTATGTTATTTCAAGCAGTGGCTCCCCCCTCCCCCCACCTTGCCACACACTGAGAAGGGGGTCTCTGAAGAGATACTGTCAGCAGAGGATTTGATTCTGGACCTCACAGCCTAAGGGAAGGGACTGGAGGCCTGCGACGACTAGAGAGGGGAGAGAAATGTCACCTCTGCCCAGAGGTGCTGAAAGCCAGGGTTCTTACACCCAAAAAGGCAAATCCTCCTCCCTTCCCCCAGGATAATTGGAAACAGCCCTTCCGGCTGCATGCGGGTTTTGGGTTGTAGGTTCTCCGTATCTCCCGGCCCCATTTCTCCCCACAACCATCTAAGAAGGGCCCAAGTTTACCCCCGAATCTCTTGCCTTTCGTCAACCTCCAGATAGCAGTAGAGGGTCTAGGAGGCTGTGACAAAAGATACCCCAGGAGTGGGAGTTCGGCAGCCTGGGTCTGGTTTCGGCTTTATCCCAGATTCCTCGTGTGACCTTGGGCAAGTCACAGGGCCTCTCTGAGCCTCAGTTTCTTCATCACTGCCACGGGGATCCTTAAGCTCTGCCCCTCCCACTTCACACAGGTAGTCGAGAAGGTCAACTCAGCCCACTTTGTAAAGTGCGGAGCCTTCAAGGTTATTATTATTCTCTTCAGACCTCCCCGGAGCAGCGGTGTTGTTTTGGGATGGGGGAGGAGGGGGCTGCGGGAGCGAAAGGGGCTGGGTTCCTCGGGGTGGAGAGGGCGAGAGCCTTTCTGGATTTGAGGGAGCGGAAGATTCCAACCGCTCGGGCGATCCGAGGGCAGGAGGGGAGGTGGGCAGAAACTAAGCCAGAGCCGGAGAGTTGCAGAGACAAAGGGGGCGTGAGAGACCGCGCGGGGGAGTGAGGCGGGGCGGCGGGGTGAGGGCTGGGAGGTGCGCGAGGTGAGGGAGGTGTGGGGGGCGTGGGCTGCATGATCGCCCGCTCCGACTCGGGCTCCAGCTCCGGTTTTTCCCTCCGCCATCCTCTCCCCCTCCCCGCCTCTCCTTTAACTCCCCCCTCCTGGGCTCAGGACTGGTTGGTTTCCTCCCTTAGCCCGCTGCCCTCAATCCCGGCGAGGCTGGGGCTCCGGCTCGGCGCCCCCTTCCCCGCTCCCTAGCCCGGCGCCCCATGCCGCCCCCGCCCGGTCCCCGGCTCCCCCAGTCCCCCACTTAGGCCCGCTCATAAATACCGGGGTGCCGGCGCGTGGGCCGGGGGCGCAGGGCGCCTGCAGACGGCCCCTGGAAGGGCTTCTGCGGGCGGAGCGCTCCGGAGAGGGGACGCGGGTGGAGCAGGAAGCGGGTCCGCGTGGGAGCGGGGGGCATCAGCCACCCGGGTGGCCGGGGCAGAATAGCCCGGGCGGCCAAGGCAGTCACCCCAGGGGGTGAGCGACTTTGGGGGAGTTGGTGCCTCGCCCCCCAGGCCTTGGCGGGGTCATGGGGGCCCCCCGTTCTGGGCCGGGGGGCGTGCGAGTCGGGGCCCTGCTGCTGCTCGGTTTTTTGGGGCTGGTGTCTGGGCTCAGCCTGGAGCCCGTCTACTGGAATTCGGCGAATAAGAGGTGAGCGGCCCGGGGGTGGGGATACCCCACACCCTGTGGGCAGGGAGTCTGGAAGCCTTAGGGACTTTGGGGGCTGGGTTCTCGGAGCTGGGAGGAGGCGGAGGGAGGGTGCTGGTGATCGGATGTGAGCTGATGGGCAACCAGACAGAGGTGGTCTTGGGAGCCAGACTCTCGGGCCATGCACAGAGCTGGATGCGGGTGGTGACAACCATGTGTCAGGAGTTTGAAAGACCCCCAAGGGGCAAGGATTTGAAAGATCATGGGTAGCCGGGAGGACAGTGGAGTGGTTATTTGGGTTTGTGGGAGACCTGTGTGGTGTCGGGGGCTGGGCTTAGAGGGAGCCTGGTTAATGTCAGCTCTCAGGAGAGCAGCTGAGTAGGTGCTGCTGAGGTGCTGAGAGGAAGGGCAGGGTGCCTCCCTCCCCAGAAGGGACTCAGTGGTGGAAATGGGAGGGAAGGGCTCTCAGTTTGGGGGCACTGGGGACAACTCCCCCAAGGCTTTTTGACCCTTCTTCACACATCCGTCTCCTAACTCTTGCCCACAGCCGGAGGGTCTGTGAGTCCTTGGTGGAACAATTTCCCAACCAGAAGATTTTCCTGCCTTCCTGGCTTGGAGATTTCTTTCTGGAAGAAGCCTGGAGCCCCCTAAAGCCCCCACTTTCCCTCTTGCATCTGGAGTCCTGAGGACTCCGTTGCCCCCTCCCCCATCTTTGCTGCAAACTCTTCCATCAGACCCTCTGTTCTGAGGCATGCTTGCTTTGCTCTGAAAAAAGGCCAGGGGTCAGATGAAACTTCAAGCCACACAGAGTAGGACAGAACCCTTGGGAGGTCATTTGGGTCCCTTGCCTCCATGCAGATCCTACTCCCTGTTAGCAAAAGAGTTTTGTGTTTTGAAAACTTCCTAATTGCCTGGGGAGGCTGTGTGAGGCCATGCAAAGAGGGTGTGCTTTGGAGCTCATCAAATCCTAGGTCTTAATCCTAGCTCTGCTGCTTTCTGTTGTGTGGCCTTGGGCAAGTCACTTAACCTTCCTGAGTTTGTATCCTCAATCCTTACAGGTTTTATGAAGATTAGAGGTAAGGTATTTGAACATATTATATGCTCATTAAAGGAGAACTAGGGTAATTATTCTTCCTCTCTTTACTTCACAGCTTCCCTCACATTTCCTGTCCTGGCCTCCCTCCCATATCTCTTGGGGTCTAATCTCAAATGTCTTTTCCCCTCTCAGTCTCCTACCCACCAACTCCCAGATGCAGTTGGAGTATCAGGAGCAGTGTGAGGATGTAAGTTAGGCTTATCCTGATAGAGCTGAGAAAATGGAGTTAGGGTGTTCTGGGAGCTCTTTGGGATGTTGGGGCAGGGAGGGAGGGGGTTATTTGGGAGTCTGGGAAGATACCAAGCAGCAGTCCCCTGTGACCAAGTTCTGAGACCCTGTCTGCAGCTGTTGGCAAGTAGTGGCTGTGCTGGGCCAGTGGCTGCCGGGGCTGAGGGAGATGTGGACTTGTATCAGCTGTGGGTCGAAAAGTCAACTCTTTCAATTCCAAAGCAATAGGGCACTTTCCCTAAGAAGTGTGGGACCTGAGGGAAGTGGGGTACTGAGCAGGGAAATGTCTGGGGCAGCTGTTTCGATTAGCCCCATTTAGGGCCATTGCCAGACCAGGCATTTGTGTCCTGTTACATTGCCTGGGTACTTGGGACACTGGTCTGGATCACCCTCCACACCCCCTCCCCCACCCCGCCCCCTTTGCCCTGAAATCGCTGAAATTCAGTGGTGGCCTGTGGGAGGGGAGGCTCTGCCCCCATGGTTGACTGCCATGGAATAGTGAAATCACCCGGGAGGGGTGGGCTGTGTGGTTCCAGAGAGGCCAGCTCCTTGGTAACTGGCATCCTGTTGCCATGGCAACAGGACCAGTGATGGAGCAAGAGATGGCAGTGTGCATGTGGTGAGGGCGGGCTGAAGAGTGCATTTGGGCACACCAAGGGGCAGGAGACCTCTGAGCCTGGCTTCCTGCTGCTTCCGTGAGCTTCCAGAGACCTTAGTGCCTGCTCTGTCAGAACAGACTCTCCACTCAGACAAAGGCTGTCCTGCAGGGATATGGGGTGAGGGAGGCAAAGCTCTGGGGACCAGACCTCTGACACCTCTCGTCCTTATCCACCTTGCCCTCCTCCCCATAGGTTCCAGGCAGAGGGTGGTTACGTGCTCTACCCTCAGATCGGGGACCGGCTAGACCTGCTCTGCCCCCGGGCCCGGCCTCCTGGCCCCCACTCCTCTCCTAATTACGAGTTCTACAAGCTGTATCTGGTAGGGGGTGCCCAGGGCCGGCGCTGTGAGGCACCCCCTGCCCCAAACCTCCTTCTCACTTGTGACCGGCCAGATCTGGATCTCCGCTTCACCATCAAGTTCCAGGAGTATAGCCCTAACCTCTGGGGCCACGAGTTCCGCTCACACCACGATTACTACATAATTGGTACTGCTGGGCAGCGGGCAGGGTCGAGTGGGGAGGTGCTCCTGGGATCGAGGGCAGATGAGGGAGGGGACCACTGGAGCCACCTCGTGTGGTGTTGGGGCCAGGCATGGAGACAGAATAGGTGTAGACTCTGGAGGGCCAACTTCTCCCTCTGGTTCTTCTCTCCCAGCCACATCGGATGGAACCCGGGAAGGCCTGGAGAGCTTGCAGGGAGGTGTGTGCCTCACTAGAGGCATGAAGGTGCTTCTTCGAGTGGGACAAAGTGAGTGGGGCTGGGGCACACCTCCTAGGGGCCGAGGGGCAGTACCATCGTGGTCAGGGGGCTGCTGTCTCAGCCCCTCTCTCAGCCCTTCCCCGTCTCCAGGTCCCCGAGGAGGGGCTGCTCCCCGAAAGCCTGTGTCTGAAATGCCCATGGAAAAAGACCGAGGGGTGGCCCACAGCCTGGAGCCTGGGAAGGAGAACACAGCAGGTAGGAACCAGGGGTCCAGCCTCCTGTCTTCCCTAGCCTCCTCTGCTCTCGGACCCCAGCTGCCCTAGCTTCACCCTCTCCCTCCCTCCCTCTTCAGTTTTGGGGGCAGTGATACAGGAAAGAGGAGAAGAGAGGATGGGAGGGTGGGAGGGGAATGGAAGCCAAATGAGGAAAAGACTCAATCAGAACTAATTAGCCAAGTCAGTGCTTCAATCAGTGCTGTCAGAGAAGGGGGGAGGACTCCTTGGCATGGAGCTGAAGGGCTGGACACACCTGGATTCCGAGTGGGGCTTGGACGGGAGGGGAAGTGGGGTCCCCAAAGGGCCTGGGCACTGCTGGGGAAACCCATGGGGACCCGCAAAGATGGGTGTCCAGATGCCCGGGTGGCTCCTTCAGCCCCACCCCCTCTTTCCTCCTTCACCCCTTCCCTGCCAGGTGACCCCACCAGCAATGCAACCTCCCGGGGTGCTGAAGGCCCCCTGCCCCCTCCCAGCATGCCCGCAGTGGCCGGGGCAGCAGGGGGGCTGGCGCTGCTCTTGCTGGGCGTGGCAGGGGCTGGGGGTGCCATGTGTTGGCGGAGACGGCGGGCCAAGCCTTCGGAGAGTCGCCACCCTGGTCCTGGCTCCTTCGGGAGGGGAGGGTCTCTGGGCCTGGGGGGTGGAGGCGGGATGGGACCTAGGGAGGCTGAGCCTGGGGAGCTAGGGATAGCTCTGCGGGGCGGTGGGGCTGCAGACCCCCCCTTTTGTCCCCACTATGAAAAGGTGAGTGGTGACTATGGGCATCCTGTGTACATCGTGCAGGATGGGCCCCCCCAGAGCCCTCCAAACATCTACTACAAGGTATGAGGGCTCCTCCGACCTGGCTGTCCTGGATCCAGCCCTTTGTGGGGTGCTCCTCCAGTTTAATTCATGGTTTGAGGGACACCTCTAGCATCTCCTTGGCCCCCTTTGCCCCCCCAGCTCCTTTGCTCCTCCTGGCTCTCACCTCTTCTCCACTTTTAGGATTCCCTAAGACATCCACCCAATGACCGCCTGCCCTCTGGTTGGCTGTGTGTGCCCCTCTCTGTCTCTGTGTTCCTGGGTCCTATTCCCCTGGGGAGGGGGCAAAGATTCAGCCTCTTCGTCTAACCATGACCCAGGGATCCTTGTCCCCCTCACCCACTGAGAGCTAGGGGTGGGAACAGTCTGTCTTTTGGTTGGCACCTCTTTCTGCCTCTCACTGTTTTTCTCTTCTTTTCTCCTCTCTCTCTTATTTTCTGTCTCTCTCTTCTGTCTCTAGGTCTGTTCCTCTTCCCTAGCATCCTCCTCCCTGTACCTCCTTTTATTTACCCTCTTGGCTTCTTATCCTGTACCTCTCCCATCTCCAGGGTGGGGGCATCAAAGCATTTCTCCCCTCAGCTCCCTCTTCTGACTTCTCTTACCAACCACTCCCCTCAGTCTGCCAAAAATGGGGGCCTTATGGGGAAGGCTCTGGCACTCCACCCCAGCTCAGGGCATGGGTAGCAAGGCCTCCTCCTCTGCCCTGCCCCAGGCCTCTACATATTTACTCCAGCGATTTGGGATGGTTGGGTCATGACAGCTACCATGAGAAGTGTCCCGTTTTGTCCAGTGGCCAATAGCAAGCTATGAACCAGTCAGGACACATGTGGACTTGGTCTGATGCTGAATGGGCCACTTGGGACAGGAAGTGACTTGCTCCAGACAAGAAGTGACCAGGCCTGGACAGAAGTGGCCTGGGAAGTGGAAGCAGTGCAGCAGGAACTGGAAGTGCCTTCATCCAGGACAGGAAGTAGCACTTCTGAAATAGGAAGTGGTCTGGCTGGAACCGGAAGTGGCTTAGTCTGGGGGGTGGGGGGAGGTGGATGGTTCTTACTCTGTGGAGAAGGGCGGGCAGGAAGAACTTCCCATTTCAGGAGGAAGCTGGAACTTACTCTAAGAAGATCGGGTGGACTGAGGTTCTTCCTAGTATTCAGTGTCATGTGCCAGGATCTCCCTTCCCTTGTTCTCTGTGCTGCTTTTAGGACAGCTAAGGTGGCTGCCATCTGCCATGGCAGGCTCAATTTGTCTTGTTCTTCCCTTTCCATATCCCAGTATAATCTCTGTTACTCAACAGGATGACCCCAAGAACCCACGTGTTGTCCCCAGTAACCTGGATGGCTGTCTTGTTCATCACATTCTCCATTTCCTACTCCCTTCAAACTCAACACAGCTCCCTTCTTAGTGACCAAAATGGTGGCCTACTGACTGGTCTAGCTGACAGTGGTCCTTAGCAACAGCCAGTCTTTCCATAGTGACCAGCTGATACCTCTTCCTGCCCACTAGTGCACAATTGGGTGTTGCCTCAGTTTCCTCCCAGCTCATTTCCTTTAGGTCAGAGCTGCCTTTGGGCACCACGTCGGCCACCTCAATCACCAGCCAAGATGGTTGCTTTGTCCACCAGAGGTCAAGCTATCTCTCTGGTGCTGTAGTTCCCAGCTCCTTCCTGATTTTTCTAATCGCTCCTTCCAGAGAACAGGAAGTTGATATTGCCATGGGGGAGGTGGCGGGGTATGGCCGTCACCTCAATAGTTTTACTGTAAAAGGGAAATTTGAACAACAAAAACCAAAAAAAAATAAAAAACTTCAAAAGTTGATGAGAAGGCTGGAGAATGACTGGACGTGAATTGGGGCAGAGAAATGGTGATTAGAACAGCTTTTCAGCTGAGTGTTGAATTGCATGAAACCAAGGGGTAGGGAGGGGGTTGTGTTGGATGGGCGAGGTGGACAGGGCCTGGCTGGCGGAGGGGGGTGTGGTCATGGGCTGGGCGAGGAGGCTGAGGAAAGCAGCCCCTGCCAGGGCAGGGAGAGAGGAACCCAGGTGGCAGTGGGTTGCCAATACATCCCAAATGGGGCTGTCTGTGAATATGTGTTCACTCACGGGGGAAAGCCCAAGTGTCTATTGCTAAACCAAGTATCAGATTCAAGGCAAGTCTCAGTCGGAAACAAAGTGGAAAAAACATGCTCACGTGTTCAATCTATTCCCTCCCACTCCTGCCCAAGGCACTCCTGTGCCCAGAAGACTCAGGGACCCAGGCATCGAGCTGCCTATCCCGTGGCTCCCTGTGTACCCATAACCCAGGCTCTTCTCCCCCTAAAACCCAGATGCCCAGTCCCCTAGACTCAGCCCCATTCTCCAACCACAAAAGCAGCAGCGAGGAGCATCGCTGCAGCCAGTCGGTGGGGGTCACAACCTCTGACCTGCCTGCCCCTCCCCTGACTTTAGGTCCCCTCCCGCTGTCTCCCATCTGCCTGGAGGTCAAGGGGTCCTCCTGCCCCTCCTCTGTCTAGTGGGACCCCTGCCCCTCCCCCTGTCTGAGCAAGATGCCTGGGTCCCGAGAGGTGCAGGCACTGTAGGAGGGGAGTTGAAAACTGGGAGGCCAGGTGCTGGGCTGTCTGGAATTTACTCCTGCCTTCTAAGCCCACACTGGAGCTGCCCGAGGTGGGGAGGCTGGAGGGGGTGTGGAAGGGCTGGTTCCTGCCCCTTAGTGGGGGTTGGTTGTCATGGCAACATCCCCTTCTTCACACAATGGGAAGCCCCCCTCAACCTCCCGCGTGGATGGAGCCGACAGCCCCATCGCTGGCTATCAGCCTCAGGGACTTGGCAACCGTCACTATGGCAACCCAGAGCCCAGCAACAGGGCCCAGTTGAGAGAGGGAGGGGTCCACAACTGGGGCAGGGCTGTGTGTGCGAGGGGGCAAGGGAGCCAAGGAAGACTCCCCTACACGTATATCCAGAGGCACAGGTGGAGAGAAGAGAGGGAAGAGAAGTGGGGATAAATAGTCTCCGTGACAGACAAACATCTCACCAAAGCAACCGAGACATCATAACATGCTGAGAGACAGGAAGACACCTGGGGACAGATGCACAGCTGGGGAGAGGAACAGCACATTCTGCACATTACCCTGGGACACACCCCTTCAGAGAACTGGCATCTATAGACTCTCCTCTCCCCAGACATTAACAATGCAAGATCTAGAGCCTTCCACATGTGTAGTGATCTTTTGAGCTATTTGAAAGCTCAGGTGACTTCCACACAGAAAAACACATGCCATCCTATTCGCTTTCTAGGTACAAACACACAAAAACACTCCTAGGGTAACAAGTACAACAAAGCAAGAAGAGGTGCAGGAAGACATTCATTCATTCATTCATTCATTCACTCAGCATCATATTAAATGTCTGCTTTGTTCCAGGTACTATTTCAGGCACTGGTAGTATGAGGTGAATAAGGCAAAGCCCCCGCTTTCATGAAATCCACATTTTGGTGGGGAACAACATAATAATATTTCTGGTAGTGATAAGTGATATAAAAAAACAGAGTGAAGAGGATGGAGAGTATTAGGAAGATGCTTTAAATTAGGAGGTCAGGAGGGTCCCTCTGAAGAGGTGACATTTGTTCAGGACCTTGAATAATGAGGAGTATGGAAGGCAGGCACTATGGGGAAGGGCAGAGCAGAAAGACGGAACAGCAAGTGCAAAGCATAGAGGTGAAATCTCGACAGGCTTGGGAATAGTGAGAAAGACATCACAACCACACACATGTTCTAGATGCGTCCTGTCTTTCCCCAGCCTCAGCGTGTAGGGTAGCAAGTGACCAAGGAAGAATCCACATTTAGGAAGTTGATCTAACTCCGTCTTCCATTTTTTCCCCTTTGTTTCTTTCTTTCTTTCTTTCTTTTTTTGACCTAAAAACATGCTTTTTTACTTCATTATAATAAATACAAAGAAATCAGCACACAAAATACATTTCCAGATAAACACACCAGTTTTATAGAAAAAGATATAAACATTTACTTTAAGGTCTGGGGCGGGAGGGGGTCCCCTTTGTTTCTTGTGTGGATGTGAGCTGTGTTTTCCTCAACTAAATTTTAGGCTCTGGGAGGGCAGGGATAATGCTCTGAGATTTTGGGGCTGTGGTACAGCTGCTGGTACAGAGTCTAGAGCAGAGTGGGAGTAAAGGATGTGAGAGAGCTGGGGACCACAGAACGTAAACCCAGCATAGGATGGAGGCTGTCCTGGGGGCTGTGCTGCAGACAGAAGCTCACACTTTTCCATCCTTCCGAACAGAAGCAGGATGTAAATTAGGTTGAGGTATGTATGTTTGTGTCTGTGGTCTATGTTGAGGATTTTAAGAAAAGGAGAACAGAGCAAAGGGTTGCAGTGGGGATTTCTGATGGGGAATGGTTGACATCACAACTGGAAATGTAGTTAGAATGAAAAACAGAGCTTCCTAAGTGGAGTCACAAACGTGGGGCATCCCCTGCCCTAGAGAGAGTTTCAAGATCTGTAGGCAGGCTGGGAGAAATGTGGCAGGCTGGTTTGGAGGCAGGGGGCTAGCTGGGATGGGCTCAGAGAGTTGGGTGGGGGTAGGGAAAAGGATACAGAATAAATGGGAGTGAAAACTCAGCACAGGAGAGATGTTTGAAAGGCAGCAGCAAAGGTGGAGTCCTGTAGGGAGTTCTGAGGGGACCAGGTCCTAGGGTCCCCTGATTCCCAGAAGGAATCGAAGCATTCCACGGCCTGGCTCTCCCACTTCCCTCAGCTGCCATCAGAAACTCAGGCATCAGCTCCCTCCAATCCAAGTGGCTAGTGGTGGTGGTGGGGAGATTCAGCAGCCTCAGGGGGCGGCAGCTGGTGAGTGGGGAGGAATCTGTGTGCTCAGCAAACAGCAGCCTCAGTGCCCAGTGGCTGCTTCCTCCCTCATCAATCAGCCCAGCCAAATGTCCTTGCATTCCCACCACCCCAAGGGGACTGGGGCTGGGCCAGGGTCCCCAGGGGAGTGAGATGGGATGGGTGGGGGCAGGGGGGTTGGTGCTTGGCTCCCCATCTCTTGGCCTCTGTTCTCTCCTCTCCTGGAAGCTCTCGGCTGTTCGTGTCATGGAACGGACTCCCTCCTGGTGCTACCATCGTGAGGGCATCAGCTACAAATCACCTGTGGGGGTCTGCTCGTGGGGGGGGGGTGCGGGGGGAAGAGGGATGAGTCAGGGCTGAAGAGGAATCTACTCTGGTTCTCACGGGACCGGCCCCGGGCACATTCAGCAGGGAGGCTGCTGGCACAGGGGCTCTGCGCCCCCGGCTGGCCTCTCCATCCCCGACGGATGCTCTGGACAGCAGGCTGAGACCTGGACCGGAGAAATGTCCTCCCTCTTCTCACCTTTTCCTAGCCCCCAGCCCTAACTCCCCACTTCCCACCACAATCCAAAGGGCCAGCCCCCAGCTCACCCTAAATCTGCTGCTCCCCCTTGGGGACTGGGGCCTCCAGACCTTAGCCTCTGGCTCACTCTCCCCCCTCCTCAGCCCTTGCTCCCCTCAGGGACCCAGGCGTCCTGCCCACTCCCTTCACCATAACAACCATTCTTTTGGAGTTGCTTAAGACTTTAATATCATTTCATTAAGTCAGCTAGTTCAGAGAAGGTTGGGGGCACAAAGAGACTGGGGTGGGCAAAAAAGGGCCAAGGTAGGGGGGAAGCAAGGGAAGAGCTCCCTCTCTCCGTGGAGATGGCCCTGAGAAATCAAATATTGACAGTGAGAGAACAGAACTTATTAAAGCTGGGACAGGGGTGTGTGTGGGGAGCTGTGGGAATGGCCGGATGCCTGGGTTCTGAGAGTAATGAAGGTCCTGGGAGGAGGGAGTGCCTGAGGCTGGGAGGATGCAGTGAGATGAAGGGTTCTGTCGTACAACCCTTCTGCCCATTTCTTTTGCGAGGTACTGAGTCTTGCTACCCTGGCTGTTTCTCAGCTGTCCCCTAGAGCTCCTGGGGACAAGACCCCCATCACAGCTGTGGCTGCCCCCCCTTTCATCCTTTCTCCCTACCTCCACCTCTGTTGATGAGCTTCAGTGGCGTTTAATCGGATTGAGCAGTAATTAGCAAAGCAAGATGTTTGATTACCTATTTAGCATAATGTAGGGGCTGGGATCCCTAGGCACAGCCAAGGCCAGTGGGGGTGGGGGGTGGTTCAGAAAAGAAATGGGGTCTACACAACATTCCTTTCCCTGAGCGAGCCATGAGCCCCGCCTATAAGTCTCCCCATCCTGTGCCTCCCCTCAAATCTTCACTCCTCTGGGACTTTCTCCCTGGGGGATCTGACCAATCATGTCACCTCTCTGCCACCCACTGCCTAACTGGTTAGAGGATCACCCACTTAGCCCTGCTTGCTGTGCAGCTGATTTTGGGGTGTGGCAGGACCCCTCTCTCCTTCAATCCGTGCCCTCAGCAACAGGAATGTGGGCTGGGCAGGAGCTCAGAAACCTCCTTTAAGGATAATGGGGGGGGTGCCAAGGGCAGGGGTTGTCAATTCTGGAAATAAAAATGGGGTAGGTAGGATGGTGAGGTCAGAGCTGGGCTCAGGTGTGGATTAATCCACAGGCCCTTCAGGAGTACCAGGGACTGCCAGTCCTTGCCCTGCCAGACTGGCATAATGAGACTCGTCAGGTGTGAACATCAACCAGGAAAAGGGGGAACTGAGGTGCCAGCTTCTCTCCTCCAGCAAAGAAAATGTCATCAATTTAGCTCCTCATGGAAATGTAATCAGTGGGCTAGCTGCGGGCTTTGTCTTAATTAGGCACTATTGATGGAAGCAGGGAGGGTGCCTTCCCATCCCCCTGACTCGCTTCCTCCCTGCATCTCCCAGGCCTCCCTAAAGCTTCCACCAGCCCCAGGTACGGCTCAGTCTTCCAGGCGTCTCTTCTGGCACCCCGGCCCGCAGCGCCCCCTAGCACCGGCTGCCGTCTGCCCCTCCTCTCACACCCCTCTCCTGTCGCTTCCCCACGACTCTGTCTTTGTTCTTATGGAGAGCCGAGCCCCTCCCCGGCCCGGTCACCTTCCCCAGAGAGTCCCCGCCTCCTGTCCCCCCCAAAACGAGCGACGCTTTCCAAAGCCAATCCTCAGATTCCAAAAATTCCAGTTCCGTTCTTCCCTCCTTCCCCCACCCAGCGCTGCCCGGCGATCCTAGACCCCAGTCCGAATTAAGAAGGGGGAACGAGCGGGAGGGCAGGGGTGCTCCAGCCCCGGTTTTTTCCCCGGACTCAGCTGCAGCCACGGCTGTCTCGAAATCCTGGAACGCCTTCTAGAGCGCGCGTGAGCCTCGCAGACGGGACCTCGGGCGCCATCTGCTGGACTCGCCCGGAATGGAGCTCACAGACCCGCGCGCGGGGTCGGGCGCTTGGGTTCCCCCAGCCTTTTCAGTGTCCTGCGGGAGGCCACTCATTGTTTCCAGCCCCAGTCCTTACCGCCCGTCCTCAGACCAGGCCTCCCGTCCCCCTCCAGCCCCCCTCCAGCCTGCCAGGTTTAGCGGCTTCCCCGTGCCCCCCAGCCCTCTTGCCCCGGCGCGCCGCCCAGCCGGGAGCGGCTGATCAGGGCGTCTCTGCGTCTGCGCCGAGGACGCTAGCTCGGCGCGCTCGGGCCCCCGCCACTCGCCCCCTCCACCCCCCCCCCCCCCCGCTGCCCGTGCCCGGGGTTGCCAAGGCGACGCGTGCAGGCGCCGGCCCGAGAGGGCCACGCGGGGCAACTTCTCAGCTGGAGTGGCCGGTCGGTCGGCGTAGGGAGGAGAGGGTCGGCGTCGTGAGGTGTGTGTTGGCGGGGGAGGGCACCAGGGAGGAAGGGAGGAATGCCGGGGAGAGTGGGAAGCTACGGGGAGAAGGGGCAGTGGTGAGGGGTACGAGGGAGAGTTGCGGGGGCGAGGGAAGAAGGGGCCGTTGCGGGGGGAGGGCAGAGGAAGGGGCAGCTGAGAGGAAGGAGCGGCGACGGTTGTGACAGTTCTGTGAGGAAGCTCCTGTGAGGGGAAATTTGCCCACTGGTAGCCACTGGTGGTTGGAGGAGAGGGCCGGCCCCCTACGGTATTTCCTGAGAAATAAAATGAGCCCCAGGCTAGTAGAAGGCTCCTCCTGGGGCCTCGGTGTGGGACCATGGGGCGAACCCCATGGGGAGGTGGCTCCCAGCCTTGCCACCGGAATGTTCCTGAGGCTCCAGCCGGAGGCAGGGAAGCACAGCCTGACGCTTCTCTGGAGACTGATGGCAGAAGCCGCGCTGTGGTACCTGGCTTTATTGATGTGTTGGCCTAATAGAACGGTGTTCCTTGGAGCAAAGTACAAATCCTTCAAGTGTGAAACTCATAGCGTATGATCAATGCCTGTGGCAGTCTGTGGGGATGAGGAAGAAAAGCCACAGGTGGTTGTCAGGCTAGAGCTGAGTGAAGAGGAACTGCCCAGCGAATCAGACATTGCTCTGGGCGCCCGCCAGAGATGCCCCGCTTCCCGCCCTCCTGCTTTTCTGAGAGAGACACTACTGAGCCTTCCTCATCGCCCCATTTCTCCCTCCCCCAGACACAATTCCAAGTTCATTGTTGGATGACCTTTGTCCTTCCTCTTCCAGTCTGTTCTCAGGACATCTGGAATCGAACGCTCTTGGTCTTCAGTAATCGGTTAGCACAGACTCAGCCAACTGTGTGAAGACACCTTTTCAGTACACACAGAACAGGGTTTCTGCCCGTCAGGATTGAAAAGCTGAAGAGACAGGTTGCAAATACTGTTTTCTTCCTTGTTTAAGGAGGTCACAGATTTTAGTGTGGGTAGGAGGGGCATTTTTCTTTCTCCCCCGCTTCCAGGGGGTAACTTGGGAGAAAAGGAGGTACATAGGAAAATCATCTTGGTTGCTCAGTGACATGACAGAGAGTGTGGAACCTGGGGACAGTCTTCCCTTCCCTGGGCCCTCTCTCACTCGCCCATGGCCCCTGAGAGCTAGAGTGCTTGAGGGTGTGTGCAACCACACCTCAGCGTGGTAGATGTTTCCCTGATTATCTTACGTTCTCATACCTCTGGGCAGAGATAGGGGTTCCTAAATCCTCATGAGTGGGTGTCTGCTGTGCCCTCTTCCCCCCCCCCCCCGGCCACGCCTTGGGGCTTGTGGGATCTTAGTTCCCCGACCAGGAACGGAACTCATGTGCCCCCTGCAGTGGAAGCGCGAGTCCTAACCACTGGGATGCCCGGGAATTCCCTATGCCCTCCTGTTTAGCTTCCATTTATTCCTAATGCCTCGAGGGACTGATTTTAATTTTTAACCCAGCGCCCTGAAGAAAGTGGGCTATCCCAGGGAAAGGACTGAGGATTGGGGGTGCATCTGGTGGTGGTCCCCCAGCTTCCGTGTGTCTACAGGTTTTGCCAACACAATGTCCAGCAAAGCCGACAAGAAGCAGGAAGTGAGTAGCCGGGGAAGCACCCGCTGGCGAGTCGCTCAGTCTGCTCTGGCCGTACAGGCTGTGGAGACCACCCTGCCGGCCAGCAGTGAGTCCCAGGCAGAGCCCGAGTCTCTCAAGGAGGAGCCTGGTGGGTACCTGCTGGGGAGAGGCTTGGAGGCAGAATGTTTGTATTGAAGGAGGGTCTTAGGGCCGGGGAGCAGGTTCTGTTGCTTCTGGGTAAGAAGCAAGGGGTTCAGCGGAATCTCAGGCCTGCTGCTAGGTCCCTTGTTTTGTGTTTTCTTCCTGGCCAGCCTTATACTTGTTCTTTCTGTCTTAAAATTTTCCCCCAGTGCACCAAGAGCTCACCAGCCAATCCTCTATCCTAGCCTCTTCTTCCTTATTTCAAGTGTTCCTGGTTGCTCCTACCCCAGTGAAGAGGGTTTGATCTCTTCCTTTTTCCCATTTTCACCCTGGGTGGCAAAACAAATAATGTTTTCCTCCCATTAAGCCCATCACCATGGAGACTCAGCCTGCTTTGCCATCCTTTGAATCCTAAGCCTGACTGAATCTTTCTCCCATCTGTTTAAGGCTCTTGTATCTCTGCCCTCATTTCGTCAGGGCCTTGGTAGACTAAGGAGGTTCAGGTTCAGGGCCACAGGAAAAGAAGCCTGATGTCTAGATTGAGGAAGAAAAGAGTTTAAAGAGGCTGCCTCTTGTGGCTTTGATCTGAGGGATTCCTTCCTGTTGGGTGAGCTGGGGCCAATAGGGTTGGAAGGTTTTTGGTAGCTGTTGCTGTCACTAGGCTGCCCCTTAGAGCACTGGCCAGTGTAGCTATGACTGTTAGCTAAGAATAGTCCTCCCCGTTTACCTGGGGCTTCTTTCCACTGCTAGCAGCCTGTCAAGATGGAGAGAAATAGAATCTCCTTTTAATATTAAAAGTTGAGAGATTAAGCGTGGGCACGGGAGAAAGGTCCAGGGTACACAGGGCCTTGCCCTGGGATCTGGACATTGGAACCATGCAATTTTTTTTCTTCTGAGCTCTCTTAAGAGCAGTTTCAAGTGGGACTGGCTCCTAGACGCTGGGTACCGGGAGCAAGGGGAGGGAGGACGGAAGGCAGTGAAGTTCAACTTGGAGACTCCTCTGGGGTGGGAAGGGAATGTCAGGGTGTCATGTGATGTTGCTTATATGTGGAATCTAAAAAAAGGGTACAGATGAACTCATCTGCAGAGCAGGAATAGAGTTACAGACGTAGAGGGCAGACTTGTGGTTGCCAGGGGGTAAGCGGGGGAGGGGTAAATTGGAAGATTGTGATTGACATATGCACACTACTGTGTGTACAGTGGATAAGTAATAAGGGCCATTGTACAGCACGGGGAACTCTACCCGATACTCTGTGGTGGCCTCGATGGGAAAAGAATCCAGAGAAGAGTGGATGTGTGTGTGTATATATATGGGTGATTCACTTTGCTGTGCACCTGAGGCTGACACAACACTGTGAATCAACTATACTCCAATAAAAGTTATAAGAAAAAAGGGAACTTCTAAATGAAAGCACTGACCCCCAAACACCAAGGATCTCTGAGTCCTTTTAGCTCTAAGCCTTTTTATTGTTTGATGTGGAACTTTCTAGCTGACACTTGATAGAGGTTCAGAGAAGACTTGGGCCTCCAAGGCAGCCCTGAAATGAGCCTTAATCCCTGTACTCAGGACTTCCCTGGTGGTCCAGCGGCTAAGACTCCGTGCTCCTAATGCAGGGAACCTGGGTTCCATCCCTGGTCAGGGAACTAGATCCCACATGCATGCTGCAACTAAAGATCCCGTGTGCCGCAATGAAAGATCCTGCACAGCCAAATAAATAAGTAAATATTAAAAAAAAAAAAAATCCCTGTACTCTTTGGAGTTGGGGAGGGATTGAGGCCTGTCCCACAGGAGACAGAGGGGGCCTACTATGGTCTGAATGTTTGTGTCCCCCCAAATTCATATGTTGAAATTCTCATGCCCAATACAATGGCGTTAGTAGGAGGGGCCTTTGGGAGGTTGCTTAAATCATGAGGGTGGAGCTGTCATGAGGGGGATTAGTGCCTTAAAAGAAGCAACTCCAGAGAGATTCCTTGCCCCCTTCCGCTGGACACAAAGAGAGGTCTGCATCCCAGAAGAGGGCCCTCACCCAACCCTGCTGGCACCCTGATCTAGGACTTCCAGCCTCCAGAACTGTGAGGAATAAATGTCTGCTGTTTAGAAGCCACCCAGTCTATGGTATTTTGTTATAGTAGTCCAAATGGACTAAGACCAGGCCTAAAACACTTCTTGGTGAAGGATGGTGGGTTAAAGGGCAAGACACCCTTTTGAGGTCTTTATTGATACCCTTTGCTTCCTTAAGTGCTCCTCTGTTCCCACTAAGAAAAGAAGTACAGGTTCATAATCCCATACCTCTAATTTTAAAAAGCCCTAAGAACTGAAAGTTTTTTTCCCCCAAAATTTGGCATCCAAACTTATTTGGCGGTGAGACGTAACCTAAACTGACCTGAAGGTATTTATAGTCTATTTAAACCACTTAGTATAAATTTTCATACGTTTTACTGCAGAAATACTGACATTAAAAGTTTGTGGAGTGCTGTTCTAGAGGCCCCAAGATGTGGTGGGGGTCTCATATACCAAACGCTATTACAAGTCTACATTCTGAAATATACTTGATCCCAAGGGTTTTGGTTAAGGGATTGTAGACCTGTATTTCAGGCAAATCAGAAAAAATACAGAGAATGAGATAATGAACACCCATGTACCCGTCACCCAGTGTGAGAATAAACCATGATGGCAACAAGTGAATCCCTTTGTCCCCCTGCTACCCGCCCCCCCACCCCCAAGCCCTTCTCTCCTTCTCCAGAGGTCACTGCTATCCTGAGTTGGTGTTTGTCATTCTCAAGCCTGTTTCTTAAATTTTTACTGTGTGTATCCATGACCATCACATACTAGTATCGTATTGCATGGTTTAGACTTTATATAAATTGTATTACAATAGAGGACAAAACCAGTTTACTCTTGAGATTGTCTCAGTCTCCCTCCCCCGCCTCGTTCCTGTCTGAAACCTTGGATGCCCTTGGCTTTCTCGAAGGGCGTTGGGTTTCTTGGTTACCCATCCCACTCACCACTGAGCTCCTAGAATCAGCTGTTCCATCTTTCTCATGATTTCCTTCCTCGGCCTGTGTGCCTCACTCCCCTCTTAGGTTTTCTTTCTGGAAGTTGGAGTGTCCTGTTCCCAAGGTCTTTTGGTTGCCCCTCATTTGTTCCTTCCTCCTTTCAGCCCACGGGAGATGGGAGGTCCACCAGTTTTACCCCAGTCTCTCTGTGTGAGCAACAGATCAGGAAGGAGAGGGACACCCCCCTGGGTTTTATGGAGTCCAGAGTGGGGATGGCAGTTTGCTTGGAGAGGGGCTGATTTCTGTGGGCCCCAGCTTCTCCATGTGGGAACAGGATGGGGGAAGAATGGCAGGCCAGATGCTGAATGCCTAGAATGACCTTAATGCTGACTGCCTTCATTCCCCTGCCTCCTCCTGTGCCCCCTCCGGCCCCAGTCGGCTTTTTAAAAGAAAAATTAAAAAATATATATATATTTATTTATATTTGGCTGCACTGGGTCTTAGTTGTGGCACGTGGGATCTTAGCTGTGGCATGTCTAGTTGCAGAGAACTGGAGGCAGGGACTCGGACAGACATTTGTATGCCCGTGTTCACAGCAGTGCTATTCACAGCAGCCGAAAGGTGGACACACCCAAGCATCCATCCACGATGAATGGATAAACAAATTGCAGTGGAATATTATGCAGCCATAAAAAGAATGAAGGTCTGCTACGGTACAACAACGTGGATGAACCTTGAAAATATGCCAAGTGAAAGAACCCAGTCACAAAAGACCGCATATTGTATGATGCCACTAATATAAAATGTCCAGAATAGGCAAATTCATAGACTCAGAAGGTAGATTAGTGGTCACCAGGATCTGGGAGGAAAGGGGAATAGGGAGTGCCTGCTAAGAGGCTAGGCTCTGGTGCAACTTAGAAGTAAAGATATAGGGGCCATGGGGTGCCAGTTTCTCAAGGTACTTCAAGTACCTTGAAGTGGAGTTGCTCGGTCATATGGTGACTCTGTGTTTAACTTCTTTTATTTGTTGTTGTTTTTTTGGCTGTGCTGTCCGGCATGTGGGATCTTAGTTCCCCATCCAGGGATCAAACCCATGCACCCTGCAGTGGAAGCTCAGAGACTTAACCACTGGACCACCAGGGAAGTCTCTGTGTTTAACTTTTAATGGGATGCCTTCATTTTTGAATTTTCATTCTTCCCAGAGCCAATATTGGAGGAACCTGAAATACAGAAAGAAGAATTACAGGAGTGTGAGGTAGACGTGGTAAGTTTGGCTTTTCTCTGAGACAAATATTCCTCCCCAACAACTGGTGAATCAAAGGATCAGTTGCAGAATGGTGTACGAGGAATTCTCTTCAATCTCTCACTACCTTCTCTTTACTTTCTACTGGTAGCTTGCTCACTGCAAATCCAGTACACCGAGTAAAGGACAAAGTTATCCGTGTCCCCTACCCCTCCCAAAGAATAGGGCTTTCAGTGGGGAACAGGGCTCTCGGAAGGCCCTTCCTCATCTCTCCACCTTGGGTCAGATTGCAACAAGCTATATCCGTTGAATGGGTGAACATCTGAACAAGCTGGGCGGACACTGTCCTAATTGGATACTAATTTCCAAGACATCCTCTTTCTTCCTGTCCTTCAGTTCCCTCCTTTGGCTGAAGAGTTTACAGAAGCCACTTGAAATACTTTCAGAATTTGGCACTCAGTAACCTCTACACCTTTATTTCCAAGCTGCATCAGAGCCTAGGCACACCCTCAGCTACCTGGGTTAGAAGAATAGAATGGTGACCTTGAACTTTTTTAAAAAGGGAGAGAAAAGTGACAACTACTCATTAAAGAAAAAAATTGGAAGGGACAGAAAAGTAAAACAAAGAAAGGGAAAATAAAAGTCATAGTATTACTGTCTGAACACATCCAGCGTTACTAATTTGGTATATGTACATCCAAGGTTACTGATTTGGTATATGTCCTTTCTTTCTGTGTAGATTTGCAAGTTTTTTTGTTTTTTAACAATCCCAACTGTACCACACATTATAATTTTTTATTAGGCTTTCTCACAAAACATTTTTTTATTCTTCATGTTATTGTATACTTAAAAAAAAACATCAGGCTGCCTTTATTTTTTTAATCACAAATATGTAAATCACAAGATACCTCTTTTTTTTTGATATGTAGTATTTTCATTACTGTTATTACATACTTTTTGTAAGCAGCATTTTTTTTTTTTGGCTGCACAGCTTATGGGATCTTAGTTCCTGACCAGGGATTGAACCTGGGCCCCAGCAGTGAAAAACACCAAATCCTAACCACTGGACCACCAGGGAATTCTCTGTAAGCGCCATTTTTTTTTTTTTTTGGCCGCTGTGCTGCATGCGGGATCTTAGTTCCCTGACCAGGGATTGAATCTGTGCCCCCTGCAATAGAAGCGTGGAGTGTTAACCACTGGACCGCCAGCGGAGCCCCTTTAAGCGCCATTTTTAATGGTCATATGGTGCTCCGTAAGATATATGTATCACAGTTAAATCCTTACTCTTGGACATTTGCCATTTATGATTTTTTTGCTCTCATAATAATACAGTGATGAATATTATAAATAAAACTAACACATTTTGAAATACTTAATATTTCCTTAAGTTAGATTCCTGTATATGGAGTTCCTGAATCAAAGAGTAAAGAACATTTCTAACACCTTTAATACATAATGCCAAATTGTTTTTCAAACAAATTGCATTTTTTTGCCCTTGCACTAGCAACAAACACTTTCCAGACCTGGGTGTTAGCAGTTTAGCAGCTTTTTTTTTCTGGTTCCACTCCGCGGCTTGTGGGATCTTAGTTCCCCGAGCAGGGATTGAACCTGCACCCTCGGCAGTGAAAACGTGGAGTCCTAACCACTGGACCACCAGGAAATTCCCTAGCAAGGATTTTTTTTTTTTTACATCTTTATTGGAGTATAATTGCTTTACAGTGGTGTGTTAGTTTCTGCTTTATAACAAAGTGAATCAGTTATACATATATTCCCATATCTCCTCCCTCTTGCATCTCCCTCCCTCCCACCCTCCCTATCCCACCCCTCTAGGTGGTCACAAAGCACCGAGCTGATCTCCCTGTGCTATGCGGCTGCTTCCCACTAGCTATCGGTTTTACATTTGGTAGTGTACATATGTCCATGCCACTCTCTCACTTTGTCCCAGCTTCAATGGAATATTACTCAACCATAAAAAGAAATGAAATTGAGTTATTTGTAGTGAGGTGGATGGACCTAGAGTCTGTCATTACAGAGTGAAGTAAGTCAGAAAGAGAAAAACAAATACCATATGCTAACACATACATATGGAATCCTAATTGTTTGACTTAGGCTAATATCCTACATGTTCCCTTGATTTAGTTTTACTGTGAGGTTGAGGGTTGCTTGATAAGACATTTTTACAAACACAGGCATAAATGAAATATCTTGGGAAGATAATATCCCTCAGTCTTCCTTCATGATCCATTCTATTTTTACTGGTAGAGGGAAGAGAATCTTATTGTCTTGTTTCTTCGAAAGCTTGAAACCTGTCTTTCAGTCCGTTCTCAGCTTTCCCTTCCCCGTTCTGAAGCTGTCTGACTTCTCTCATCCCCCACGTCCTCATACGTGACAGTGGTTGGGAGAAGTGACCCATCCCAACATCTGTCCCTGCTCTGGCCCTCTGCTGTCCTTCTGCAGAAGCCCCTTTTCTTGTCCCGAGCTGTGCTGACAGGACTGGCAGCTGCAACTTGGACAGAGGAGCACGATACCATTCTGGAACACTTTGCCCAGGACCCTTCGGAGCCCATCCTCACCATCTTCATCGACCCCTGTTTGGGGCTGAAGCTAGGTCTGGGGATGCCTGTGCAGGTGCGTACTCCACGGTTCAGACCTCAGGGTGTTCTTCCAGGGGGCTGAGAGTTCTGAGGATCTCTGTCGTCTGTGAGTCTTATCTCCTGTGTACAAGGTCTGTTGAGCGTCACAGTGAGTCAGACACCCTGCTTGGCAGCAGGATACAGAGAGGAATGAGGCAAGGTTTTGCTTTTTTTTTTTTTGCGGTACGCGGGCCTCTCACCGTTGTGGCCTCTCCCGTTGCGGAGCACAGGCTCCGGACGCGCAGGCTCAGCGGCCATGGCTCACGGGCCCAGCCGCTCCACGGCACGTGGGATCTTCCTGGACAGGGGCATGAACCCATGTCCCCTGCATCGGCAGGCGGACTCTCAACCACTGCGCCACCAGGGGAGCCCCAAGGTTTTGCTTTTGATGATCTCATGGTTTAGTGGGGAAGACAGACATATAAAAAATATTTACAGTATATTATGATGCCTGGGCAAAGCTTTATAAGAGCTTTTTTGGAAGCAACTAATGTAGCCAGTGGAATGCTGGCAAGGCTTGGTGATGGAGGTGATATTTGAGTTGGGGATGAAGGGTAAGTAGGATTTCATCGAGGCTGAGTAAGAGCATCCAGGTAAAGAACACTTTATGTGCAAAGAAAGAGGAGTTGTGGGAAATGATACTGGAAAGGTGGGTTGGGGTCAGCTTGTGATGGGCCTTGTATGTTATGCTAAAGAATTTGGCTTTATCCCAGAGGGAACTATTGATGGCTTTCATGGGTTAGATAGATAACTGTTCCAACAATGGGGAGGATACATAGGTGAAAGGTAAACCATGGGTAGGGAAACAGTTAAAAGACAGAAGTATAGGGCTTCCCTGGTGGCGCAGTGGTTGAGAGTCTGCCTGCTGATGCAGGGGACACGGGTTCGTGCCCCGGTCTGGGAAGATCCCACATGCCGCGGAGCGGCTGGGCCCATGAGCCATGGCCGCTGAGCCTGCGCGTCCGGGGCCTGTGCTCCGTAATGGGAGGCGCCACAACAGTGAGAGGCCCGCGTACCACAAAAAAAAAAAAAAAAAAAAAAAAAAAGAAGTATAGTAAAATGTTGGTGGTAGAATATGGGTGGTGGATGTACAGGTCATTATTGTAAAATTCTTTTGGTGTTTCTGTATGTTGGAAATTTTTAGAAATAAAATTTTGGAAAAGAAGAAGGGCTATTGCTTTGCTTTTATTGGCAGCACGTATACAAAAATTGAAATGATAATGAAGATTAGCATGGCCCTGCTCAGCAGCACAATTTGTGAAGCTTCCACATTAAACAAAACCCAAAACAGGCCATGGCTTTTTCCCGCGTATTGGCAATAATCGGCTATAAAGCATCATGAAAAAAATATTTCATTCACAAAAGGAACAAAAATTTGAAAAAAATAATTTAGGATTTATACGAAAGAAAACAACTTTGTTGCAGGCCAAGAAAGAAGATTTAAATAAATGAGGAGCCCTACTTTGTTATAAAGCAGAAACTAACACACCATTGTAAAGCAATTATACTTCACTAAAGATGTTAAAAAAAAAAAAATGGTGAGCCCTATCCTGTTTCTGAGTGGGAATCTTAATATTATAAAGATCATTCCATCCAAAAAAATGTACTGTTTTAATGCAACTCCAATCAAAGTGCCACAGACCCTAGATCCCTAGTGTAAAGGATTTTTAAAAGTATATCTAGAAAAATGAAATGAAAATAGCAAAAAAAAAAAAAAGATGAAGAAGAAAAGTAATGTAGGAGATCTGTGACTATGAAAATCTTTTATTAAATTACAGTAATTAAAATAGTTAGATTGGGGCACGAATATGTATTATATAAGCAACAGTAAAGAAACAGAGAGAGTCCAGAAACATATATGTAAGCATTTTCTACAAAAATTGCTTTTAAAATCTGTGGGGAAAGATGGATTATTCGATGAATAGGGAAACATGGAAAACAAAGGTTTTCTATTAAAAAAATCTAGTGGGGCAAGGGGGAAATAGGGAAATGTTGGTCAAAGGGTACAAATTTTTTGTCCCTACAACAAAAGCAATAAAAGCAAAAATAAACAAGTGGGACTACATCTAACTAAAAAGCTTCTGCACAGCAAAGGAAATCATCGACAAAATGAAAAGTCAACCTATGAATGGGAGGAAATATTTGCAAATCATATATCTGATAAGAGATGAATACATATCTAAAATATATATAAAGAAATCATACAATTTAATAGCAAGAAAACAAAACAATGTGATTAAAAACCGTGCAGAATTGAAAAGACATTTTTCCAACGAAGACATACAAATGGCCAACGTGTACGTGAAAAGGTGCTCAATACTACTAATCAGAGAAATGCAAATCAAAACCACAGTGAGGTATCACCTCATACCTGTTAGAATGGCCATCGTGAGAAAGACAAGAGATGACAAATATTGATGAGGATGTGGAGAAAAGGGAACGCTTGTGTACTGGGAATGTAAATTGGTGCAGTCACTATGGAAAACAGTATGGAGGTTCCTCAAAAAAATAAAAATAGAACTACCATATGATCTAGCAATCCCACTTCTGGGTGTATATCCAAAGGAAATGAAATCACGATCTTGAAGAAATATCCACACCCCCACATTCATTATAGTTTATTTAATAATAGCCAAGGTATGGAAACAGCCTAAGTGTCCATCATTGGATGAGTGGATAAAGAAAATGTGGAATACACACACACACACACAGGAATATTATTCAGCAATGAGAGAGAAAAAAACCTTGCCATTTGCAAAAACATGAGTGGCCTTGGAGGATATTATGCTCAGTGAAATAAATCAGATGGAGAAAGACAATTACTGTATGATCTCACTTATATGTGGAATCTACAAAAAAAAAAAAAACTAACTCATAGAAACAGAGAAAGGACAGATTGAGAAACAGAGATTCAGATGGAGGGAAACAGAGGACAGATTGGTGGCTGCCAGAGTTGGGGATGGGGTAGTAGGGAAAATGGATGAAGTTGGTCAAAGGTACAAACTTCCAATTATGAGATAAATAAGTTCTGGGGATTAATGTACATACAGCATGGTGACTCTAGTTAACAAAACGTATTGTATATTTGAAAGTTGCTAAGGGAACAGATCTTAAAAGTTCTGACAAAAAAAAAATTGTAGTTATGTAAGGTGATAGGTGTTAACTTATTGTAATCATTTTGCAATAAATATACATATCAAATCATTACACTGTATACCTTAAACCAATACAATGTTATAGATCAATTATATCTCAATAAAACTGGGGGAAAATTGTACAAAGTTTAAGTTATGCAAGATAAATGAGTTCTGGAGATCTAATATACAGCGTGGTAACTATGGTTAATAATACTATAATGTATAATTTGCTAAAGGGTAGTTCTTAAGTGTTCTCACTACAAAGAGAAAAAAGAAAAAGACAATGGTAACCATATGGGATAATGGATATGTTAATTAGCTTGATTGCCGTGATCCTTTCACAGTGTATATGTATGTCAAAACAGCAAAGTGTACACCTTAAATATATACAGTGTTTGTTTGTCAATTATACCTCAACAAAGCTGAAAAAAAATCTATTTAGCATGCCAAAAAATATTCTAAATAGATCATGGATTTAATTGTATTCTCCTGGGGCAAGATTGAAATTGAAAAACTTCCTTAAGAAATTATTACTCTTGAAGACTTGATAAAATAGTAAAAAGTAAAACGAGAAAACAGCAAACACCCAAGAGTAAACAAACAAGGAAAGAAGCAAAATCTAATCTAATAAACTTTAAAAGTGGGGACCAATGAAAGGTCTATGTACTAACTTATGGAAACCGTCCTCCCTGCGGGAATGATGGACGCCCCCTAGTGAGATGGAGTGAACCTCGGTTTTTTTACAAAATCTGAAAAGAAAGAGCCCATGTATTTTAACAAAGATTTTACACTGTTTTAAATTAGCTTTAACCATCTGCCCATCCCCTCATGCAGTTATCTTAGGCTAGAGAAAAGTGAATGAAACATAAAATACCCAACCCTTTCACTTTAACTTCGAGGGGGAAATGAAACTGGGCTCTCACAGTGGGACATCAGGAAGTCACCCACAGTACTTTAAAGCAAAAAGAAGGAATTCAGAGAGCTGCGCAAGCATGAGGCAAGTGAAATTGCATGGCAACTGCAAGCATACTACATCAAGGGAGAGAAAGAACAGAACAAAACATGCAAAAGAGGAAAACATAACTGAACAGAAGGCAATTCCTCACAACAGCATCATGTTACAGTACGACTTAATAAGAACATGAATTTAATTTTTTAATAAGCTGAGAGACGAAATGATAAAACGTGAGAATGAAATAAGAGGGAGACTGCAGATTTTTGAAATAAAGAAAGCAGCATGTTTACATGTTAAAATTAGTAGGTTAGAAACAGCAAGGAACTGAATAGCTACCACTGAAAATCTGAACGGATGTAGAAGAGAGGCTTGAGATAATTACAGCGTATGCAGAAGAAAAAACCAATGACAATACAAGTAGAGAGAAGTTAATAGCTGTGAAAGACAGACACAGGTGATCTAACATGGGGTACCAACTAATGAAACAGAATATAAATTTAAAAATAAAATACAGAGGGACTTCCCTGGTGGTGCAGTGGATAATACTGAGCTCCCATTGCAGGGGGCCCAGGTTCAATCCCTGGTCAGGGAGCTAGGTCCCACATGCATGCTGCAACTAAGAGTTCACATGCCATATCTAAGGAGCCTGCCTACCACAACTAAGACCCGGTGGAACAAAAAAAATAATAAAAATACAGAGAATTTCCCTGAACTGCAGAAGGAACAGAATGTGGGAATTGAAAGGACATACTTTATTCCACAAAAATTTGTTGCACAGTGTTTAATGTCAATACACGTCTTAGTTAGGTTACTTAAATTCGGGGAAATTAATTCTTTGGGAACATCACCTATGTGGTATTCCTGCCAAGAATATTTAACCTGCATCTAATAATGAGGAAACAATCCAATAAATCAAAATTAAGGGACATTTTGGAAAACAACTGGCCTGGACTATTAGAAATATCACTGTCATGGTAGAAAGAAAAAGACTGGGAAACTATGTGGAATTAAAGGGGACACAACCATGTGTGATCTGTATTGGATCCTGGATGGGAAGAAACCAGCTGTAAATGACATTATTTGGACCACTGTGGAAAATCGAATATAAACTGCATTATATAAAAGTATTAAATGAAGTTAAATTTTCTGAGTGTGATAATTACAGTGTTGAGACTGTTGGAGAATATCCTCCCTTTTAGGAGCCATATGCTGAAGTATGTAAGGGTGTAGTTTTATAACGTCTGCTGCTAACTCTGAAATGGCTCAGCAGAGAGAGAGGAGAGAAAATGAGAGAGAGTGCAATCATGCACAAGTACAGCAAAATGTTAACAATTAGTGGATTTAGATGAAGGGCATGTTATTGTTCATTGTGCCTTTCTTGCAACTTTTCTATGGGTTGGAATTTTTTTCAAAATAAAAATTTGGGAAATAATTATTTAGGCCTCTAGTCAAAATCCCAAATTATCTACCAAGGGGAACCATTAGGCTGATCTCAGACTTCTCTGAACACCCAGAATTTACACCTATGAGTTCTCCAGGAACCGTAGTGTAACCCAAGGGTATAATTCCCAGCCTAGATGGTCAAGTATAGAGGCAACAAATAGGCAGTCATTTTTAGTCTTGAAAGAACCCTACTTTGAAAAGCAAAAATGATGTCATCAATGGAAATCCAGTTCATCAAAGAATGAACCAAAAAAAAAAAAAAGAGGAATGAACCAAATAGAAAACTCAGGAATAGAGACTCTGTGAATATTCAATTCATTTAAATAAAGAACTAATACTAAATAACCATGGGAATTATGGTTATGTTATTGAATGTGAATGTTATCAACCTGGACAATGTAAAAAATAATAGTATAACAAAAATTGGGAAGTGGTGAGAGAATGCAAGAGAGTAAGAGGATGCCAATGTTCTTGTCGTTCAAAGCAGCGAGTCAACTGAACTTAAAATTGGAAGGCAGTGAGAAAACTAACCTCTTTTTATTCATTTATTTATCTATTTTTTGGCTGCATTGGGTCTTCGTTGCTGCACGTGGGCTTTCTCTAGTTGCGGCGAGCAGGGGCTACTCTTTGTTGCGGTGTGTGGGCTCCTCATTGAGGTGGCTTCTCTTGTTGTGGAGCACGGGCTGTAGGCACGTGGGCTTCAGTAGTTGTGGCACACGGGTTCAGTAGTTGTGGCTCCCGGGCTGTAGAGCGCAGGCTCAGTAGTTGTGGCGCACGGGCTTAGTTGCTCCGCGGCATGTGGGATCTTCACGGACCAGGGCTCGAACCCGTGTCCCCTGAATTGACAGGTGGATTCTTAACCACTGCACCACCAGGGAAGTCCTAACCTCTTAATATTTTTCATAAGCTTTCTTATAACCTTAGAAAGGGGACTTTTAAGAAGAAATCTCTCTTAGAGATAAAGAAACATTTATTTGAAGCTCAACCACTTACTATATTCACATCAATGTGTTTTTATTCTATTAAATCCAAGTAAAATTAAATTTAATACTTTTAATTACAAATAGCATGATCCTGGGGCTTCCTTGGTGGTGCAGTGGTTAAGAATCCACCTGCCAATGCAGGGGACACGTGTTTGAGCCCTGGTCCAGGAAGATCCCACATGCCACGGAGCAACTAAGCCCGTGCTCACAACTACTGAGCCTGCGCTCTAGGGCCCGCAAGCCACAACTACTGAGCCTGTGTGCTACAACTACTGAAGCCCGCATGCCTAGAGCCCGTGCCCTGAAACAAGAGAAGCCCCTGCTCGCCACAACTAGAGAAAGCCCGTGCACAGCAACAAAGATCCAACGCAGCCAAAAATAAATAAATTATATGTAAAAAAAAAAATAGCATTATCCTATTTTGAAATAACTATTTTAATTTATTTTTCTGTATATATATATATAGATAGATAGAGAGAGAGAGAGAGAGAGAGAGAGATGTCTGGAATAGTATTTTCTCTAATGATCATAATTAATATCTGGGTGGTGGAATTTTTAGATGACATTTAAACTTTTATCTTTGTACTTTTCTGCATTGTTTCAGTTATTTATAATTAACATATCATTTTTAACAAAAATAATAATTGTTAAGCTTTTTTTTACAAAAAGAAATACAAGGACTTCCCTGGGAGTCCAGTGGTTAAGACTCCGTGCGTCCAATGCAGGGGCGCAGGTTCGATCCCTGATCAGGGAACTAAGATCCCACATGCCGCATGGCATGGACAAAAAAACCAAAAACAAAAAAAAAAAGCCAAAATTTAATTCTGGATAGTGGGAAGATGAATGGTTATGAATTTCTTCTTTGCATTTTATTTTCAGTTTTTAAAGTTAAATCAAGTATAAAGAGTAGCTACAAAAGTACTAAAGAAAAAAAGACAGATGAATCTGATCTTAGAGTGGGAATGACTTTTCTAAGCATGTAGAAGTCAGAAACTTTAAGAAGTTTTAACAACAGGAAAGTTATACATTTCTGAATGTAAACAACAACAAAAACTCAGCATAAACACAACTGAAGGATAAGTGAAAAATTGGGGGAAAAGTATATGCAAGTGAAATGGAAAACCCTAGACAGTTGTCTCTTACTTTAGGTCCTTCTCCTTTCTGGTTTTCCTATATCCTTTTCTCCATTTATCCATCCATCCATCATTTATGGAGCATCTAATATGTCCCCGTGACTGTGCTAGGTCTGGAGCCAAGTTGGACAAAATACACAGTCCCTACCCTCAAGGCATGCTCTCTCCATTTCCTCCCCACATCTCTGTATACAGACTCTGTTATGTCCCTGACAAGAACAGGAAGCACCTCATGTTGCTTATATTTGGAGAAGGATTGGATACACTAAGGGAATGCGACGAAGAACTCAGCCAGGCTTTCATGATTGGAGCCTCAGATTCCCTTGGGGATCATGGCTGGGCCTGGACCCTGAACTCTGATCTACTGTCTTTCATGCAGACCCAGAACCAGATTGTCTACTTCATTCGCCAAGCACAAGTTCCCATCACTCCAGAGAACTTTGAGGCGACTGTGCATTTTGGGACAGTGCGGGGTTCCTACATCCCAGCCCTGCTTCGGCTGCTCAATGGCGTCTTTGCCCCTCAGATCTTTAGAAACACAACCTGGCCCGAGAGCATTCGAAATCATTTTGCTTCTCACCTGCACAGGTTCTTGGCCTGCCTGACAGGTGAGTGGAAAGACTGGAATGCCTGCTTTCTCCCCAGTCCCCACCAACAGTAGAGAGAGTGAGGCGGGGGGGAGATTGCTCCTGAGTACCCGCGTTGCTTGGCAGAGAGTAGGTGCTTGGAATGTGTTTGTTGAATGAGTGGAACAGGGTACAGAGTTTGCCTTCTAATCCAGGTAGAGTTTCCTGCTGTAGAACAGTTGGCCAGACCTGCTCAGAGCTGGAAATTTCCAAGAGTACATGTAGGGTAAGGGGAGATGGGGGCGGGCAGTAGGGGGGAGTACATGTGTCATAGAAGAGAGTGTTGAGGGCATGGTATAGATCTTTGGCCATATGTTATGACAATCTCTTATAATATCTCAGTGAGGTATCTCTGCCTTCTGTCATTTTCCCGCTTGGTATCAAAAAAGCATGAGTCATAGTTTCTCCTGCATGCTCTCCTGAAATGCGTACACTTCCTGGGCCCCAGATCATCAACCATGGTTGGAAGTGGGGTGGCATACACCCATCGCCCTCTGTGAACTCTCATGGTCCTTTCCTTAGATACTCGGTACAAACTGGAGGGGCACACTGTTCTCTACATCCCTACAGAGGCCATGAACATGAAGCCTGAGGCGGTGGTTAAAGACAAAGATCTGGTACAGCGACTGGAGAGTGAGTGGCTGGCACCGCCCATGTGTCAGGGCTCCTAGGGGAGAGGTGGGGGGCAGCCCAGAGGCTGGGACAGGAGTTGGGTTAGGAGGGCTCTGTAGGGGGAACAGGGAAGGACACAACTGGGGAGTACTGCAAAGAAATGCCAGAGGTTTTGTCCTCTCCCCGGCAGCTTCCATGATCCACTGGACACGGCAGATAAAGGAAGTGCTCAGTGCCCAGGAAACTGTGGAGACAGGAGAAAATTTAGGTCCTTTGGAGGAGATTGAGTTCTGGCGCAACCGATGCATGGACCTGTCTGGCATCAGCAAACAGCTGGTGAAGCCGGGAGTGAAACACATCGAGTCCATCCTGCGTCTTGCCAAGTCATCCTACCTGGCGCCCTTTATGAAGCTGGCCCAGCAGATACAGGTCTGTGAGTGGATCAAAAGATGGAGGCTTGCCAGAAAGTAGACAGTGGTTGGGACACTGTAAGGTGCTAAGAAGAGAGAGTCAACGTAGTCATCAAAGGCAAAGATAGATGCATCCAGTGCTTGGACTTGGACTTGTGGGAGAGTATAAAAGTGGTAGAACACAAGGTCCCAAGGAGCTTATAGTTTAGTTAGGGAGACTTCTGGTTACTCAACAAGTGTACTACATTGAGTGCCCTCTCTGAGCCCAGCCCATACAGTCCAGCTGAGAAATAAGACTTACACAGAAGAGATGGCTAGATGGCCTGGGGTCAAAGACAAACCCACACGGTTCAGCCGAGAGAGCTGCAAAAGAAACACTTCCAAAAAATTAAATTTGGTATAATATGACAAGCTGATTATCTTAGTGTTGGGACGCACAGAGATCAGAGTGGTCTGTAGAATACAGAGAAAGAGGCCCTGTCTTCCTAGGTGGAATCTGAAGCTGGTATTGAGGGAACTGAGCCACCGTTAGGTGGAGAAGTCTAAAACTCTCGTTGAGAACAGGGCAGTGAAGGGGCCTGGCTGACAGCCGCTGGGCTGAATGAGAGTGATATCCAGTCAGTTGATCAACACCTATTGAGTGTCTCCTTTGTGCAGAGTTAAGAGTTCAAGGGGAAAAACTAGAGAAATAGACGCAAAACCCGAGCTTGGGGAATTCCCAGTCTAGCGGGAGAGATGGGACTCCCACATGAGAAAAGACATAAAAATATTTTTGTAGAAACTAGTAAGTGAATAAAAGTCGATATGTACAAGCTCTGGTCCTGAAGGGTGGCAGAGACCTGAGGTGATTGGCACCAGGTAGG
Organism: Delphinapterus leucas; assembly: GCF_059928025.1. Taxonomy (NCBI): domain Eukaryota; kingdom Metazoa; phylum Chordata; class Mammalia; order Artiodactyla; family Monodontidae; genus Delphinapterus; species Delphinapterus leucas. The sequence continues at coordinate 15,827,978 of NC_143147.1, read as the reverse complement.
GTTAATTGGGAATGCTTCCCGGGAGAGGCAAGTCGGGGTAGGGTTTGAGGAGGATCAAAAGCGCTCGCTTTGAACGGGTTCTTTCCAGGGGGTAAGTCTTCTCCTGGTTTCTCTTTACTGCCAGGATGGCTCTCGTCAAGCACAGTCAAACCTGACTTTCTTGTCGATCCTGAAGGAACCTTACCAGGAGCTGGCTTTCATGAGGCCTAAGGACATCTCCAGTAAACTCCCAAGGCTCATCAGCCTCATCCGCATCATCTGGGTCAACTCTCCCCACTACAACACCCGGGAGAGACTGACCTCCCTCTTCCGGAAGGTGTGTGCCTGCAGAGGGTGGGACAGAGGGTTATGAGGGGGTGGCCGTGCTAATAGGACGCAGATTTCTGGAGAAGGCGGAATTCACCAGCAGACATATGCGGTGAAAAGGTAGTGAGGAATGCCCTTCAGGTCGGACGGAGACCACAGGTTTTTGCCTGCATCATCAACTTTAGTGATGCTTGGAGTTGGGGCCTGGACTGGACATTTTGCTTCCAGACGGACGTAGCCCAGGCGGGAAGAGGGCCTTTGCAAAGAGGCGTAGATGGAGTGCAGGGCGGGAGGGGGGCACGAAGGACAGACTCCCAGGCAGAGCTGTATGGAAGGGGAAGACCCACTCTTTCTCGTTTCCAAAGATGGAACTCGCAGTGGGCGAGAGGCAGATTCAGGAAGGAACACCGACTTTTTTTTTTTTTTGCGGTGCGCGGGCCTCTCACTGTTGCGGCCTCTCCTGTTGCCGAGCACAGGCTCCGGACGCGCAGGCTCAGCGGCCATGGCTCACGGGCCCAGCCGCTCCGCGGCATGTGGGATCTTCCTGGACCGGGCCATGAACCCGCGTCCCCTGCATCGGCAGGCAGACTCTCAACCACTGCGCCACCAGGGAAGCCCAAGAACACTGACTTTTGAGGAGCAGGAGCCGGCACACTTCCTGGAGGGCAGTGGAGCCAAAGAGTGGGGCAGGGGCGCTGGGCCGATCGCTGGCTAGAAATGCAGCTGCAGAGCTGGGCTGAGGCAGGCAATGGAGGTGGAACCCAGAGGTGCTGCCACGCCAGCAGTGGAGGACCAGGAGCGAGAGGGGTATCGGGAGGCAAATCCAGAAGTTGGAGGCTGAGACCTGAGGCGGGGTCTTGGGGACTCCGAGAGAGGGTGAACTGAGGCTGTTGGGACCCCATCTGCAGATGAGCAATGAGATCATCCGCCTGTGTTGCCATGCCATCTCCCTGGACCGGATCTTTGAGGGATACGTCATTTCTAGCAAGGAGGACCTACAAGGCTGCATCTCCTGTTGTCACGCCTGGAGAGACCACTACCTACAGGCTGTGCAGATGCATACCCAGTACGACGGGCCTCCCCTAATATCCTGTGTGTCGCCCACCTTGTCGTTCCTATAGCGGGTAGATGCTGAGTCCTTTTGCTTGCACTTTAAGCCTATGGATTATATCTTTCTAGAGTTTTTACATGGGTCCGAGTTTTCTCTGTGGATTCGGATATTCTAGCTCCCAGCCGTAGGTCCTCCTAACTCTAATAACCTTCTCCCTGATCCCAGGAATCCCTCCTGGTGTTTTCCTCCTTTCTTGGCCCTGAAGTCTAAAATTCCATTGTGTGTAAACTTCTCTTAGAACTGAGATGTTTTTGTTTCCTCTCTGGCTCTCCTCACCTTGAGTTTCTTCTCTTGGGGTTCAGGAAAACTGTTTCTTGGGGTCTCATTTTCTAAGGCTCCCCCTGGACTAGGACTCATGTTTGTAGCCTGGCCTGGGCAGGTTGGTTAATGCCTCGTGTTCCCGCTTCTGACTGGTCAGTCTTTCTTCCGACAGGTTCTCCCGCTGGGGCTGGGTCCTAGACCAGACCAGCATATTTGCCCAGGTCGATGCCTTCGTGCAACGCTGCAAGGACCTTATCGAGGTGGGAAGACTGTCAGGGAAGGAGACTTAAAGCCAACAGCAGACGCTCTAGGAGCTGGGGGAGCTGGGGCTGAGGCTACACATAGAACTTGCTGCTTTGGTTCTTTTCACATGACTGTGTGCCTGACCACCATCCCGTGCTTTGAGACTTTTGCCTGTTATCACTGCCTTAGTATCTCATATTTCATTCTGCAGCTAAAATTCACCCCGGTAGCCCCTTGCATCTGGTTGGTCCTCCTTAGTTTTTAGCCATTTAAAGCTAAACCAAAGAGCTCAGGACAGAGAGGTTCAGAAAGGAGGGCAGGAAGCCTCACGCTGACTTCTTTGCAGGTATGTGACTGTCAGTTCCATTTTGCCCGCTGGGAAGATGGCAAGCAAGGTCCCCTTCCCTGCTTCTCTGGTGCCCAGGGGCCCCAGATAACACGGAACTTGCTGGAGATTGAGGACATCTTCCACAAAAACCTGCACGTGCTGCGAGCTGTTCGCGGGGGCATCCTGGACGTCAAGAACACCTCTTGGCACGAAGACTACAATAGGTGAGAGCATCACAGGCAGGCCCCCGGGGTGGAGCAGGGAAGGGAGGTCAGGGAGGTGAGAGCAGAGTGTACTGGGGAAGCGTGGAGGCCACAGGTCAGGGATGGGGAGGGCAGGGGAAGTGCAAGGAAGGAGGTGGCAGCTCAGACTCAGGGTTCCAGAGTCAGCCTTTCTGGGCTTGGATCCCGGTTCTGCCACAAACTAGCTACATACATTGTTCTACCAGCTGGGGCCTCTGTTTCCTTACCTATAAAATATGGTTAGTGGGACTTCCCTGGTGGCACAGTGGTTGAGAGTCCGCCTGCCGATGCAGGGGACGCGGGTTCGTGCCCCGGTCTGGGAAGATCCCACATGCCGTGGAGCGGCTGGGCCCGTTAGCCATGGCCGCTGAGCCTGCGCGTCCGGGGCCTGTGCTCCGCAACGGGAGAGGCCACAACAGTGAGAGGCCCGCGTACCGCAAAAAAAAAAAAAAAAAAATACGGTTAGTGATAAAGCCTACCTCACTGCACTGTTTTGAGGGATAAGTGGATTAATGCGTGTACAACACTCAGTGCCTGGCACCTAGGAAGCCCTCAGTACATAACACATAGAAGTCTTACTCAGGGGATGTTCTTGGGGGCAGGCGAGGGCACCCACCCTTCAACATACCTCTAACGGTGCAGGTTCCGGGCTGGAGTCAAGGACCTGGAGGTGATGACTCAGAACTTGATCAGCTCCGCCTTCGAGTTAGTCCGCGACGTGGAGCACGGGGTGCTACTGCTGGACACCTTCCGCAGGCTTGCAGCCCGAGAGGTGCGGCTGCCCGCTTGCTTCCTCCACCCCTGCTTCTCTTCTGCCTTCCTTCAGTTCCTCCTGGTCCTTCCAGACACCATCCAACCTCCGTTCATGCTCTGTCCCATGTCCTGAATGGCCAGTGCCTCTTTTCTTCCGCTGTTCCCCCAGTGCCCGGATGCCTTGGGAGCGGGACTCCCACAGCAGGGGTGTAGCTTTCCTCCAGGGTGGAGCTGCAGGGAACCCGCATCCCTGGGTGTGTTGTCAACTTCCTCTTCTTCATCAGACTATCAAGCGAACATATGACAAGAAGGCGGTGGATCTCTACATGCTGTTCAATAGCGAACTGGCCCTCGTGAACCGTGAGCTGAGCAAGAAGTGGCCGTACCTGGAGCCCTACATGGCCCAGCATTCGGGGCAGGCGCACTGGGTGCGGATCCTACGGCGTCGCATCGACAGGGTCATGAACGTAAGTCTGGCCTTTTCCAGGACTTGTTCTCAGTGCGGCAATGGTAGAGTCTGCAGGCTGAGCCCAGTGCTGAGGCGGGAGTGGGGTGGGGGGCAGGGGCGGGGGGGTTGCCTCCAGAGAGTCTCCCTGGAGAGGTTTCCTGACCGAGACTGGATCTGTCCAGGGGGTGGCAGACGTAGTGATCTGTCCTGAGGAAGGGCTCATGCTAGTTTTCGACCTTGTGCCTCTTAAATCCCTTACCTCCTGTGATGGACTTCCTTTTCCCGACTTTTTTCCTCGAGCTGAATCTCTGTGCTTCTCTTTCTTCGTTTGGGCTCCCCCTCTCGTTGTGCCATGGCCTCTTCCTCTCACCTTTCCTTTGGGCTCCCCCTTCCCTCCGAGTCTCCCACATATTGTCGGAGTGTCTGTGTGTGTGTCGGGGGTCGGGGATGGGGGTCTCAGGGAGATGGTGACACGGAGGAATGTGGCAGGTGACTCCAGCCATCCCTGGTTCTTCCCCTGCAGTGTCTTTCCAATGCTCATTTCCTGCCCCACATCGGGACGGGAGAAGAGAGCGTACACACCTATCAGCAGATGGTTCAGGCCATTGACGAACTGGTTCGAAAAACCTTCCAAGACTGGACATCAACTCTGGACAAGGACTGCATTCGACGGCTGGATACGCCGTTGCTACGAATCAGCCAGGAGAAGGCGGGCATGCTGGATGTGAACTTTGACAAGTACGACACCCTCCGTGACTCCCTCCCATTCTGCTTGTCCTGTCTTTAGCTCCCTTCCCTTCCCCAACCCTCCCCAGAGTTTAACTCCTATCTCTTGGTTTCTCTCCCCATTCTTCTAAATCTCTCTTATCCCGTAATATGTTTACTACCACTTCTTAATTTTAATTTCACATTTTATCTTCAAAAAAACTGATTGAAAACAGAAAAACCCCAGTAACCTACTCAACCAGTGATGTAGGTGCTCTGCCACTAGGTGGCCGCGATGGCTCAGCGAAACCTTCCAAACTGTGAGCCACCAAGGGGCCTTTCCTGAGAACTGATGGGCTGTCAGATCATGTCCTCGTCTACAGCTTTAGAATCATGACATTTTCATATCACCACTGTTTTAAATTTAATTAATCCATTTATTAATTATTCAAAAATGTATAGCGAGTACCTTCCACATGCTAAGAGCCGAGATGGGCACAGGGAATGTGTCCAGTGGCGAAGTCCCTGCCCTTTGAGGCTCTGTAAGTGAACAGTTCTACCCTGGAGCCATGCCTCCTTCCCATATAAGATGCTGAAGAGAGAAATAAAGAAGGAGCTATGTAAGGCAGCTGACTACAGAGATGACAAACCTTCTTTTTATTTATTTATTTTATTTATTTTTGGCTGCATCAGGTCTTAGTTGCGGCACGCAGGATCTTCGTTGAGGCATGCAGGATCTTTTGTTGTGGCACGTGGGCTTCTCTCTAGTTGTGGTGTGTGGGTGTTTCTCTCCTCTAGTTGTGGCATGCAGGCTCCAGGGAGGAGCCTGAAGCCCGCGTGCCTAGAGCCCGTGCTCTGCAACAAGAGAAGCCACTGCAGTGAGAAGCCCGTGCACCACAACGAAGAGTAGCCCCCGCTAGCTGCAGCTAGAGAAAAGCCCGCGCGCAGCAATGAATACCCAAGGCAGCCAAAAATTTTAAAAAATATGAAATAAAATTTTAAAAATATATATTTTTTTAAAAAAAGAAAGAGTCAAGGTTACCAGTTTCTTGTGTAACATCCCAGGGATAAGAGTATATGTCTGTATAAGTATACTTTTTAACATGAATAGTAGCATACTGTCCTCACTGTTCTATACTTTCAAAGTGTTCTCAAAATGATTTATTTAATTTTTCTGTTATAAAATTCTTCATCCTTTTAGAAGATTTGCAGAATGCAGAAAAGTAGAAGGAAGAAAAAAATTCCCCCAAAGATAACCACTGTTAAAGATTTGGTATATTTTTTATCATGCCACCCCGCCCATTTCATATGGTTGCTTTTTTTTAATTTTTAAAATCTTTTTTTAATTTTTAAATTAAAAATTCTAAACTACAAAAGTAGTGCATGCTCACTGTGAAAGAAAAAAAAAAAGAGATTGATGTAGAAGTATATAAAGGAAAAACTGAAAATCCAGCACACAGCCCCACTCCCTAGAGGTAACCATGATTACCATGTAATCAAAAATATACACTGCACACATAAAACAGGATCCCATGATAAACAGTATTTTTGCAACTTGCTTTTTTTTTTTTTTTTAAGGTTAACAATATGTGTGGGAGATTTTCCATTCTGTATGTATAGTACTACATAATTATTTTCCACGGCTTATAGCATCCCACGATTTTGCTGTACTGTAATTTAATCCATCAACCCACTACTGATGGACTTAGAAGTTGTACCGTTTCCATAAGGTTCTTGAATATTCTGTGCTGGGGGCTTTCAGCTAGGCTTCCTGCATCTTGTTCCCTTCCCCCCACAGTGGTGTGTCCACCTGATGTTTGAGCTTAGTGCCCACGTAGCAAGGATAAACTTAGGAGACAACTTTTCTGTCTGCCGTGATCATCTCTTGTCTAGGGACACATCGGATATTTATCTCAAACACCATTGCATAATCTTTACAGTAGAGCTTAACAAGACAACTTTGGGCCAAATATTTATGGCCTGGGTTTAGCCAAAACCCAAATAATGGCTAAAACACTTCTTCCGGAGAGAAGAGTTACCCCCATCCTTTGGCAGTTGTTGTCTAGAGAGATCTGTTTTAAGCTGCTTTACATTTTTTGTGGCTTTATGATAAACTACCTCAATCCAGTAAATGATGTATGGGGGAAAAAAAAAAGCCATGATCACGGGGAAGGATTTTGAAAAGTTTGGCTCGTTAAACCAGTAAAGACATCCAAGACAGTTTCAGCTTTTCCAAAACGTATGAAGGCTCCAAGGAGGGGCAGATAACTTTATCAGGTTTACTTTTTTGTGTTCATGGTCTAGATAAGATCTTGAAATAAGCATGCTCTTCAAATGTCCTGATTGTCCTCGGAACTACCTGACTCTTCCTTAGTTCTGGGAGCCTTCCAGTCCCTAATAGCACCTATTTTATCTCACTGGGTTTTATAGCTGGGTTTTGTTATCCCAGCTTATAGCCCAAATATTTGAACTCTGAAGTCCAAATTGGCTTTTACCACATTTTACAGCCAGACCAGCCTTACAGATAGTACTTAACACAAACATATTCCAGATGTCGTCTGTACCCTGGCTGAAAAGAGCTGTGTTATTGCTGTGTATCTAGCAGACTCCTCTGTGTAGTGGGACTTCTCCAGAGCAGGACAGGGGACATTGGCGTCTGTCCGTGTTTTGCGTATGGGACTTCCTCTTCCTCCTTTTCTCCTGCTCTGACAGCACTTTCTCCATCCTGTCAGTTCATTCTGGGGTGTCAGCACCAAACCCAGCCAGCTTCCCTGTCCTATCTCTACTGCCTGACCACTTGTCTGAGGACAAATCAGAAAATATTTTACAAAAATTATTCCCCAGGCTGATTTTTTTGTTTTTTTGCGGTACGCGGGCCTCTCACTGTTGTGGCCTCTCCCGTTGCGGAGCACAGGCTCCGGACGCGCAGGCTCAGCGGCCATGGCTCACGGGCGCAGCTGCTCCGCAGCACGTGGGATCCTCCCAGACCGGGGCACGAACCCGTGTCCCCTGCATCGGCAGGCGGACTCTCAACCACTGCGCCACCAGGGAAGCCCTATATCTCTCTTTTGATTAAAAAATTTTCTGCTCTCATTTTTAACTTCTAAGAGCTCTCTTGGTGTCCCTTTTCTAGCATCTTGTTTCTGTTTCACAGATGCTCTTTTGTCTCTTATCTCTCTCTGAGGATGTTCGAGGTGGTTTTGTTTGTTTTTCTTTTGCAGGTAGGCCATCTTCTTTCTGCACAACCTCTGTCCCCTCTCCTTCCCTTCTGGTTGCTTTCTTCTGTTTGTTTTGACTCCCGCCTTTTGTGCTAGGAAAGACAGAGACCAATGTTCTGTAACCCTTGGTTGTCTGTCCATATTTAAGGGACAGGGGCTGGAAAGCTGACCAGCAGCTCTGCTGAGCAGGAAAAGGGGGGCTTCTCAACTGGGAGCCTCACTGCAGGCTTGTCCGGGTGCGCTCTTTCCTGGCGACTCCAGAGGTCATCATCCGTGGGACTTTTCTATTTAGGCTGGTCCGAGGTCACAGAGAACCATCTTTCAAACTTTGCTCCGGAGGGTGTAGATCCAGCTGCCAGAGTGCTGGTTTCTGGGCAGGAAAGGGAGGCGGGGATCTTAACATTCAGTGGGTTCATGGTGACTCACCACCCCTGCTGCCAGTGTATTACTCTCTCCTTCAACTGGGCCTGGGGTTCCCCAGTCCAAAGACCCTCTGTTTGTCTCTGCACTGCCTCCTGAGACAAGAAGCCTTCAGTCTTAGGCTGGGGTGAGGGAGGGCAACTTGCTTAACTACGTAGAGTAGGAGAGGGGACATGGGTAGAGCTGCTTCCTAAACTTTCAGCTGCTCTTCCTGTTATATAGTCCCACCTTCACCCCTTTCCTGAGATACTTGGAGCCACCCGTCCCCAGGCCTCTAAAGAGGCTTCCCAGCTGTCTCCAGCACCAGGACTGGACTCCTCTTCTCCTTATCCATCTGCTTTTGCACTTTCAGATGTTTTCAGTTGTTGTCTTCTTGTATTTGTGGGCTTATGCCTTAGACAAGCGAAAACCCCCTTTACTGTTATTTTGGTTATTTGGGGAGGGGAGCAAAAGTCAACGTGTCCAGTCCGCCTTCTTTACTCGGAGGTTCAGCTTCATTGCTTACCTTTAAGGGTCTCCATGCGCCCCAGCCCCGTACCTCTTGGTCAGGTGTTGGTTCCGGTTTACTCCCTTGGGCGGCCCCACAGCTGCTCTGCCTCTCTTCCTCCCCAAGGTCCCTGTTGATCCTCTTTGTGGAGGTCGACTACTGGGAGCGGCTGCTTTTCGAGACGCCCCATTACGTGGTGAATGTGGCTGAGCGCGCCGAGGACCTGCGCATTCTTCGAGAAAACCTGCTGCTCCTCGCTCGGGACTACAACAGGTGGGGCCCTCGCTGCAGCCCTCCAGAATGCCACTACATGCTCCCTCTTTGTCTTATCCGCCCCATGATGTTGTCCATTTCCTACAGTGTGCGTCCTTCACATTTTGTCCATCTCAAAAAAAAAAAAAAAGGTTCCCGTGCTCTCTCGTACGGCCCTACGATTATTCCTGTCCCTTTCAGTGTTGTCTTCTAGCTTTAGAGTAGAGAGCAAAAAACACCACGTCCCCTCCCACCCCACTGGGCACTTGGACCATATATACTGTCGGCCTGGGTGACTTCTCTAGGGAGGAAGTTGATGGCGTTAGGTTTATGGGTCCAGAACAACATAAGATTCGTTGAACCAAGCAAGGCCGTGCTGGCACTCCTCTTAACACCCTTTGTACTCATCTCTGGAGTGAGGCTTAGCTCGGGGTTGGGTACCTTTCTCAGCCCAGTTCAAGTCCGAGGGGATGGGACCGGCAGTCTTGTTTGGGTGTCTAGAACTGCACGGTCCAGTGTGGCAGCCACTAGGTGCATGTGGCTATTTCTATTCAAGTTAATTAATCGAAATTAAATAAAACTTAAAATTCAGTTACTCATTTGCACAGGCCACGTTTCAAGGGCCCCGCAGCCACACGTGGCTTGTGGCTACCGTACCAGGCAGCACGAATGGTAGACCATTTCTGTCATCGCAGGAAGTATTATTGGAAAGCTCTAGCCTAGAATCATGAACTTTCAGTTCTCCACCAAGTGTCCTGGTGTGGAGGAGAGGTCGTCGGAGCTGATAGCTCCCTGTCAGCTACCGGTCTCCTCTTATGCGCAGGATTATTGCCATGCTGTCCCCAGATGAGCAGGCCCTGTTCAAAGAACGTATCCGGTTCCTGGATAAGAAGATCCACCCTGGGCTCAAGAAACTGCACTGGGCCTTGCAGGGGGCCAGTGCCATCTTCATCACAGAGTGCCGTGTACACGCCAGCAAGGTGGGCCGTGGTCATTAGACCCTAACGGTCTGCAAGGCAGACTGAAAGGCTGGCATGTGGGTAATTAATACCTGAGTCATGGGTAGTGGCGGAGATACCAGGGAGTCGTGTGAAAGAAATGAAGTGTGCTTAGGGAAGTTTTTTTTCTTAATGTCAGCAACTCTAGCTAGAGGACAGTGGGAGGATAGAATTAGGCCCAGAGGGTCTATTCCCAAGCTGAAACTCCCCCATGGCTGGGGTCTGACTCCAGGTGCAGACGATTGTGAATGAGTTCAAGGTGTCCACTCTGACCATTGGCTGGCGAGCCCAAGTGATGTCAGAGACACTGCTGGTACGCATTAGTGGCAAACGGGTGTACAGGGACCTGGAATTTGAGGAGGACCAAAGAGAGCATCGGGCGGCGGTGCAGCAGAAATTGGTGAGCCTGCACCACGATGTGGTGGCCATCATGACCAACTCCTATGAAGTCTTCAAGAACGACGGCCCCGAGGTAGGGGGTCCTGTGGCCAGGGCTTTGTGGGTGGGCAGGTCCTCCGCTCCCCCAGTCCCATCAGACCCTTCTCTTGGCCTTTCCCCTCCCCCCCAACCCCCACGTGCTTCTCAAACATCCTGCTCTAGTCTTGGATTCACCCAACCTTCGGCCTTTCAAACCTCCTTCCTTCAGGACTCGGCGTCCCGTCTTTCTATTGAACCAGCTCGTTCCCTCCCTGTTGGCTGGTTCTCATTTCCCAGGACCTGCCTTGTCTTCCCTGAGGGGCTCTCTTCCCCCTGCTCTTCCCACCAGATTCAGCAGCAGTGGCTGCAGTACACGATTCGGCTGGACCGCATGATGGAGGATGCCCTGCGCCTGAACGTGAAGTGGTCATTGTTGGAACTGTCCAAGGCCATCAATGGGGATGGAAAGACCACCCCCAACCCACTCTTCCAAGTCCTTGTCATTTTGAAGAATGACATGCAGGGAGCTGTGGCACAGGTGGGAACCACTTTGCCCCCAACAGCCCGAAATCATCACACTTTATTTGCCAGTTTCCGTCAATCCTTAAACTTGGCTCTAGGCCCTGACTTTCTCCTACAGCCTCCAGGCCTGGTTCTGCGGTGTCCAGCCTTCCCAGTCCTGAGCTTGTGTCCTCCCGGGCCTGTGCTAAGCCCTCTCCACTGTGCTCCCACAGGTGGAGTTCTCACCCACTCTGCAGACCTTGGCAAGTGTGGTCAATGACACTGGCAACCACCTCTTCTCCACCATCTCTGTCTTCTGCCACCTCCCTGAAATTCTCATCAAGTGCAAGTTTCTTCGTGAGCCCATCTACACAATCGTGGGTGAGTGGGCAGTGGGAGGGCACCAGGTGCAGGGGTAGCAAAAGCTTAGGACCTGGCAGAGCCAGGAGGAGAGACCAGGGCTGTTTCTAGACGTACTGGGCCAGTCATCTCCATGACTGGTGGAAAACCCAGGTCAAAGGGCTGGAATGGGGAAGGGAGAAGGGCCACAGAGGGGGGTCAAAACTAGGTGACTGATGCTCAAGGGGTTTGGGGTTTGGGGTTGGGAGACCAGGAAGGACTTGTTTGGGACTGGGGCTGGGCTATAAGAGCCCTAGACACCAACAGGTGAGACATCTGAATTCTACAGAGTAGAGTCATTCTTTTACTTTCGGCCTCCTCCTTCATTTTCTAATGCTCGTGTTTGAGCTGTATTTCTTTGGGAAGGTGCTATTGGAGGGGAGGTTCTGGGGCAGTGGCCAGGGGCTGGGCTGCAGCTTGGGCCGGGGTGGAAGTTAGTGACAAGCATTTTGCTGGGTCTTGAAGAGCGGGATGAGGACATCAAGAAGATCCAGGCCCAGATCAGCAGCGGCATGACCAACAACGCAGCCCTGCTACAGAACTACCTCAAGACCTGGGACATGTACCGGGAGATCTGGGAGATCAACAAGGACTCTTTCATTCGTCGATACCAGCGCCTCAACCCGCCGGTCTCTTCTTTTGACGCCGACATTGCTCGGTAAGGAGCAAAGGTGGCTATGAGGGTCTGTCTTGAAGAGGCGGAGCGCTGCAGGAGGAGGTCTGACCTGCAGGCTGGCGGAGGGGCAGAAAACTAGAGGACCAGCACCGGACCTAGGGCACTGGGCCTTTGTTTCTCAAGGGGATAGCGATCCGATAAGAGCTGGGCAAGGGCTTCCTTGGTGGCACAGTGGTTGAGGGTCCGCCTGCCGATGCAGGGGACACGGGTTAGTGCCCCGGTCCGGGAAGATCCCACATGCCGCGGAGCGGCTGGGCCCGTGAGCCATGGCCGCTGAGCCTGCGCGTCCGGGGCCTGTGCTCCGCAACGGGAGAGGCCACAACAGTGAGAGGCCTGCGTACTGCAAAAAAAAAAAAAAAAGAGCTGGGCAAGATTTAGGGAAAAAGCTGCTTTGGTGTGAAGTACCACAGGGTCCTGCTGGGAAAGGAGAGATGCTAAGGATCTGAAAGGTGAGAGACGTGAACACTTTCATTTTAAGAACGCAGATGGGAGTTAAATGGAAGAGGATTCTTAAATTCTGATATGAACTCCCGTCTCTTTGTCCTCTAGTCATTCATTCATTCATTCATTTGTTCAAAAAACACCATTGTTATGATGGGTTGTGAGGAATTAAAAACAAAGAAATGAACAAGTTTTTTCCTCCCAAGGGCTCTAGTGCAGTAGGGAAGATAAGAATATTGCTGAAACAGCAGTGGCTGTGGCATCTTGAGGACAGTTGAAATCCCAGCTCTACCACTTACTAGTCATGTCATCTTCGGTCGGTTATTCACATTCTCTGGGCCTCAGTTTCCTGTGAAATAGGTGTTATACTACCGACCTCATAAGGTTGTGAGACTGTTAAGTATATGTGGAAGCACTGTGTGAACTCTGAAGCGCTAATGTGCTGACGTGCTCAGTGTTCTTATACAAGCTTCCATGTGATCAGCGCTGTGAGTCAGGTATGCAAGATGCGGGGCAGTTCGATGAGAGGAGAGAGAATTTTCAGCCGGGGGCATCAGGGGAAGGAGGACGTGGATGAAGGGAGTGACTTTGGGGCAGGACTTTTCAGGATGGGTAGGACATCAGCAGGCAGAGATGGGCAGCGGGAGGGCATTCCAGGCAGAGACAACAGCACGAAGATGGGACCACGTGAGCATGTTCACCAAATAGCGAGTATCCAGAAAGGAAGTCAGCAGAGGGATATATGTTCAGCAGCCAACTTAATCCTCTCAGCAGTCTCGCAGGGTGGGTTCTGTTACCATCACCAGGTTACAGATGAGAAGACCAGGTTCAGAGCAGTTAAATAACCTGCCCGGCGGCACAGAACTAGTGAGCAGTACAGTGTGAACTCCGCCCAGATCTCTGAGCCTCTAAAGCCTTGAATGCAAACCGAGGAGCCTGAAAGCAGCGGTTGGGAAAATGACATGTTCACAGCCGTCTGCTGGGGGACGGGTTGAAGTGGGAGACACCTGGGAGCAGAAGAATGCTTTCGCGCTGCTGGCTGGGAGGAAAATGTCACCCAGGCAGGGCACCTGGCACGTCTGCAAAGAAAAAGACGTCCTAGCGGGGATGTGGGCCTTTTCAGCTACACGGAGGTGGCTAATAACGTGCAGAAGGAGGAGACGGTCCTCAACATCCAGTTTGTGTTGCTGGACTGCTCGCACCTCAAGTTCTCGCTGGTGCAGCACTGCAGTGAGTGGCAGAACAAGTTCACGACCCTGCTCAAGGAGATGGCGGCCAGGCGCCTCCTGGAGCTGCACACCTACCTGCAGGAGAACGCGGAGAAGTACGGCGGGTGGACGTGGGCTCAGGCCGCGCAGGGGGTGGGTAGGCCCAACCTTCGCGCCCGCCCGCCCATGCTCTCTTCGCCCACGCTGCAGAATCAGCCACCCTCCCCAGACGCTGGAGGAACTGGGGGTCAGTTTGCACCTCATGGAGACCCTGCAGCTCGAAATGCCCAACTTGGAGACCCAGATCCCTCCCATACACGAGCAATTCACCATCCTTGAGAAGTACGAGGTGCCAGTTCAGGACAGCGTAAGTTCCTAAGGCGCGCGGCCCACCCACCCGAGCCCGGCCCATTCCCGCCCCAGGTTGCCGGGGACGCTGACGCCCCACGTCGGAGACCCTCGGCTGTCAGGAGGAAGAGCAGAGAAGTGAGCGGGGGAGAAGGTCCAAGGCCCCAAAGCCTCTGAGAGCCAAAGCTAACTCGAATGATCTTTCAGGTCACCCTGAGGATCTCTTTCAGGCCCAGCAACTGCTTGATTTCTTTGGGCCTCATTGCATGTGGAACTTGGACACAGATGCCGGTCCAGAGGATCGGAAAAGAGTTCTTCGAAGTGTTGGTGGGACGGGCAGAGCTCCTGCTCGTGGGCCACCTCCACTCTGTGATGTCCCCAGGTGCTGGGGATGCTGGACAGTCTCAGCGGGCAGTGGGTCGCCTTCCAGCAAGCTGTGCTGGACAGTGAACAAATGCTGAAGAGGCACAAGGAGAAGTTCAAGACAGGCCTCATTCACTCAGCTGACGATTTCAAGAAGAAAACACACAACCTTCTGGAAGAATTTGAATTCAAAGGTACCCGTCTCGCAACCTCTCCCCTGGCTTCCCCTTTGTCTTGACCCAGTCTTTCAAAGCCTAGGTCCCGGGGGAGGTGCAGACAAGGCTGAGCATGGGAAAGAGCCTGGCACGTCTGTCGGTGACACTCCTGTTGTCGCTGAGTCTTGGCTGGAAGGCAGCAGCCCAGCTCATAGCCTCTCCAGTTTTCTTACACTGACTTTTCATGTCCCACCCATTTCTGACTCTCGAGCCACAGTAGTGTCAACACATTCTTTCAACGCGTTCCCTCTCGTTTTCCTTCTCTTGTGGGAGGAGAGAAGCTCACCTTGGATTCTCCACAGGCCCCTTCGCCAGCAACGTGGGGCACCAGGCGGCCCTGGGGCAGATAGCCCACGTACGGGCCGTGCTGAACACCATGCGGGAGGAAGAAAACAATCTCCACGCCAACCTGGGCATCTTCAAGATCGAGCAGCCAGCCTCCAAGGACCTGCAGAACCTGGAGAAGGTGGTGTGCCGAGCAAGGCCCTCGTGGTGACCAAGGGTAGGGGGCAGGAGGCAGGAGAGTGGGTCCCAACCGGCCTGGGAAAACAACCGGGGCCAGGAAGATGGGTACGCGAGGAGCTTTTTTTAAAAAAATGGGGGGAAAACTCAGGTAACAAAAGAACCATTTTAAAGTGAACGGTTCAGTGGCGTTTAGCACATTCACAATGTTGTATAACCATCACCTCTAATTCTAAAACATTTTCATTACCCCCAAGAGAAGCCCTATACCCGTTAGCAGTAACGCCCCATTCCCTCTCCCCCCAGCCCCTGTCGACCACTAATCTCTTTTCTACTTACAGTTGACCCTTGAACAACAATGGGTTTGAATTGAGCAGGTCCGCTTATACGCAGATGTTTTTCAATAGTAAATACTACAACACTACACAATCTGTGGTTGAATCCACGGGTGGGGAACCATGGATATGGATGAACTGCGGATGTGGAGGGCAGACTATAAGTTATACACAGGCTGTCTCGATTGAGTAGAGGGTTGGTGTCCCTAACGCCTCTGGTTTTTAATGGTCAACTGAACATGGGTTTTGCCTATTGTGGACATTGTGTGTAAAGGAAAGCATGCAATACGTGACTTTTTGTGTCTGGCTTCTTTCATTTAGTGTAGTATTTTCAAGGATCATCCGTGTCGTAGCATGTGTCAGTGCCCCATTTCTTTCTATGGGTGAATAATATTCCGTTGTATGGATTTTGTTTATCCATTAACCTGTCGATGGACATTTGGGTTGTTTCCACCTTTTAGCTACCGTTAAGTGGTGCTGCTGTGACTGTGCACGTACTTGTATTTGTTTGAGCTCCCGATCCCAGTTCTTGTGGGTATGTACGTAGGAGTGGAATTGCTGGATCATAGGATAACTCTATGTTTAACGTTTTGAGGAACCTCCAAGCTGTTTTCCACAGCAGCTGCAGCAGTTTACTCTCCCACTAGCAGCGTACGAGGGTCCCTACTTCTCCACATCCTTGCCAGCATGCCCGCCCCCCCCGCCTTTACTTTTGGTTCTAGCCATCCTGGTGGGTATGAAGTATCTCACTGTGGTTTTGATTTGCATGTCCCTACTGACTAATGACGTTGAGGATCTTTTTCTTTTTGTTATATATTATTTATTTACTCATTTATTTTGGCCGCATTGGGTCTTCATTGCTGCACGCGGGCTTTCTCTAGTTGCGGTGGGCGGGGGCTACTCTTCGTTGCGGTGTGCGGGCTTCTCATTGCGGTGGCTTCTCTTGTTGCGGAGCACAGGCTCTATCTAGGTGCACGGACTTCAGTAGTTGCAGCACGTGGGCTCAGTAGTTGTGGCGCACGGGCTCAGTTGCTCCGCGGCGCGTGGGATCTTCCCGGACCGGGACACGAACCCGTGTCCCCTGCATCAGCAGGCGGACTCTCAACCACTGCCCTGAGGCTCTCTTAAGGCAAGAGAGTGGAGGAGAAAGAAATGTGAACTGAGGAGGCAGCTGTGTGTTGCCAGGAGGGAAAAGCTTCTCAGAATGAGAGGAGGAGAGGCCCTGCGTGTTTGCCAGGGAGGAGGAGGGCGAGAGTCACATCACTCAGTGCACCTGTCTGCTCTTGGCCACGAAGGAGTTGGACGCGCTGCAGCAAGTCTGGGAGATCACCCGAGACTGGGAGGAAAACTGGAACCAGTGGAAAACCGGCCGGTTCCTGACCCTGCAGACGGAGGCCATGGAGACCATGGCCCACGGGCTGTTTCGCCGCCTCACCAGACTGGCCAAAGAGTACAAGGTGCGTGGGGAGAGGGTGGGGGGCTGCCGGCAGGCTGACTGAGGAAGAGGCCATGTGGGAAAGATGGTCAGGTCTTCCGACACCTCTCGCTTTTGCTCAGGACCGAAACTGGGAGATTATTGAAACCACTCGCTCAAAAATAGAGCAGTTCAAGAGGACCATGCCTCTCATCTCGGACCTGCGAAACCCCGCCCTTCGAGAGCGGTGAGGCTGCCCCTCGGCTCCTGGGGGTCGCCCCCTGGCCTCGCCGTCACCTGGTTCTCCCGGTTGTCCCCTCCATGGCGTTCCTAGCTCTCTCTGCCCCTCTGTTCACCAACACACGCCTTGAAGAAGGCTTCCCAAGAGCCCACCGCCGTCCTCTGTCTGTCACATCGTCCTGGGTTCTCCAGCCTTCTTGGCTCTTTCCCTTCCGTCGCCCCTCAATTTATGTTGCCTGTCAGAGCTAAGCTTTACGTCTTCTGTCCTACAGACACTTGCACATTGTAGCCCAAAGCCTAATAACTTTTGTCCCTTAGGGGTTTTGCTTTTGTGCCTTGTTTAAGAGGACCCCGTCTACCCCAGTGTTGTAGACACACTCTCTCCATAGACACAGAAAGTGTAGACACACTTTCTTCTCATACTTTATAATTTTGCTTTTCAAGTTTACCTCTTTTACTGCATCTGGAATTTATCACATGATAGAAGAAGGCTTTGAAACCATTGAGGCTAGAATAAACTATTTTATAAATGGTGTTTTAATAATTATCTATCTATTCACTTAGGAGTAGGTAATTTTACTCCTTTGGTATTGCCTCCAGCATAATGTTTTTGGCAATGCTTCTCTAATAAGTATTATGCAATTAAGTATCACCTAACCGCTTTATTTGCTTAAGTTATTTACCCTCTCTAAGCCTCAGTTTCTGCATGGGTAAATGGAATAACATGGATAGAGTGGTCTTCATTTATAGAGTGGCCGTGAAAATGAAATGGTTCATGTAAAGCAGTTGGCCCAAGGCATCATCTTTAGTGGGCCTGCAACCATCCGTCCTAACTCCCTCTCCAGAGAGTCAGCGCCTCAATCTCTGTATTCCCCACAGTGCCTCAGATTGTATGTTAGAGGCTATTGAGTAAATATCTGTTGAATCGTGAATTAATAAATACACGGAATCATAATATCCCAATGGGAGAAAGCCATTGGGGGGTGATGCTGATACTTTCCGGTAGGCTCTGGTGTTCCAGCGTCCTGATCTGACCTTTTGTCCCTGGCTGCAGGCACTGGGATCAGGTCAGGGATGAGGTCCAACGGGAGTTTGATCAGGAATCTGAAAGCTTCACCTTGGAGCAGATCGTGGAGCTTGGGATGGATCAGCATGTGGAGAAAATTGGGGAGATCTCTGCCTCAGCAACCAGAGCGCTGGCTCTAGAGCTGGTACGACAGAGTCCTCTCCCATGGTCCCTCATTTCCTAAGCTTCCTGGAACAAAGGCTTCCAGCTTTTCATCATCTGATGGCCCCTCCCCGCTCCTATTACCCTTGGGGACTAAATACCTGATTGATCTGTTCCCCAATTTCTTTCTGCAGGCATTACAAAACATCGCCAAGACCTGGGATGTGATTCAGCTAGACATAGTCCCCTACAAGGATAAGGGCCATCACCGGCTCAGGTAGACAGGGCTGTGTGACCTGGGCTGCAGAGTGGGGACCGAGGCTTGGCAGATGGGGCTGGACTATGGTTTTGATACCTTCCACCGCAGAGGTACAGAAGAAGTATTTCAGGCGCTGGAAGATAACCAGGTGGCTCTGTCTACCATGAAGGCATCTCGTTTTGTCAAGGCCTTTGAGAAGGATGTAGACCACTGGGAACGCTGCCTCTCCCTCATTTTGGAAGTTATTGAGGTGGTGCTCACAGTGCAGCGTCAGTGGATGTACCTAGAGGTCAGGATTCACTGCCCGAGCTCTCCCTACCTGCTGTTTTGACTCCTTTATTTGTACAGGACCTAGATAGTTGCCCTGTTATCGGCCCCGTTTTCCCACCTCCAAAGCCATTCTTCATCTGGGACCTAGGCATCTGACTCTTGGTTATTACCTCTCATCTTCAGCCCCCTCCTTGAAAAACCTTTGTTCTTTTTCCATTTTTCTTCTCGGACCCACATACCTAGCCTCCCAATCCCAAGTTTCCTTCTAGAACTTGAGCATCTTGCCCTTTGGTTCTGATGCTCTTTATCTTCTCCTCAACTGTCATTCCTGGTCTGAGAGCAGGGAGCAGAGTGTGGAGAGTGTGTGAGAAACAGCCTCTCACGCCAGTTGTTTGGCCCTTCAGAATATCTTCCTAGGAGAGGACATCCGCAAGCAGCTGCCCAATGAATCAGGCTTATTTGACCAGGTCAACGGCAACTGGAAAGACATCATGGGCCGGATGAACAAGGACCCCAATGCTCTCCGGAGCACCCACTATCCAGGTCTGAGCCCTGACGTAACCTCAGCTGGTGCTATACGTATGTGAAGTCATGGCCACATTCTTCATTTACTGAAAGACTGACCATTGCACCTGGCTGTCCTACCATCACCACCACCTCTTCTAAGCATTAAATAGTAGTTCCGTAAATTAAACTCAGCACACATTTGAGCAGAGTACAGTATAGTGGTTAAGAGGATGGGATGTGGAATCAGACAGACCTGAGTTCAAACTCTGACTCATGCCTTACCGATTGTGTGCTCTCAGGCGGCCTGCTTCCTCCGTACTGCAGTTTCCTCACCTGTAGTGTGTGTGGGGTTAACGATAGCTATTTCTCAGGGTCTTTGTAAGGATAATAGAGGAGTATGTAGCACTCAGTACAGTGTCTGGCGTAAAGTTAGTGCTCAGTCATTAGTACTGTGCCTCAAGAAACACTGATCGAGGAATCACTCTTCTTCTCTAGCTGGTTCATTCGATGAGATGATGCAGGTAAATGAGATAATGCAAATAAAGCACTTGTCACATTAAACGGCACAGAGAAAACCTTTGGTTACTATGAGCTATTGTTATTACCGTGACTTTAATTGGTTTATCAGATTAGCTAGTCTTTAATGTAGACATTTTGGTAGGCATGGGGATTGGGTAAGGGGATGGGGGAGAGATGTACACATAGTGAGGTCTGGTTGATTGTGCTCGATTGGGGTAAAGAATCAGGAAGTCGCGTTTGGCGACGGGTACCTACAGTGCATGTCTTGAGAAGAGTTTTGGCATGGGGTACGGAGGACCTCTTTGTTTTGCCAAGGGCCAATCTAACAATTCTTCATTTTCCCAAGAACCTTAAGTATACACGTCAAAAAACAATTATTATTCAATTACTCGGGTAAAATATAAGTATTAAGATGTGCAAAATTGAGTGACAACATGAATTTTTTAGAAATAATATTTGAGATAATTGACATAATTACATTTTAGAACAATTTATAAGCAGAACCATCTCTTCGTTGAACCCACAGAACAAAGCTGTGTGGTCCACTGCTACCGGCTCTCCCTGTGGTCTCCAGGGGCTACTCGGGTGGTCGCTCAAAGTTCTAACAGCCTGTAGGCTTTGTACTTGAAGGCCTGAGGGTCACCTCAGAGTTCAGACTCTGTGACATCCATGCTTTCTTCAGAAAGCTAGAAACTTGGAAGACCAGGAGATCAGCTAATCAAAATCTAGTGCTGGGAGAAAACTAACATTATCAAGAACCTACAAATGGGAACACATTTTATCTTATGTCTCGAATTTTTCTTTGAGGTGGATCTCATTACCATTTTACAAAGAGGTAAAAGCTCCCTGAGGTTAACCGACAATGCTAATTAAGTGAGAGCCGCCGTTTGGATGGCCACCGTCTGCCTCCCAATCTAGTGCTCTTTTTGTTTGTTTGTTTGGCCACGCCGCACAGCTTGTGGGATCTTAGTTCCCCAACCAGGGGTCGGAACCGCACCCCCTGCAGTGGAAGCTCGTAGTCCCAACCACTGGACCGCCAGGGCATTCTCTCTAGTGCTCTTTTTGCTCTGTCACGAGGGACACTGGCAACCCCAGTGACTGCAGACCCCTTTCATTGTGTGCGTGTGATATGTATTTAAATCTAATGGGTTTTTTTCAATTTATTTATTTTTGGCTGCATTGGGTCTTCGTTGCTGCACACGAGCTTTCTCTAGTTGTGGTGAACGGGGGCTACTCTTTGTTGCAGTGTGTGGGCTTCTCATTGCGGTGGCTTCTCTTACTGTGGAGCACCAGCTCTAGGGGGCGCGGGCTTCAGTAGCTGTGGCACGTGGGCTCAGGAGTTGTGGCTCACGGGCTCTAGAGTGCAGGCTCAGCAGTTGTGGCGCACGGGCTTAGCTGCTCCACGGCATGTGGGATCTTCCTGGACCAGGGCTCAAACCCTTGTGCCCTGCATTGGCAGGTGGATTCCTAACCACTGCACCAGCAGGGAAGTCCCAAATCTAATGTTTTAACCTGTTGAATTGTTTATGTGCAGAACAAGCTCTAATTTTCAGAAGCTCTTGGGATGATCGGCAGAGCCCCACTTCTTTGGTGGGAAAGGACTGATGGGAGATGTAGTTATATTAATGGAATTGTATAATTAATACGTAATGTATAATGCGTACAATAGTGTATAATGAATACTTAATAATGAATTAATGAAGAGGATGGGAAAAGAGTGACTGGGGACACTGCATCTGCTTCCAAAAACCATATGGCAGTCTGTGCCCCAATACTCAAGAGCTGGCAAAGCGGATATAGTTGGAGGCTCCAGATCTACTCAGGGCAATGGTACAAGGGCCACCAAATATCATTCACTGTTCTCTTCTCCAGGCCTCCTGGACACATTGATAGAAATGAACACAATCCTGGAAGACATCCAGAAGTCTCTGGATATGTATTTAGAGACCAAGCGCCATATTTTCCCCCGCTTCTACTTCTTGTCCAACGATGACCTCCTGGAGATTCTGGGCCAGTCCCGCAACCCAGAGGCTGTGCAGCCACACCTCAAAAAATGCTTTGACAACATCAAATTGCTGAGAATGCAGAAGGTCAGTAGAGGTGGCCATGATGCGAAGGAGGGCAGGGGAGGGATGGTGACGTCAAGGTGTTCAAGGCCTCGGAGGGGACCGTGCCCTCCCAGCAGGAGGGGGATATAATGATTCTGGGTATCTGGGACAGAACTTTCTAGAATTGGTAATACAGAGGGGAGGGGGGAGGAGCAGATATTACCCTCCAAGGGCTCAAGAGCTTCCTGTTCCTGCAGGTCGGGGGACCCAGCAGCAAATGGGAAGCGGTGGGAATGTTCTCGGGCGACGGCGAGTATGTCGATTTCCTCCACTCGGTACTTCTAGAAGGACCTGTGGAGGTGAGCTGCAACGAGGGCCTAAGAAGCAAGCTGACTCTTCTAAGTTTGCTTGGCTCTGTGAGGAGAGGGCATCTCTGTGAAGGGATATTAGTCACTTTTTGCCCTCCCACCTGCCATTCCTAAAACCCTTAACCTCTACCCTGCACCCGAACGTCGGACAGTCTGCCCCCTAGTCTCCATTTCCCTCGGGGACGCAGGCCGGCCGCTTCCCAGCTCCTGCTCTTCTCTTGGGCCCCAAAGCCCCGGAGTCCTGTTTCCCAAGCACCTTCACTCTGGGGACTCCTGACTCTGGCCCTTAGGGCGAGCCACCCTGTTCCTACCTCCCCCCAGTCCTGGCTTGGTGATGTGGAGCGGACCATGAGGGTGACCCTCCGGGACCTTCTCCGGAACTGCCGCCTGGCCCTCAAGAAGTTTCTTAACAAGAGGGACAAGTGGGTGAAGGAGTGGGCTGGCCAGGTGAGCTGGGGTCAATGGAAATGAGGGAACAAGGAGGACCGAGCCGAAAGGAAGCAGCCAGTGTAAAGACAGGATCTTCTTCTTCTTTTTTTCTTTTAAATATTTATTTATTTATTTGGCTGCATCGGGTCTTAGTTGCAGCATGTGGGGTCTAGTTCCCTGACCAGGGATCGCACCCAGGCCCCCTGCACTGGGAGCGTGGAGTCTTAGCCACTGGACCACCAGGGAAGTCCCTAAGGACAGATTCTTGAGTCGCACAAAAGGCAGGTTTCCTGCCCCCTGTTCTGGGCTGTGGCCCCAGAAGCCTGCACCGTGGACCCTCAGCTCCTGACTTGGGCACGTGCCCATCCTTCAGAGCAGTTTAGGCGTAGTGAGAGGAGTAGCAGCTGGTCCCGGAAGAAGCTGGGTTTTGGGAGCCGGGCTGTGTGTGTGGCCAGGGACAGGGCTTTGGAATAGAGCCTCTACACGTGCCCCAGGTGGTGATCACTGCCAGTCAGATCCAGTGGACGGCTGATGTCACCACGTGCCTGCTGACAGCTAAGGAGCGGGGAGACAAGAAAATCCTCAAGGTCATGAAGAAGAAGCAGGTGGGGAGCCCTGCCAGGACGGGAGAGGCCTGGAGTTAGAGCTGGAGGAAGGGGGCAATACATTGGGTCAGAATTAGCGATGAGCTGGTGGGAAAGGGTCCGAACGAGGGTGCGTTATGGGAGGCGTCCAGCAAGAAGAGGTTGGGTGGGTCAGAAGTACGTCTCCCTGTGGTGATGTTGGGGGCCAGGAGCTGCAGTGGGGGTGGGGTCAGCATTGCGGTTGGATGTGGAATGATGCTGGGACGAGGCGTGATTAGGGTTTGGTGGCATTGCTCGGGCCACCTTCTTCTCTGGCACCTCGTTCCGCAGGTGTCAATACTGAGTAAGTACTCGGAAGCTATCAGGGGGAACCTGACCAAGATTATGCGCCTTAAAATTGTGGCTCTGGTGACGATAGAAGTCCATGCCCGGGACGTGTTGGAGAAGCTTTACAAGAGTGGCCTCATGGACGTCAGCTCCTTCGACTGGCTCAGCCAACTGCGCTTCTACTGGGAGAAGGTGCCGAAGGGCCAGCTTCCCACTCCCGTACCCTAAACCCGATCCTAATGCTTTAACTAAATTCATGTTCTCTAAATACAGTAATATCCCAACCCGACCCTTAGTCCTATCACAGCACCCTAATCCAGCTGGTAACTCTCTCTCGAATCTGCCAAGTAAGGAGTGGCAAGTGGCGCTTTTCCAGGGAGTGCCCACGCTGGGTGTCACTTGATCGGCACTCAGAAAGACTCCAAGCAGCTGCTGCAGTAGTTTGGGCTGGACACGTGCAGCGTGACCCCCAGTGTCCATCTTGGCCGTAAGCCCGTCCCTCCTCCTAACTCTGAACGGAGCCCCCAGCCTTCTCCCTGCAACTCCCCTGCCGCTTCCAGTCCTCCTGTCAGCCATCGCTGCAGCTCTGTGTCTTCCTCCAAGCCCGCCCCTCTCTTACTCTGCCCTGTTTCCCTAGGATCTCGACGACTGTATGATCCGCCAGACCAACACACAGTTCCAGTATGGTTATGAGTACTTGGGTAACTCTGGCCGGCTTGTCATCACCCCGCTGACAGACAGGTCGGCCGTGGGGAGGCAAACAAGGGGCTTGGGGTAGGGGCAGCGAATGCCGAGCCAAGGCTTCCAGGAGTCCGGCTTGAGTCCTGTCCTCCATCCCCAGGTGTTACATGACACTGACCACGGCCCTGCACCTGCATCGAGGTGGATCCCCCAAAGGTCCCGCAGGCACAGGGAAGACCGAGACCGTCAAGGACCTGGGCAAGGCCCTCGGCATATATGTCATCGTGGTCAACTGCTCTGAGGGTCTGGACTATAAGTCCATGGGCCGGATGTACTCAGGCCTGGCCCAGGTTAGCATCCTGCCAGCCTGGCCAGGAGGCCCCTTCGATATCTTTTAGTTCTAGAAAATCAGCTGAAACCCAGATCTGTTTCAGTGCTTTGTAGCTGACGACACTGCATCGCCTCATTTAGTTCTTACAACTGGGGAAATCCCTGCGCCTCCCTGAGCTTCACTTTGCTTATTTGCAAAATCACAAGATTATGTAAGGATTCAATAACTCATGCACACTGGAGTCGCTCAACACCCACAAGTTCCCTACCCTGGTCACTTTCCCACCCACACCTCTCAGGCATTCCCCTAGATCCTTCCTGTCTGATGGAAAGTTCTGGCCAGAAACCACAACAGTGCTACGGGGCCCCCTCCACCACACACACACACACACACACACACACACGCACGCGCGTGCGCACACACACACACACGCGCGCGTGCGCACACACACACACACACATTCATTTTAGAGGCTGCTGCTCCTATCCAAACATTTCAGGGAGAATATGTTAGTCACAATTTTTAGTTTCTCCCAGTCTGGGGGTACTTTTCTTGCTCCCAGCAACTCCCCCCCACCCACAGATGGGCGCCTGGGGCTGCTTTGATGAGTTTAACCGCATCAACGTGGAAGTGCTATCCGTGGTGGCCCAGCAGATCCTGTCCATCCTCTCAGCCCTGGCTGCCGGCCTCACCCGCTTCTATTTTGAGGGCTTTGAAATAAATCTGGTGTGGTCCTGTGGGATCTTCATCACCATGAACCCTGGTAAGGGCCTGGGAGTGGATGGGACTCCTGCGGGGAGAACTGAGTGTTCAGGGCAAATAACTGTGCATCCCCCCACCCCCTGCCAGTGTTTTTAGCCAAGTGAAATGTGGCTAAAGACCATAAAGTGTGAGAGAAGGATAAACATACACATTTCTGGGAGAAGGGGTGGCAATCTTACTGTTCTCCCTAAAGGGATTAATAACAGCTTGCAGGCATATATGTAGCCCTAGTCTTTTAAAGTGCTTAGCCATCTTCTTTTGTTGGACTAGCTCCCAGAGTTCTGGTGTGTCTGCCATCCCTTTTGCCGAATGGGAGAACCTCCCCCAAAGTGCAGGGCCTAGGGTCTCTCATTACTGGTGCCTGAGAACAGCTCTGGGGGAAGGAACTAGGAGAAAACAGGAAAGGTTCTGGTACTGAAAGAATCAGATAAACAGGTGCGATTTCTATTAGCACTAACGTGAGTTATACATGGAACTTGGAGAGATGGGAACTTGACAGCTCTGTGATTTGAGTTTGAATCAGGGCCATGCAGAAGGTTAAGGAAAGGACCAGGGGTAGGAAAGAAGAGCAAAGTGGTGTGGGAAGAGCCAGGGCTGAGATGAGAAAGGAAGAGGTCTCAGAGTTGGAGCTGGGGAGAGAGTTAGGGATAGAGCTGGGGATGGGGAAAATGGGACTGATTAGGAAGTAGGTCTTTGGGAAGCAGTATGGATTCTGAATAAATGGTGCTGTTTTCCAGGCTATGCTGGTCGCACAGAGCTTCCTGATAATCTTAAATCCATGTTCCGTCCAGTTGCCATGGTGGTGCCCGATGCTACCCTCATTGCAGAAATCATTCTCTTTGGGGAAGGATTTGGCAACTGCAAGGTATTCTGATAATCTCTTGTCTCCAACACTTTATTTCCCTTCCGTGATTATTCTCTGGACCGGAGAACCCCCTGGAGGCCTCATAATCAGTTTATCCTACAAGGAACTTACATGGCTGTCAGTAGGATATGGAGGGAGGTCTCCCCTCTATGGTGTCACTAGTCCTTGATGGCACGATTCACAGGATCTTCTCATCAGAATTGTGCATAGAGCACTTCCCAGCTGCTCCAAGTCCCGGGACCTAGCTTCTTGGATCTGTAACTGTCCCTAGATGAAGCAGAGGGATTGGTGGGGAGATGGATTGTTTCCTCCTCTATTTTGTTCTCCAGATTCTGGCCAAGAAGGTGTACACACTTTACTCGCTGGCCATGCAGCAGCTCTCCAGACAGGACCATTATGACTTTGGCCTACGTGCCCTCACCTCCCTCCTGCACTGCGCTGGCAAGAAGCGCCGCCTGCAGCCGGATCTGTCTGATGAAGAGGTAGATTGAGGACACAACCGATGGACCTTAACCTCCATTGTCACTGGTCCTATGCACCTTCACTGAAGTTTTTGAGATCCTTACTTTCGCAGGCTTAGGTTTCCCACCCTCCTGCCCCTCCCCTCAGGTGTTGCCTGAGTTCCACCTGTCCTATCGCCAAAGACTAGCTCGGATGTATCCATTGTTCTTAGCTCCTGCCTCTCACCCAGTTGGAGAGGAAGGGCCTAATGAGTACCTCGGCCCTGGCTTCGCGAGCCTGAGTCTCTGTCTTTTCCCATTCAGGTTCTGCTGCTCTCGATGAGAGACATGAACATCGCCAAGCTAACTTCAGTGGACGTGCCACTCTTCAATGCCATCGTGCAAGATCTATTCCCCAGCATCGAGCTGCCGGTCATTGACTACGGCAAGGTATTTGTTCCTCAAGACTCTCCCTGACCTCATGTGTGAATGTGGGTCTGGAAACAGGACACCTGGCCTCCAGGCCTTGTTCTGTCCTTCACTAGCTGTCCATTCACTGGCTGTGACTTTGAGCAACACAGTTGGCCTCTCTTTGGGCTTCCTTATCTATAAAACCATACAGGCCTATTCAAACATTCTACTTTCTCACCTCAACTCCCTACTCCCTGACTCAGCTGCTCAGGTACTTCTACTCATCAGTTCCTTGACTTCACTGAGACCGCTGATCCCCTGGCCTCTCTACTTTCTACCTGGTAGCCCTCTCCTTTCTCTACCTCTCTTCTCATTCAGGGAGTTTTGAGGAGAGACTGCTAGGAGCTCTTTGAAATGTGAGAGGAGTGGGATGGAAGAGGCCAGGGAAGGAGCATTTTAGAAAGTGTAGGAATTTTCTTCTCTGGCAGTATGGTAGTTTAGATACCCTGAATGATCCTTTCGGTTGAAACCACTAAACTGCTGGATAAAAATATAAAAATACATCTTTTAAAATGTATTGCTAAACTGGCAAGAAAGAAAGAATCCTGGGATGAGGAGGGGGAGTAAAAGCAGGGAGGCAAGTAAATGAGAAAGCTGGATTTCTCCCCGAAAGTTTTTGTTGAACTTAAGGCACTGGGGGTAGGAGATGAAGCAGCCCACATTTTGAGGTATAACAGAAAACCCAGTCATGCATAAACTTCCGTCCACAAGGGAAAACACCTTCAGTAAGTGGGAAAATGAGAAACCCACCACTGACGAGGGTCCATGCAGTAAAGAAACATGCTTGTCATGACCTTTGATGATGAGAGGAAGGGGCAAAATCTCCTTTGAGATTTCCTAACCACAAGTCAGCCCTCACATGGCTCCTGGTCATAATTTATTTTAATGTGTAATGCCCCAAATCTCAAATTTAGAACTTAAAGTACTTCCAGTTTGTTAGTGTCTCCCCCAAGTGACTGGCAGAAGCAAATGCAAATTATTTCTAGAATAATGAAGCTTCAACTTAAGCCTCAAAGAATTCTCATAAAAGTCCAAGAAAATGAGCAGCTTCTGGTCAAAAATCACAAAACACACAAGGAAACAAGATACTATGAATGGGATGCCGAAGAACAACAAAACAGAATCAGATCCACAAAGACTTCAAACATGGAAAATAATCAGCACAGAATTCTAGAAATAACTAAATTTAATATGTTTAAAGAAATAAGAGAGGGGAATTCCCTGGTGGTCCAGTGGTTAGGACTCTGCACTTTCACTGCCAAGGGCAAGGGTTTGATCCCTGGTCGGGGAGCTAAGATCCCGCAAGGGCAAGCCGCACAGCACAGCAAAATAAATAAAGAAATAAGTAAAAATAAAGAAACAAGAGAGGAGCTTGAAACTGTGATCCAGGAACAAGAGACTTCTAAACAAAGTAGGATTGAAAAGAACCAACAGCATTCCTACAAATGAAAAAATATTATAATTGAAATGTTAAAAATCCAGCAACTCACAGGGAGGACTTCCAGATAAAAAGGTGGATTAAAAACAATTTTGTTTCCTTTTGAAAACCTGCTACAACTACTCTAAAGAGATTTTTACAAATAAGGCATCTATACCCGAAAGGATGGGGAGAATGGGAGAGGCAATGACAGCAAAATTGTGACATGGGAAATAAATGAATCAAGTTGTGACTTACTCAGCAAACCTGAGAGGCTGGAAGTGGGGAGAATTGTGAGTTGGGAGTAGGTGGGGGGAGTGAGTAAAGGAGGTGTAGCTGAAACGAGAAGGATTGGCAGCAAACAGTCTTGGGAGCAGGTCTCCCCTTCTCTGCGACCCTGGATAGCCGTGCCTCTCCCACTTTGGTGGAAGACTAGAGGGTAAGGATAGTAGGTCTCTGGTCTGGGGGACACATGGTATAGTTGAGGGCGGGAGAAAACTCTATTAAAAATGGGGATTAAGTGAATGTTTACACATTGAATGCTGAGACCCTTAGCCTTCTCTGAAGCCCCCAGAATGCCGGCAGCCAGCCAGCCAGGAAATTAGAAGGGTTCTCTCTGGGGAATCTCTCTGTCCCAAGAGGAACGAACAAGACATCGACAATGGAAATTTCCCCACAAAAGTCCCAGATAAATCATCTACAGTGACACTCACAGTCTACAGGCCCCACTCACACACTCAGAGCTTCCATTCAGCTCTTTAGTCCTCCACCCTTGTATATGAGCCGAAAACCAAGGCTCACCACACATCTGAGGAAGGCCTCTAACATGAAAGCAGCCAAAACAAATAGGAAAAAGCAAACTGGAGAAAATAGATAATGCAGAGAGAAGAAAAGTTTTTAAAATAAATCTATCATTAGTATACTCAGAGAGAAGATTAAGGTATTGTATCCATGAAGTACTGATGAAATGCTATTGGAAAAGGAATATTCCAGAGAGTAGAGCAGAGCAGACAAAGCGGGAAAGAGATTAAGATTCAAGTGCCAGTCTAGGAAAGACAACACTGAAATACCAGCAGTTCCAAAAAAAGTAGGAACAGAGGGAATGGAGGAGGCCAGGATCAGTAATGAAACAATTCACGAAGAATCCCCAGAACTGTCGCATCTAAGTTTCCATAATTAAAGGATCTATAAATGCATGACATAATAGATAAAACAAATCCTTACCAAGGCCCAGCATTGTGAAATTTTAAAACACTAGGAAAAGGAGAAGATTTAACAAGCTTCCAAAAAGGGAGAAGAAAAAGAGATGACATGCAAAAGATCAAGAATTAGAATGTTGGACTTCTCAATAGCAATATTGGCTCTGTAAACAATGAAGCAGGCTTCAACATTCTGAAGGAAAATTATTTCCAACCTCAAATGCTATACCCAGACAACCTGTCACAGAGGAAGCTAGATCAGAGATGTTTCAGACAAGCAGACTCTCAAAAAAAAAAAAAAAAATTACCTCCACTGCATCCTTTTCTCAGAAAGCTACCAGAGGATGTGCTCTACCACAGTGCAGGAGCATTCCAAGAAAGAGGAAGATAGAGGACACGGGATGACAGTTGTGCACCAGACAAAGAGAGAAGCCAATCCAAACTGAAGCAAAGCTGAAGGTTCAGGCAGACTTCTTTTTTTTTTTTTTTAAGATTTTTTTAAAATTATGATTTATTTATTTATTTTATTTAGTTTTGGCTGCTTTGGGTCTTAGTTGCAGCACATGAGATCTTTGTTGAGGCGTGCAGGACCTTTCGTTGTGGTGCACGGCTCTTTCTCTTTTCTAGCTGTGGCATGTGGGCTCCAGGGCTCCAGAACGTGTGGGCTCTGTAGTTTGCAGCATGCAGGCTCTCTAGTTGAGGCACGCGAGCTCAGTAGTTCTGGCGTGTGGGCTTAGTTGCCCCGTGGCATGTGGAACTTTAGTTCCCTGACCAGGGATCGAACCCACGTCCCCTGCGTTGTAAGGTGGACTCTGCACCACTGGACCACCAGGGAAGTCCCCAGACTTCTTTAAGAAGAGGACATCGATACCTGATGAGAATAAAAGTTTTGAGAGACTTACTCAACTGGCAGAGTTTGGAGTTGAGTTAAAGATCAGTATATTAAAAACTAAGCAAACAAAAAACCAGAGCAACTATTAGCCCCTAGGGAAAACCAAAAAGTTGTGCAGGAAAGGAAAAATAATCATGTATTGAATCATATACATTGTTATACTAATATTTAATACTGTTTACAAGAGACACATGTAAAACGTAAAGACAAAGGGTGGAGAGTCAAAGACTAGAAAAATACATCAGGTAGACACTAATCAAAAGGAAGCTGGGGTAGCAATATCAGACAACATAGATCTTAAGGCAAAATGAATTACCAGAAATAGAGTCGCTTCATAATAATAAAAAGTTCAATTCACCAGGAAGATACAACAATTCTAAATTTGCATGCATCTAATAATATGGCCTCAAAATAAATAGAACAAAATTTTTCAGAATTTCAAAGAGAAATAGACAAATCTACAATCGTAGTGGCGCTCTTCACATCTCTCAGTAACTGATAGGCCAAGCAGACTAAAAATCAGTTTTGTTAAAGAAGATTTGAACAACACAATCAATCTTGAGTTAACCAAGACATTGACAGCAGTTGCATTCAATAACTGAAGAATAACCATGTTTTTCAAGCATACATAGAATATTTAGGTTACTTGACCATGTAAAGGTCATAAATCTGCCTCAAAAATTTCAAGGGAATTTATTCAGAACACATTTTCTGATCACAATGTTAACTCTACTGATATCAGGCAAAGTAGACTTTATGGCAAGAAGAATATTAAAGATAAAGGGGGACATTTCATAATGATAAAAGGGCCAATGCTCAGAAAGATATGGCATTCTAAATTTGTATGCACTTAATAATAGAGCTAGAAAATGCATAAAACAAAATCGACAGAACTAAAAGTAGAAACTGATAAATCCACAACCCTAGTGGGAAATCTGGACATGCTTCTCTCAGAAACTGATAAAATAAGCGGATAAAAAAATCCATAAAGGGAGTTTCCTGGCAGTCCACTGGTTAGGACTCAGTGCTTTCACTGCCGTGGCCCGGGTTCAATCCTGGTCCAGGAACTAAGATCCCACAAGTTGTGTGTTGTGGCCAAAAAAAAGAAAAAAAAAATCCATAAAGATACAGATTTGAGGGACTTCCCTGGTGGTCCAGTGGTTAAGAATCTGCCTTCCAATGCAGGGGACATGGGTTTGATCCCTGGTCAGGGAACTAAGATCCCACATGCCATGGGGCAACTAAGCCCGCAAGCCACGACTACTGAGCCCGCGTGCCACAACTAGAGAGAAGCCCGAGCACTGCAACAAAGAGCCTGTGCCCCACAGGGAAAGTTCCCGCATGCCACAACTAAGACCCGACATGGCCAAAAATAAAATGAATAAGTAAATAAATATTTTTCTAAAAGATACGGATTTGAATGCTTTTAACAGATTTGACCTGACACATTAGAACATTATATGCATATAATTGCAGACACATATTCTTCTCAAGTATGCAAGGAGCGTTTACCAAAATTGACTGTGCACTGGATTATTAAGTGGCGGTCTCATAAACTTCAAATGATTGAAAATTATACAGAGGATGATCTCTGACCACAATAGAATTAAACTAGAAATTGGTAACAATATATAATTATTCCAAATGTTTGGAAATTAGGCAGTACAATTCTAAATAACTCATGGGTCAAAGAAGAAATTACAGGATATTTTAAACTGAGTAAATGTGACATTTTAAACTTTTGGCATGATGCTAAACAAGCACACACACACAAATACACCCAAACATGCTAATACAACTAATTCTCAGACAGTGGAGGGAAGTAGTAAGGGTGAGGCCTCTTAGTGGTGTTTGAGAGATACAAGTAAAATCTTGCACTGTTTGAACTTACTTGGTTGCATTGGCTGTGTATTTAAAAATGTCACACTCTTCTGGGACCCACATGGGTCATGGTTCTATAAGCATTTCTTTATTTTTCATTTTTGTTTTTAAAATTTTTAATGGGGTAGAGTTGATTTACAATGTTGTGTTAGTTTCAGGTGTACAGCAAAGTGACTTAGTTTTTTTTGTGGTACGTGGGCCTCTCACTGTTGTGGCCTCTCCCATTGCAGAGCACAGGCTCCGGACACGCAGGTTCAGCGGCCATGGCTCACAGGCCCAGCCGCTCCGCGGCATGTGGGAATCTTCCCAGACCAGGGCATGAACCTGTGTCCCCTGCATCGGCAGGCGGACTCTCAACCACTGCGCCACCAGGGAAGCCCTAAAGTGACTTAGTTTTATATATATATATATATTTTCACATTCTTTCCTATTATAGGTTATTATAAGATATTATATATAGTTCCCTGTGCTATATAGTAGGTCCTTGTTTATTTTATATATAGTAGTTTGTATCTGTTAATCTCAAACTCCTAGTTTATCCACGCCTTTCCCCCTTTGGTAACCATGAGTTTGCTTTCAATGTCTATGAGTCTATTTCTGTTTTGTAAATTAGTTCATTTGTATCATTTTTTTAGATTCCACATGTAAGTGATATCATGTGATATTTGTCTTTCTCTGTCTGACTTAAGATGACAATCTCTAGATTCATCCATGTTGCTGCAAATGGTATTCTTTCATTCTTTTTCATGGCTGAGTAATATTTCATTGTATAAATATACCACATCTTCTTTATCCATTCATCTGTTGACAAGCATTTAGGTTGCTTCCATGTCTTGGCTATTGTAAATAGTGCTGCTATGAACATTGGGGTGCATGTATCTTTTTGAATTTGAGTTTTCATCTTTTTAACTTAGGTGATGATTTGTTTAATGTCTGGCTTCCCCACCAGACTGTGGGCTCTGCGATAGGATGAACACTAATTTGTTCTCAGCACCCAGCACACTGCTTGGCACATACTTTACAGGCTTAATAAATATTTGTTGAATGATATTAGAAAAGATGTGTAGAGCTGCGTGTCAGACATTGTGTTTTACATTGACTATCTTACCTAATACAACAGCCCTACGCGGGAAGTACCATCATTACTCCCATTTAACAGATTAGGAAACTGAGGCTCAAAGAAGTTAACTTGCTCAGGTTCACATAGCTGAAAGCTGGGGCCCCAGGCTGGCTGACTCCAGAGCCCAGTCTCTTAACTCTGCAATTGGCCAGCCTCCCAAGGAACAAACAACTGTCAGGGTGCGAAGGGCCCTGGTGCAATTTTTAATGGTTTGCACGTTATCCTTCCAGGTATCGGTGAGCTTTTGAAAGTCCCTTACAAGCCGCACCCTTTTTCTTCTGCTTCCTGTATTTTCCCTTCTCTCAGCTGCGGGAGACCATTGAGCAGGAGATTCGGGATATGGGCCTGCAGACCATCCCGTTCACCCTCACCAAGGTTATCCAGCTGTATGAAACCAAGAACTCCCGCCACTCCACCATGATCGTGGGCTGCACAGGCAGCGGCAAGACTGCCTCGTGGAGAATTCTTCAGTCGTCCTTGTCCTCCCTGTGCCGCGCCGGAGAGCCCAACTTCAACATTGTCAGAGTACGGACCTGGGACAGTGGGGCCACTGGAGGAGATTTGAGTAGCAGGAAGACAGTGAGGCTGGGGGCAGGGGTGCGTAGGTGTCTGGGAGGGTGGTGCAGACCAGGAGGGCGGCCTGGGAGGGATGAGAGAGACAGGGGCCAAATACAAATACCTGGAAATAAAGGGAGGCTGGAAATAAAGGGACATCTTGGGATTTGTGTCAGCAGGCAGCTCAAAACCCCCTTCCTGTGTCATTTTTAGGAGTTCCCTTTGAACCCTAAGGCACTGTCCCTAGGGGAGCTGTATGGGGAATATGACCTCAACACTAATGAATGGACAGACGGCGTCCTGTCCAGTGTCATGCGGACGGCTTGTGCAGGTACCCAAAGGATCTTGGGGCAGGGAGAGCAGATGCCTAAATCTCCTGTGTGGGTGGGCAGTCTGGGGATAGAAAGCTCACTTTGGGGGGAAAAATGCTTGGGGAATGCGGAGATCACCAGGAAGCAACTGCTTGCGTCTCCAGGGAGATGAGTGTGGAGGGAGGGCTGGGTAACAGAGCTCTGGTTTCCTTATCATCTACCTCCGACCAAGACGAGAAGCCGGATGAGAAGTGGATCCTTTTCGATGGCCCTGTGGACACACTGTGGATTGAGAGCATGAACTCTGTCATGGACGATAACAAAGTGCTGACCCTTATCAACGGAGAGCGCATCGCGATGCCTGAGCAGGTTTGGGAGTGGAAACTGGAGGGCCTGGGGCAGGGCTAAGGGGAAGAGCAGGGGCATCCAACAAGAAGGGGAAGTTCTATAGGAACGCCCAGGAGGAGGATGCCTGGATTCAGGGCAACCTGTGACTGAAGAAGAAATGCCTGTCTTACCACAGACTCTGAGGACAACTGTATAGAAAACACGATGTACTAGGATGCACTGTGTGGACTGAGGCAGCCTCATTGCCACTGACATATGAGGGATGACCTTCCGTTGTGCACCCAGAGTTACAATTCGTGGGCTTTTGTAAAGCCCACCCTTTCCCACCCGCTCAAACAATGTGAGCGAGAGAGTGATTTTTCATAAGGATGACCTTGAATAAACCCTGATTTCTTTTAACAAATCATTTGTAAAGCTTAGGTCTTTATTCATCCTGCCACACGTGGTACTCAGTAGAGACACCTTGGGGCATCAGAATTCTGGGTGTTTTTATTACTGAGGGAAAGACAAGGTTCTGACCAAGTATATCCATAGGTGTCTCTCCTGTTCGAAGTGGAAAACTTGGCAGTGGCCTCCCCAGCCACTGTGTCTCGCTGCGGGGTGGTGTACACTGACTACGCTGACCTGGGCTGGAAGCCCTATGTTCAGTCATGGCTGGAGAAGAGGCCAAAGGTATGAAGGAAATGGAGGAGAGGAAAGGAACCGGTGGGGCCTGCGGAGGGGACACAAGAATAATTCAGAGCCCCTGCTTATTCAACTCCAGGTAGAGGCAGAGCCTCTTCAGCGCATGTTCGAAAAGTTCATCAACAAGATGCTGACCTTTAAGAAGAACAACTGCCACGAGCTGGTGCCCCTCCCGGAATACAGCGGCATCATCTCCCTCTGCGATCTGTACTCAGCCCTGGCCACACCGGAGAATGGGGTGAGGGAGGACCAGGGCAGGAAGGGCTCTCGACCTCCTGGGACAACTTCAGGGAAATGGTGTGTCTGAGACACAGTTGGAACATGAGGCTTGAGTGGAGCAGAGACTCCAAGGGGAGGCCTCAGCAACCGTGGAGGCAGCGAGCGGTGTGTGTGTGTGTGTGTGTGTGTGTGTGTGCGTGTGTGCATTTGCATGCGCATATGTGCATGCACACTGGGAGGCCAAACTAAGGACTCTAAATCAGATATAGTACACAGTGGGTCTCACTGTAATTTCCTTCCCATATCTGGGAGCTGAGGATGGTTCATTTGGTTCCTCATTTCTCCATCCTTTCAAAAATTAAATATTAAGTCTTGGAATCTGTGAGGCCTTAGGATACTGTTTCTTTTTTGTTTGTTTTTTAAGAATTTTTTTTTTGGATATGGACCATTTTTAAAGCCTTTACTGAATTTGTTACAATATTGCTTCTGTTTTATGTTTTGTTTTTTTGGCTGCAAGGCATGTGGGAGCTTAGCTCCCCAACCAGGGATTGAACCCGCACCCCCTGCATTGTAAGGTGAAGTCTTAACCACTGGACCGCTGGGGAAGACCCTGGGATACTGTTTCTGCTGGGAGGAGCTCCCCACCTAATCTGATGAGGGGTTTTAGAAATTTTCAGATTAACTGATATTTAAGAAAATTTTTGTTTGGTTTAGAATTATGGAGTAAGGACCAAAATTGAGTATTTTTCTGTTGAGATTAAATCACTGCCTAGAAATGGTTCATATTGTTTTTAAGGACATTGACAGATCACTCAACTATTAATATAAAGTTATATAACAATTAAGATCTATAACAGTATGTGTCATTCCTGGTATGGTTAATATAAATTAAAAGTATGTAGGTGAAGTTGCAAAATGACATAGGGGAAAAGGACAGTAATATAGTGTCAATGGCACCCAGCTTCTAAGGAGGACTGGGTAGGGGGAAGAACGCTGATGAACAAAACAAAGAGAGGAGGGCAGTCTAGGTAAAGGGAATGGCTTTTGCAAAAACACAGAGACACAAGAGTCAGTCCCCGCTGGGCAGGGTGGGTGATGGGTGGATGGTGTTGGCAGTGTTACAACCCCTCTTAGCTGCAGCAGAGACCCCGAGAAGAGGATGGTGAGATGTGTGTTGAGCTGGAAGGACAGACTGAAGATTCTGGATTCAATATGGTAGACAATGGAGTCTCAACACAATTTCCCACCATGTCGCTGTAACTTAGTAGGTTTATTTAAATGTTTTGATTTAGGTTTATCTACAGCCACATGGTTTTCCAAACAGAACCAGGAAGGGAGGGAAACTCTAAGCCTTTGTGATGAGCTGCCAAAATTAGACGCCTCCACCTCTTATAGATTTACGGTATTTCCGTTTCTCCTTTTCCACCCAGGTGAACCCAGCTGATGGTGAGAACTTTGTCTCCATGGTAGAGCTGACATTTGTGTTCAGCATGATCTGGTCTGTGTGTGCCTCCGTGGATGAGGAGGGCCGCAAGAAGATCGACAGTTACCTCCGAGAGATTGAGGGCACTTTCCCCAACAAGGTCAGGGCCCTCAAACCCAGCTGCCCTATTTTTCTGCATCCCTGATCCTTGGACTCTTCTTGAGCCTCAGCCTGCCACCCAGCTCTCTTTCTTCTGCCCAGTGGTCTGTGAGCGCTTTTTCTGGGCAGGGAAAAGCTAAAGGAAGGCTTTGGTAACCCGCCACACATTCCCTCCTCAGGACACAGTGTACGAGTATTTTGTGGACCCCAAGATGCGGAGTTGGACATCATTTGAGGAGAAGCTCCCTAAGAGTTGGCGCTACCCTCCAAAGTGAGAGCCGGACATGGGGGATGGGTCAGGCTTGGGACTGCAGTGGGTGGGAGATGTGGTGAGAGAGCCAAAGAGGGGTGCAAAAGTGAGCTGTAGGAAGAGAGGGTGGATCCCAAGGCAGTGCAGGAAGTGGGATCTAGAGGAAATGGGACAGGGTCCTTCAGGAGAATGCCTGATCCCCGGACCCCGCAGGAGGCAGGCTTGGTGATTAGAGAGTGGTGATGCCGGAGAAGGATAAACACTGCAGGGCAGAAGGAAGCGGGAGTTAGAAAGGAGCGGGCCACGATCTTGAGACACAGTCCCTTTCCCCACCAGCTTCCCCTTCTACAAGATCATGGTGCCCACCGTTGACACTGTCCGCTACAACTACCTGGTGAGCACCTTGGTGGCCAACCAGAACCCCGTCCTGCTGGTGGGTCCCGTGGGGACTGGAAAGACGTCCATCGCTCAGAGTGTCCTGCAGTCCTTGCCCTCCAGCCAGTGGTCAGTGCTCACTGTCAACATGTCTGCACAGGTGTGTGGCAGGACCCAGGGCCAGGCCGCCAGCTCCCTGCTCTTTCCCTGCCTCTGCTCCCCCTTGGAGGATCCAAGTGCCTGGTCGACACTCCTCTCTAACCCCGGATTTCTCCTGGGGGACCCAAGCATTCATTCTGTGCCTTTTTCACCAGACCACATCCAATAATGTGCAGAGCATCATTGAGAGCAGGGTGGAGAAGCGAACCAAGGGTGTCTATGTGCCATTTGGAGGCAAAAGCATGATCACCTTCATGGATGACCTAAATATGCCAGCTAAGGACACGTTTGGGTCCCAGCCCCCCCTGGAGCTGATTCGCCTCTGGATTGACTATGGCTTCTGGTATGATCGAACGAAGCAGACCATCAAGTACATTCGAGTAAGCATCCCGAAAATTTGTCCTTCAGGCCTCCGTTCCCGCCCATGATGGGTTCAGTCCCCGCTCCTCTGGGACCCCAGGATAGAATCCTGTAAGCCTATGTTCCTCCCCGCACACGAGTGTCCTGCCTTTCTCAGGACCCAGACATCTGGCTCCTAGGTTATCAATTCCTGTTAGTAACCCTCCTCACTGACTGTCCTGTGCTTCCTGACCAAGGGAGCCTGTCCTCCAACTTCCACTCCTTTCCCAGGCCTCTTATACCTTGCTCCCATGGCAACGCTGATGCCAACCAGAGCTGCCCATAACCCCGTCTCCAGGCCTCTCCACCTCCCACTGTTTCAGTAACCACCTCCGCTCCCCACCCAGAATCCAGGCATCTCCCTTCAGTCCTGGCTTTTCTCCCATGGGATTCTGAATGTCTTGTTTCTTTTTCCTGAATCAATGGGCAGCCATTCCAGCCTGATATCTGGGGCACTCATCTATCTGGCCCTTGGGGTCCGAAACTCACCTAATAATATATTCATATGTTTCTGAGAAAAAACATGCACATACATACACAGATACATGTATATATATATATATATATATATATATATATATATATTTAAAATAGAAAAGAAGAGAAAGTCTAGAAGATGTAATCAAATGTTGTTTTTTTGTTTTTTTTTTTTCTGGTACGCGGGCCTCTCACTGCTGTGGCCTCTCCCGTTTCGGAGCACAGGCTCCGGATGCGCAGGCTCAGCGGCCATGGCTCACGGGCCCAGCCGCTCCGCGGCATGTGGGATCTTCCCGGACCGGGGCACGAACCCGTGTCCCCTGCATCGGCAGGCGGACTCTCAACCACTGCGCCACCAGGGAAGCCCAAATGTTGTTTTTTTGACTCTCTTCTATTTTCCAATTTGGGAACATGGATTATAATGATGAAATAAGAACAAATACATTACTTTAGTAATTCTGTAAAAATGTCCCAAATCCCTTCCTTCCCCTCACCTTTCCCTGCCCCTACTACTCCGTGTTTCTTCCTGCTCTTTCTGTCCCTGTCTTCCCTCTTCCCGTTTGTCCCTCCATCTCCTCTCTTCCTCATGGCTCCTCTCACATCCTCCCTATTTCCATGCTCCCTCTCTTCCCGTCCTCTCACCTGTCTCCACCCCCCACCCCCACCCCCCACCCCATCTGGTCTTTGCTCTCTAGGACATGTTCTTGATGGCTGCCATGGGCCCTTCCGGGGGTGGACGGACCGTCATCTCCCCAAGGCTGCAGAGTCGCTTCAACATCATCAACATGACCTTCCCTACGGTGAGGGCATCCTGAGGGCTGGGGGAGGGGACTGTAGAAGGCAAAGCCATCTGTGGCTCAGAGAACGACGGGGCAGATCACAGAGGGGCCCAAGGACCCCCAGGGCTGAGTTGCACTCAGGGAGCTATGATACGTGGAGGGGAGACCGCTCTCTGCAGGAGCCTTGCTTCTGCTGAGCTAGGAGAGCTGCGGAGTGAAAGTGTAGCCTGGCTCTGGCATGTGAAGCCTACCAGTCCCAGTGGGCAGAGAGTGGGGACCAAACAGACAAGGAAGGTAGAGCCTCCAAAGCAGAGAGCTGGGAGCGGCCCAGGGCTAGGGTGAGGCGAGGGAGGCACTCAGGGGCACCCAAAGCCCTCAGAAGTCAAGATAAATAATATTTTCATGTAACGTTAAAAAAAATTTATGCCAAAAATTCACAATGAACAAGACGCCAAAATTTTAAATAAGTACAAGATCAGTATAGTACCGTGCTGAGCCTCATGAGAGCCTGAGGCAAAAGGAAAAACCAGCAATACGGATCCCGTCTTTATTTAAAATGTTCGTATTCGTTCATCGTGGACAGTTTCCATTAATCTTGATTTTTAAATACTACACTAAAGCATTATTTCTCTTGATTTCTGAGGGTTTTTTGTGCCCCCCTTAAATTCTGCCCCCAAGACAAGTGCTTTTCTCCCCTGACCCTAGTCCCCGCCTTGGGTGAAAGGTCATGAGCCTGCAATGTTGAGTCTGAGAGCCTGTTTCTAGGAGTCGCAGATCATCCGGATATTCGGCACCATGATCAATCAGAAGCTCCAGGACTTTGAGGAAGAGGTGAAGCCCACTGGGGATGTGGTGACCAAGGCCACCTTGGATGTGTACAACACTGTGGTACAGCGCTTCCTGCCCACGCCTGCCAAGATCCACTACCTCTTCAACCTTCGAGACATCTCCAAGGTGAAACTCTGTCAGACCTTGTCCCTTTGGCCCAGCACAGCCTCCCTGGAGGCATTCTCCTCTCCTCAAAGTAAGCCTTGGAGCTCAGTAGCATCCCACACACCCCAAACCACCCCCATCCGGGAATGCTGCTTTCTCTAAAACTTCTGGAGGGACTCTCTTCCCTCCCTCCATCCCACTAGCCACGCCCCTTCCCTAGGTGTTCCAGGGCATGCTGAGAGCCAGCAAGGACTTTCACGATACCAAGTTCAGCATCACACGACTCTGGATCCATGAATGTTTCAGGTGAGGTAGCTGTGCCTGCCAGGTCCAGGCCTTCCCAAGCCCAAGCCTCCACCCCCCACCCGCCTGTCCCTTCCCCAAGACCACGCTCCTCTTCATTCCCAGATCTCACCCCAGCTCCCTCCCAACAGAGTCTTCTCTGACCGACTAGTTGACACAGCAGACATGGAAGCCTTCGTGGGCATCATAAGTGACAAACTCGGCTCCTTCTTTGACCTCACATTTCATAACCTTTGTCCCAACAAACGTTCTCCCATCTTTGGTGAGCTGGGAGCTGTGGCCCCTCTAGGCTGGAGACTCTTAGGAGATGGGTTAGAAGGGGAGGCGGGGCACCAAGTCCCATGGACGTGTAGGGCCCTTTGGGGAAGCCTGGGGAGGACCAGGCATTTGAGATCTGCCCCCCTCTTCCCACGACCTAGGGGACTTCCTGCGGGAGCCCAAGGTGTATGAAGACCTGACGGATCTGACGGTCCTGAGGACAGCCATGGAGACGGCGCTAAATGAGTACAACCTGTCACCCGCCGTCGTGCCAATGCAGCTGGTGCTCTTCCGAGAGGCCATTGAACACAGTGAGCACCTCCTGCTCCCATCCCTTCTCCAGCATCCCAGTTATGGGATATTCCAAGGAAATAGGGATCTCTTCCCAGGTTGCTCCCAAATCAAGTCTCAGAAGTTGCCTTCCTCCCTAACCCCAGATGTGCTTGTGGCCATGGGTGGGGTTTTCCTTGATGATGGTGTTTAACAGAGATGGTGGAGGTTGAGAGTTGAATTGCTACCAGTGCTTCAGACACCAACCTCTTGCCACGCTGCCTGGTTCCTCTACTGCAGTTTTAGTCGTCCCAGTCCCCAGCCTAGGGCCTGGAGGTCCCCTGAGGTTGTTCAACCAACTCATTACCCCCACCCCCTACCCCCTACCCTCCAGTCACACGGATTGTGCGGGTCATTGGACAGCCTCGGGGCAACATGCTCTTGGTGGGCATTGGGGGCAGCGGACGCCAGAGTCTGGCCCGCTTGGCCTCAGCCATCTGCGAGTACATCACCTTCCAGATTGAGGTCACCAAACATTATCGAAAGCAGGAATTCCGAGACGGTAACTCTGGATTTCTGAGATGGAAGAGGGTTTGGGGCTGGGAGTGAAAGATCAGATGCCTGAACTTCCTGTGATGACAAGTGAGAGGAGGGATGGAAGCCGGGTAGGGAGCCGCGCCAGGCCCGGGTGGGGTACAGGACGGTGTCATGTATGTGTTGCCAGCTGGGGGAGGGCTCCTGAATCTCAGAAGGAGAAGGAGGGACAGGATGCTGAATCTGAAGAGTGTTTCTGTCTCCTCTGGCCCAGATATCAAGCGTCTGTATCGCCAGGCTGGGGTAGAGCTCAAGGCCACGTCCTTCCTTTTTGTGGACACCCAGGTTGCTGACGAATCATTCCTAGAGGACATTAACAACATCCTCAGCTCAGGCGAGGTCCCCAATCTCTATAAGGTGGATGAATTTGAAGAGGTGCGATCCTTCCACACCCACTACCAGTTGGTTCTTTGGCCTTCCTAACTAACCCCTTCTCACCTAATCCCAGAGGATGCTGCCGTAGCACCCCCTCCCTCCAGCCCCCCATTAGGTGGTGCTTCCTCTTTTGCCATCCTCCCTCGCGGGACGCTAGTGGGCCGAGCTGCTTTAAAGCCCACACCCTGTGAGCCCAGCGCCACCTGCTGCTCCCTCCTCCCTCCAGCCCTGGGTTCTGCCCTTGGAACCTCAACCCTCTGACTGCGGCTTCCACGCAGATCCAGACGCACATCATAGAGCAGGCCCGCGCCGAGCAGGTGTCCGAGTCCTCGGACAGCCTCTTCGCCTACTTCACCGAGCGCGTGCGGAACAACCTGCACATCATCCTCTGCCTCAGCCCCGTGGGCGACCCCTTCAGGTGACTCTTGTTACAGCCTTCTTCTCCCTCGAGGCCCCCACTCATCGCGGGGTCCTCCTCCCCGGTTCTGGCCTCTGTGCCTTCTTCCGGCGAGACTCAGGAATAGCGCTGGCCTCTCCAGCCCTGTACACCCCGCCTCCTGGCTGTAGCCTGTGTTTCTTTCAGCAAGTTCCTGCTGCTTACATGGGAGCCTTCTGGTGTATCAGATTTCTTTATTTTTCCGGAAGATGGAGGTGGTTTTTATGTTTTGTTTTAAAATTTTTAATTGTGGTTAAAAGCACACATAAAATTTAATCGTTTTAGCC
This sequence comes from Delphinapterus leucas, assembly GCF_059928025.1. Classification (NCBI taxonomy): domain Eukaryota; kingdom Metazoa; phylum Chordata; class Mammalia; order Artiodactyla; family Monodontidae; genus Delphinapterus; species Delphinapterus leucas. Next base: position 15,785,055 of record NC_143147.1, on the reverse strand, counting down.
ATATTTTTTTCAGGTTTGTGGCTTGTTTCCTCACTTTCTTTAAGCTTTTTGGGGTTTTTTGTTTTTGCTAAAGAGAAGTTCTTAAATTAAAAAAAAATGTTTATTTATTTATCTTGGTTGCCAGGTCTCAGTTGTGGCACATGGGATCTTTAGTTGCGGCATGCAGCCTTCTTAGTTACGGCATGCGTGCAGGATCTAGTTCCCTGACCAGGGAGTGAACCTGGGCCCCCTGCATTGGGAGCACAGAGTCTTACCCACCACGCCACAAGGGAAGTCTCTAACCAGTTTTAAGTATACAGCTCAGCAGTGTTAAGTATATTCACACTGTTGTGCAACAGATTTCTGGAACATTCTCATTGTGCAAAACTGTAACTCTATACCCACTGGCCAACTGCCCATTTCCCCCACCACCCCCAGGCCCTGGCAACCAGCCTTCTACTTTCTGCCTCTGTGAGTGACCACTCTAGATACCACGTAGAGGTGGAATCATACATTATTTGTCTTTTTGTGACTGACTTATTTCACTTAGCATAACGTCCCAAGGTTCATCCATGTTGTAGCAGGTGTCAGAATCTCCTGCCTCTTTAAGGCTGAATAATATTCCATCGTGTGTATACACCACATTTGATCCATTCTGGGTATGACTAGATTTTCAAAGGCATTGGAAAATAGGACGACAGAGAACTTGTGCAGAGAGGCAGTTTGGGTTACCATTTTGTTTATCTTTTAATCTTTTTGGTTTATGGCATATTTACCATGTACCAGGCTCTGTGCTAAGCATTTTACACGCGTCACCCCACTGAATCCCCTAACAACTCTAGTTAGTATGTTTTGTTATTCCCATATTAGAGCTAAGGAAAATGACGTTCAAAAGATTACATCACTTGCCCCGAGATCCACACCTAGTTGGTGTGGAATCGGGTCTTTCTGACCGCAGAACCTGTTTCTAAATCCTGCACTGAATCAGCTCTGAGGGGAGCAAAACCTGGACAAGGAGATACAGGAGCACGGGGGTGGGGCTTTTAGGTTCCTGGGGAGTGGGTGGGGCTGTGACGAAGCCCCTCGCTGGAGGCTGAGTCTGCGATTGGGCTTAACTGCCTCTCGAAACCCGCGCCAGGAACTGGATCCGCCAGTACCCAGCCCTGGTGAACTGCACAACCATCAACTGGTTCTCAGAGTGGCCCCGCGAGGCCCTGCTGGAGGTGGCTGAGAAGTATCTGGTGGGAGCAGACCTGGGGACCCAGGAGAACGTGAGGCCCTCCTCCCCACCTCTCCTCACCCCCCTGCACCTCCCGCCCATTTCTGTTCTCTGTCTGCCTTTACTCTTGCTCTGTCTCACATCCTCTATGAATTGGCCTCAGATCCACAGGAAGGTGGCCCAGATCTTCGTCACCATGCACTGGTCAGTGGCTCAGTATTCCCAGAAGATGCTGCTGGAACTTCGAAGACACAACTACGTCACACCCACCAACTACCTGGAACTTGTATCTGGATATAAAAAGTATGATGAAGAGTAGGGGGCACAGAGGGCCAGGGAGCTTGGTGTCTTTCGAGGGTGCTTGGTGAAATGAAGTCAGGGAAAATATCCAGGAGCTGGCCAAGGGGACCCGCTTGAGGACTGGGATGTTGAGGTGGGATGGCAGAGATGCCAGAGACCTTGATTCTGTCCAGGAAGTTAAACAGAGAGATGGGGTTTCCAGGGGACATGGCCATCTCAGGGGCCCTCTGGCTGTGACCACTTTATACACCTCTCTGTCCTTATCTTCTAGAATGATGTCTCTCTTCCCAACCACAATACAGCTGTGACATTATATTATGGGTATATATGACAATGTAGGTCCTCTTCTCTCTGCCTTTAACATCTTCTAGACTTTCCACCATTCCCAAGAATTGTATATTCATTCATTAAGTTGTACTGACTGAGTTTTTATGTGCACAACACAATAATTTGCTTTGAAGGATATAAGAGTAAGGTAAAAAAAAAACAACTCATTTATTGGATTTAGTATTTCAAAGGTGAAGAAAAAGCCATTTGTAATAATAATGATAGCCAATATTAATTCATTCATTTAAAATATATTTTTGAGCACCTACTCTGTGCCAGGCACTCTTTTAGATGCTTGTAATATATATGCCAGTTAACAAAATAAAGTCCTTGCCTTCCCTGGGTACACAGGCTAACATCCTGTTTAGGATTTCCCAGTCACTGCATTAAGCTCTCTACATGCATATTATTACTTAATCCAGAAAACAATCTTGCATAGACATTTTTCTTTGGCTGTACAATGTTAAAACTCATTTTTGAGTGAGTTGCCAACATTTAAAACTTGGGGAGCCTTAGAAAACTCCAGATTTCCAGTCTGTCTTGAAGCGTCAGAAATTGTGGCAATACTGAGCCCACATTCATTCTCAAATGGAGAAAAACAGGTTGGAGCGCAGAGATGGCCACCCCCTTGAGAGAAGAAGTTTGTGTTTTCTGGTTCACTGCAGCCCCCCTGTCTCCTGCACAGCGGGGAAGAGTCTCAAGTAGGGAAGTGGTGTGATGAAAACAGTAGCAAGCAAGCTGATTCTGACAGCGGTGTGTAGAATAAATCAGAGGCACGAGAGTCTGGAAGCAGGAAGACCGGCTGGGAGGCTGTTGGCAACGATCCAGGCAGGAAATGATAAAAATCTGACCAGGATGGTGTTGGTGGCAACGGGCAGGAAGACAGGGCCCAGAGCCGCTCTGGGAAGGAAGAGACTAAATGGGCCTCTCCTTTCTGGGTGCCCCGGCTCCTGAGGCACCGATCCTACTCTGTCCCCTAGCTTGCTGGCAGAGAAGCAGCAGGAGCTGCTGGACCAAGCCAATAAGCTGCGGACGGGGTTGTTTAAGATCGATGAAACTAGGGAAAAGGTGGAAGTGATGTCTTTGGAGCTGGAGGATGCCAAGAAAAAGGTGGCTGAGTTCCAGAAACAGTGCGAGGAGTACCTGGTCATCATCGTGCAGCAGAAGCGGGAAGCGGATGAGCAGCAGAAGGTGCCCCCGCCCCCTTCCCCTGCCCCTCGTGCCCTCTACTCCCCGCGCCCACCGGGCAGGGGCTTCCCAGTCTCCACTGGTTACAGGGCAGGGAATGGGAGTTCCACTCCTCGTGTTTTCTCTAGCTTTCTCTTTCTCTTACCGCCAGCACCGTCACCGCCACTTTTGCTCAAGGTGAAGTCAAAACCCTCGTTTTCTTTTCATCCGTAGGCTGTCACAGCCAACAGTGAGAAGATTGCGATTGAGGAAGTTAAGTGCCAGGCACTGGCTGACAATGCCCAGAAGGATCTAGAAGAGGCATTGCCAGCCCTGGAAGAGGCCATGCGGGTATCGGGGTGGGAGGGCTCAGGAAGGGGGTGGGGCCGGCCTTCTTTGTTCTCAAAGTCCCTGGGGAAGTAGGGAAGAAGAGGGGAACTTCAGCTGGGTCCTGTCTCCATAAAGGAAGCTGTCTTACCACCTGAGTTGACTCTTGTCCCCAAGTTAATCCCTTTTCCCAGGCCCTGGAGTCTTTGAACAAGAAGGATATAGGAGAGATCAAGTCTTACGGACGGCCCCCTGCCCAAGTGGAGATGGTGTTGCAGGCAGTCATGATTCTCCGGGGCAACGAGCCCACCTGGGCAGAGGCCAAGAGGCAGCTAGGTAAGCCCGGGATCCGGAAGGTAATTAGCGTGAGTCCACCCAGCATTCCCTAATCAAGTGCTGGGTGTCAGGCACTCGGAGAGACAGAGATGAAGGATGCATTGTACCAACCCTCAAAGCACAGAGCCTAGTAAGGAAGAGAAGCCATAAATGTCAGTCAAGTTTCTTTGGTTGTAAGTTACAGAAGATGACTCATCTTAATTTAAGCAAAAAAAAAAAATTTCATAAATCTATAGGAATATATCCCAGAATCCAAGGACAGGAATGGCTTCACTCGCCCATCCTCCAAAAACACAAGAATCAGAAAATGGATATAAAGAGTCTTTCTGTTTTATTCCTGTGATAGTTTTCCTGCTCTGAGTTCTGGTGGTAGGACGTAGCCTGTAAGCTGTAGTCTGGTGGCCCCTGCCCTAGAAGAAGGTGCAGAGTATATAGAAAGAGTGGTGTGTGGGGCAGTCGGGCTGAGAGTGTTGAAGGTAAGTGATGGGAGTCGAGGCTGCGGAGGTCCTGGAGGCCCTGGGAGCTTCGAGGGTCTAGAGAAGGGAGCAAGGTCAGCGGAAGGAGCTCGGGATGAGGGCAGATATGCTGGCCTTGGGAACTGAGCCCAGGAAGCATGTGGCCTGGATGACGAGGGGGGTTGGGCCCTCTGGCTGAGGCCCCATACCTTCATCCCGCAGGGGAACAGAACTTCATCAAGTCACTGATCAACTTTGATAAGGACAATATCTCAGATAAGGTCCTGAAGAAGATCGGGGCCTACTGCGCCCAGCCGGACTTCCAGCCTGACATCATCGGCCGCGTGTCGCTGGCTGCCAAGTCCCTCTGCATGTGGGTTCGCGCCATGGAGGTAAGCGGTGGCCAGCGCGGAGGGGGCGGTGAGGCCGGCCCAGGAGGAGGGGGGATGGAAGACCCAAGTGGGAAGGAAGGATCACGGGCGGGTGAGTGGGTGAGTGGGTGGCGGGTAAGAGGGTGCCTGCTGTCTCCCCGCAGCTGTATGGGCGGCTGTACCGGGTGGTGGAGCCCAAGCGGATCCGCATGAACACTGCGTTGGCCCAGCTTCAGGAGAAGCAAGCGGCCCTGGCCGAGGCCCAGGAGAAGCTGCGTGAGGTGAGCCTCACACCCGCGTTTTCCGTTTTCCGAGGTGGTCCCTCTCCCAGATTTCTGAGGGATGCTTCCTGACTGTGTAATTTTCCCTGTCAAATTCTACTCCCCTCTCCCTTACAGTCCTGTCTGCCTCCCCGTCTGTGCCTTGTTTAGACAAGCCTGCCTCTGGCTCAGAAAGCTAAGCTGACTGAGAGGGTTACAAACGCACAGGGGCACTGTCCCCAAGGAGCCCCTCCCAAGACTGACCGGGGAGCCGGCAGTGTCTGCCATCCTTCGTTGGGGGCCCTTTGGAGAGGGACCCTGAGACAGTAGCCGATGAAATCCGGGTGGCAAATGTGTCTTTGCCGGGGGGATGGGACAAAGGTGTCACACGGCTGCTTGGACCTGGAGGAATGTGAGGGCTTTGGAGCCTGGGGAGGGGATGGGGTCGTCTGGAGGTAGAGAGGGGTATTTCCTGTGAGTGGGCTAGACAATCCAGAAGGTGATTTCCTACAAGATATATGCACAAGTAACTCCCTAACCAGGCAGAATATGTTATTATCAAGAGTTCAAAATGCTTTCAGTCTATCGTTTAATTTTCTATCATTGATTTGATAGGTAATATAAATACATCCACATGGTTTGAAATTTAAAAAGTACAAAAGCATATCCAGTAAGAATTCTCTCTCCCACCTTCTACTCTCTAGCCACCAGCTCTGCTCCCTTGAAAGCAACCCATATTACAAATTATTGTTTCGGCAAAATTTCTTTTCTTTTTTTTTCTTACATTACTTACAGTGTTCTGCACCCTCCTATATTACTGACTTATATATCGAAGATTGTTCTGTATCAGTGTATAAAGAGTTCTTGCTTTCTTTTTACCGCCGCATGTTATGCCAGTAGATAGCTAGACCATCATTTTTCTTTTTTTAAATGGCCGTGCCACGCAGCTTGCAGGATCTTAGTTCCCTGACCCGGGTTTGAACCTGTGCCCCCTGCAGTGGAAGTACGGAGTCTTAACCACTGGACCACCAAGGGAAGCCCACTGCAATACTCTTAATTAAGGCCACCCTTGCAGACTATGTATTTCCTCTGCCCAAGTCCAGTTTCCTAGAAGTTGCCCTCCTTCAAACATCCTGCCTCTATAGAAATAGCCACTCACCCCTGGAAAAAGCTGCAGCCACCTGCCAAGGTCAGAATGTTACAGGGTTGGCTTAAAGACTTTCACTCAGAGGCTTCCCTGGTGGCGCAGTGGTTAAGAATCCGCCTGCCAATGCAGGGGACATGTGTTCGAGCCCTGGTCCGGGAAGATCCCACAAGCCGCGTGCTAAACCCGCACGCCTAGAGCCCGTGCTCTGCAACAAGAGAAGTCCGCGCACCGCAAAGAAGAGTAGCCCCCGCTCGCCACAACTAGAGAAAGCTCTCGTTCAGCAACGAAGACCCAGCGCAGCCAAAAATAAATTTAAAAAAGAAAAGAAAAGAAACTGGCAATAGTGGTTCTCTCTCAGGCTGGGGCTTGGGGGCTGGGGGCTGTAGTAGGAGGAAGATGGACCCTTCACTCTATACGTTTTCGTTCCTTCAGAATGTTGATTCATGTGAAACATACTCACTATTCAAAATTATACCTCAATAAAGACGTTTAAAAAAAAGAAGAAAACATCATACAATATAAAAACTGTATTACACAGCAAAAGAAATTATTATAAAATCCTGTTTCTTGAAAAAAATAAAATAAAATTTCAATAGTGTAAAAAAAAAGACATAAATGGGAAAAGTTATTTTCAAAAAAAGATAAAGATGATGTTAGGTGTGATAATGATGCTATGATTATGTCCTTTTTAAAAAAAGAGATGCCTTATGAGGTATTTAAGGTTGAAATGTCATGAGTTTGCAATTTAAGATACTTTGGCAAAAAACAAGTTGATGGAATAAATATAGCAAAATGTTAACAACTGTTAAATCTAGGTGATGGGTATATAGGTATTGCTTATATTAGTCTTTTTTTCTAGCTTTGAAATGTTTCATAATCATTTTTAATTAAAAAAAGATTAAAACTGCAAAAATTTTAAAAACTGTATGTATATATATATATATATATATATATATGTGTATAGTAGCGGTCAGAGATATGGAAGTAATTACCAGAAGACATAAAAAGAGGAATGGTTAAAAAATAATTTGCTACTGAAGGATGGGACTGAGTAGGAAGAGTGGGCTAGAGGACTGTTGCTTTTCATTATAACCCCTTTTGTTATATTATTTAGGTTTTTAACCTTGTGCATATATTTCTTACATGAAAAATAAAAACAGTGGAGACAACACCACACGCAAAATAAATAATGAAATATAGATCCGTCATGTGGGCTGGCTGCCTCCCCAGAGACCAGTCTCCATGGGAAGCCGAATTATAGTCAGAGTGTTGCTGATGGCCTCAGCGCACGGAGGTGGTCGCGTGAACCTGATGACAGGGGTCACGCGGTACAGCCTGCCAGATAACCCAACACGCGTGTGCAAGGGGACCTCCATTTCCCTGTAGGTCCCCAGCCTCCAAGTGGCCCAGCTGATCACTGAGTGACACCTTCTTTCTTTAGATGCTAATGGCTTCCAACAGATTCCTACCAAGGCTTGACCTATAAGCCGTCCTGTCACTCAAGGGTGACATTTTGAATCTCCACTTTGCCTTAAAAAAATATTCCTTGGAGAGCTCCCTTTCCCGTTCCCAAGTTCTTGGAGGTCAACCTCAATAGCTGAGCCCAGGTCCTGCTCGCTTAGTACACAGTCGGCGTTGTGCTGCAACCCACATTTATCCTTACAGCCATCACCCAGGAAAGTGGGGCAATGATCGGAGCACTCCTTGCACGGCTGCAGACTGCCTCTCCCAGTGGGGATGCAGCAGGAAAGAGAACTAATGTTTATCGTGTGCACACCGTGTGGCAGGCACTTAGTGTAAGGCCAGCCCCCCGTTCCTCTTCATGAAGAGAACAGGTGACACGGTGTGTTCACAGACACGATTACTGTTCACCAGTCAGGCACACATAGCGGGTCCTGGAAAAGACTCAGTTCTTTTATTTATTTATTTATTTTTTTGCGGTACGCGGGCCTCTCACTGTTGTGGCCTCTCCCGCCGCGGAGCACAGGCTCTGGACGCGCAGGCCTAGCGGCCATGGCTCACGGGCCCAGCCGCTCCGCGGCATGTGGGATCTTCCCGGACCGGGGCACGAACCCGCGTCCCCTGCATCGGCAGGCGGACTCTCAACCACTGCACCACCAGGGAAGCCCTCAGTTCTTTTTTTTTTTTCCTTCCAGTTTTATCGAGATATAATTGACATGCAGCACTGTATAAGTTTAAGGTGCACAGCACATTGATTTAACTTACATACATCATGAAATGATGATCACAATAAGTTTACTGACTATTCATCATCTCATATAGGGGCAAAGAAAAGAAAAAGAAGAAAACCTTTTTCCTTGTGATGAGAACTCAGGATTTGCTCTCTTAACAACTTTCATATACAACATACAGTAGTGTAATTATATTAATCATGTTCGTTACATCCCTAATACTTACTTAGTTTTTAACGGGAAGTGTGTACCTTTTGACTGCCTCATCCAATTCCCCTCCCCCACCCCCTATCTTTGCCTTTGGTAATCACAAATCTGGCTTCTTTTTTATGTTTGTTTGTTTGAAGTATAATTAACCTACAACACTATGTTAGTTGCAGGTGCACAACATGGCAATTCGATATTTCTAAACATTACAAAACAGTCACCACACAGTCAGTTCTTGACTTCGGGTTTGAGTGATAAGGAGTTCCCTGGCGGTCCAGTGGGTAGGACTCTGTGCTTTCACTGCCAATGGCACGGGTTCAATCCCTGGTCCGGGAACTAAGATACCACAAGATGCACGGCACGGCCAAAAAGAAAAAAAAAAAAAAAAAAAAAGATTTGAGTGATGTATTCCAACCTCAGCAGAGCCCACAGGGTGGCAATGAGTCGAGGTGAGGGAGGCTTCTCTAAGAGGTAAGGCTCTTCCCAGGTCCCATCTTCAGTGGGACCTCGGACCTGGGCCTTTTTCCTGAATGGACTCCCTCTTCCTCCCTCCGACAGTTCCTGGGTTCATTCTAACTCCTCCTTCCTCTCTCAAGGTCTCACCTTAGGTGTGGCCTCTGGCACAGAGTGGCCGTTATTTCTGTGCTATCTGGTCCTCTCTTGCCAACACATCCTGTGTGCTTTATCACTATGCTACGAGAGGTGTGTCTCCTACTCAGCCTTGAGTCCGTTACCAAGTAGTTTCCAGGCTCAAGGAAAGGGTGGTGGAGGGATGGGAAAGAAAACGCAACTTATCACACATATTTGATCTTGTTTTTCTCCTCACAACAACCCTGTAGGGCAGGTGTTGATTGTTCTTATTTTGCACGTGAGGAAACAGGCCCAAAGAGATCATTTTCCCCCGAGGTTCATTTTCCCACAACCCGGCAGACTGGTGATCCGAAGCCAGGACAATCTGGCCTCAAGCCCCGTGTCTGATCCCTGTACTCTGATTCCTCCCAGGTGGCCGGGAAACTGGAGATGCTGAAGAAACAGTACGATGAGAAGCTGGCACAGAAGGAGGAGCTTCGCAAGAAGTCCGAGGAGATGGAGGTGAAGCTGGAACGAGCCGGGATGCTGGTGTCTGGGTTGGCTGGCGAGAAGGCCCGATGGGAGGAGATGGTGAAGGTGAGATCATTGCACCACCTGGCTGTCCTTCTTCCCTGCCCACCAGTGCCAAGAGCTCCCATCCCGTTTAGGTTGAGGGACAGGCGGGGGAAATGGGGATACTTGGGTGAAGGGACAGCCATGAATGGGGCATGGGAGTTCTTCCCCTCCACCTCCTGACATTTGGTGAGAATAGTAGAAGGAGAGACTTTTTGTACCATGGGGGATCTGCTTCTGTGTTTAGGTAGGGCTGGAAAGCACACACGAGGACCCTTGACATAGCCCACTGGCCAGATTGAAACTGACCTGGGGCATCTCGTCTCTACCCTCGGTGAGCTCCTGGCTTCACAAGAGGGTTAGGCCTTATCGTAAGAAATAAACATTGCTGTTAAAGATGGGGAACTCAAGGGAGTTCCCTGGTGGCCTAGTGGTTAGGGTTCGGCACTATCACTGCCATGGCCCGACTTCGATCCCTGGTTGGGGAACTGAGATTCCTGTAAGCCGCATGGTGTGGCCCAAATGTGAAGAAAAGGGAAAAAAAGATGGGGAACTCAAAAGTTGTGAGAGTAGGTTAGAGTTCTCAGGGTGCAAGGGTCTAGGAGTGGCAAAGACTCTCTCTGATCTGGTTAGTGTCCAGAGGAGAGTGCCTTCAGAGCAGTCCAGGTGTCTCCAGGCTGGGGGCCCAGGCAGCCTTACACCTCCCCTGCTGTCCTCCAGGGCCTGGAGGGGGATCTGGGCTACCTGGTGGGAGACTGTCTCCTGGCAGCTGCCTTCCTGTCCTACATGGGACCCTTCCTGACCAACTACCGGGATGAGGTCGTCAACCAAATCTGGATCAGGAAGGTGAGGCAGGGCTTAGGCGTGATGAGTGAGCTCATGGGCTCTGAGATTGTGGCCTTTGGGAGTAACAGAGATGTAGGGAAGGGGCAGGGGTGCTGGGCTCAGATCTCCAGGCTGAAGCTTGGGGCTCTTCTCACCCAGATCTCAGAGCTGCAAGTTCCTTGCTCACCCCACTTCACCTTTGATAAATTCCTGTCCAATCCTACCAAAGTTCGGGACTGGAACCTCCAAGGGTTGCCGTCGGATGCCTTCTCCACTGAGAATGGCATCATTGTCACCCGTAGCAACAGGTAAGTGTGCTGCTGGGAGCACGAGGCTGAGTAAGGGCAGAGCCTGTCTTCTGACTCACGCTTCCTCCTTCAGGTGGGCACTGATGATTGATCCTCAGGCCCAGGCCCTGAAATGGATCAAGAACATGGAAGGAAGTCAGGTATAAGGCTGGGGGACTGATCTGTCCCCTTATATTCTCTTCCCAAGCCTGAGTCTTCCTGAGGTCCTTCCCTCAGGCCATTACCCCCCTTGGATCCTGCAGCAGTTCTTGCATCTTTTTCCTTGCTCTCTAGGGCCTACAGATCATCGATCTGCAGATGAGCGATTACCTTCGAGTCCTAGAAAAGGCCATCCAGTTTGGACACCCAGTACTGCTCCAGAACGTGCAGGAATATCTGGACCCCACACTCAACCCCGTGCTCAACAAATCTGTAGCTCGAACTGGTGAGGGCCCAGGCTTATTGTGGGGTTGGTCTGAAGGACAAATCCTAGAGCCCATCCGAGTCGGACACAGGGGAAGAAAGGGCTGGGTCTTTGGCTGTGTCCTCTACTTACCTGTCCCTGTATTCAGACAGCCCTGGGCCGGGGACATTAGGGCAGGCTGAGTCGCTGCTACTGGATTCCAGTTGGGGAACAACGGGTCAGCCCACACCTGATCACGTGGGGTCCTTGCCCTTGACCCTCCTGTGGGTGCAGGTGGCCGCCTGATGATGCGCATCGGAGATAAGGAGGTGGAATACAATACCAGTTTCCGATTCTACATCACCACCAAGCTCTCCAACCCGCACTACGGCCCAGAGACCTCAGCCAAGACCACCATTGTCAACTTTGCTGTCAAAGAACAGGTGGGTGGGGGCTGATGCCTAGACTGAACTAGGGTGAACCCGGGAGGGCTGTAGAGTCCGGCAGGATTGAGAAGAGGCTAAGATTGTGTCAGGCAGCTGCGGATGCGGGGCGTGAGGGGGTAAAGGGATGAAACGGGTAAAGGTCACCGCGGTGGGATTCTCACCACGAGTCCTGGCGATCCCAGGGCCTGGAGGCCCAGCTGCTGGGCGTCGTGGTCCGGAAGGAGCGGCCGGAGCTGGAAGAGCAGAAGGACTCACTGGTCGTCAATATCGCCGCTGGCAAGAGGCAGCTCGAGGAGCTGGAGGACGAGATCCTTCGGTGAGACCTCGCCTCCCCCCACCCGCGGCCCGCTTGTCTGCTCGCAGGCCGGACTACAGCCCCGGGGGCTGATGGGGGGGGTCTCCCCACTCCCCGACCCCAGCCCAGTACCCCTAAAGCCTCTCCATCCACGTGCCTCTTGGCTTCCCTCCAGACTGCTGAACGAGGCCACAGGCTCCCTGCTAGACGACGTGCAGCTGGTGAACACGCTGCGGACCTCCAAGATAACCGCCACGGAGGTGACAAAGCAGCTAGAGACCAGCGAAACCACGGAGATCAACATCGACCTGGCCCGCGAGGTGAGCCTCTGCGCCCTCCGGCCCAGCCCCCTCCTTGCCCGAGCCCCCGCCCCTCCGGCCCTGACTCCGCCCCCTCCACAGGCTTACCGCCCTTGCGCCCAGCGGGCCTCGGTGCTGTTCTTCGTGCTCAACGACATGGGCCGCATCGACCCCATGTACCAGTTCTCGCTGGACGCCTACATCAGCCTCTTTATCCTCAGCATCGACAAGAGCCGTCGCAGCAACACGCTGCAGGACCGCATCGACCACCTGAACGAGTGCCACACCTACGCCGTCTACAGGTCTGCGTGCCTCCCCACGCGCCGCGCGAGCTCGGCGGGAGGCCCAGCGGCTCTACGCCGAGCCCTCTGGCTACTTGTGCCTTCGTGCTGCCCCATGCCACCGCTCTTGTCCCCCTGCTCCTCTCTCCATGCACTTCCCCTGGGTGGCGTCCGCGGTCGGGGTCTAACCATCATCCACGGGCTGACTAGTCCCTGTTCCAGTGTATCTTCTCTTCAGGTCTGCCTTGAGCATTAGCCTTGTGTGTAGGACCGTCTCCTATACCAGCACTTCTCAAACGGTTCACGTGCCCACGACGCACTGGGAGTCGTGTTAAAATGCAGACTCAGATTCAGTGGGTCTGGGCTGGGGCCTGGGAGCCTGCATTTCTAACAAGCTCCAGGTGAAGCTGCGGCTCTTGGTCTGTGGCTCGCACTTTGAGTAGCGAGGTTCCTGACCCCTCTGCCTGGACTTCCCACAGACCCTTCAAGTTCAGCTTGTTTCACGTCAAACTCGTTAGCTTCCCTCTTTCTTCGGGGCCACACCCCTGAGTGGCACCAACACCCGCCTCCCAGGCACCCAAGCCAGAAGCCAGGAGATGTTCCTGACTCTTCGCTGTCCCTCACCCCTCAGATCAGTCACCAGGTTTTGCTCATGATTCTTTCTGCAAACTGTTCCCCCACCCCACCCGAGTCTCCCCAGTGCCATGACTGCACTTCAGTGGAGGCCGCCGTGATCTTTCTTTCTGAATTCCCCAACGGGCTCCCAACAGGTCCTTCTGCCTCCAAGTCTGTCCCTCTCTAATCTGTCCTCCTGCAGGCGCCAGCGTGAGCCTTTCAAACACAGAAATCTGGCCATGCCACTCCCGGTTTACACTCTTCGGTGGTGGTTTTGTGTCCAATGGCCACAAAGTCCTCCGTGCCTTGGCCACCACCTGGCTCCCAGCCTCACCTTTCCCCTCCTTACGCTGGATGCCTGAGCACCGCTGACCGGCCTGCACGCCATGGTTTTCCCGCCCCCACTGCCTGCTTCGCTTGTGCTCTGAGCTCTCCCTGGCGTCCTCCCCTCTCCTCTCTGCCAATCACTCGGTAACTTGGCTGTACCTCCGGGCAGCTCCGCTCCAGGCAGGGCGGGGGCTGCCACCCTTGTATAGGACTCATCACGTCCTATGGTAGCCCCGATGGCCTCTCGCCTGTCCTCCCCACTCTACCTGACTTCCTCCAGCACAGAGACCGTGCTTGTTCATCTTTGTGTCTTCAGGACCTGGCAGGGTACCTGGCACATAGCAGGGGTCCAGTCGTTGTTGAGGAAACTCTGGGAAAACCACGTCCTCTCTCTAGTGCCCTGAATGCTTGGCTGTTTACGAGAGGTTTGGACTCGAAGCTGAGTAAGGCCCTCCTTCTGTGTAGGGCTGTGTGATGGTCTGGTCCTCTCTCAGAAAGCATTCATGCTGAGTACCCTACCTCCCGCCCCCCCATCCCCTGTCCCTCCCAGGTACACCTGCCGCACGCTTTTCGAGCGCCACAAGCTACTGTTCAGTTTCCAGATGTGTGCCAAAATCCTGGAGACTTCCGGCAAACTCAACATGGATGAATACAACTTCTTTCTGCGCGGGGGCGTGGTGAGTGGAGCGGAGGGCACATCCGAGGGTGGGGCGGACAAGGCTGGGGGATGGACTCCACACCCAGAGGGTAAGGCCTGAGGCTCCAGCGAGTGCGCGAGTGCGGAGGAACGCTGGCAGGAGCAGGCGCCTGAAAAACTCCTGGGGGGGAGGGCGCGGGGGGTGACTTGCCTTGTGCCTCCTTGCCCGAGTTACAGGCGGGGCTTTGGGCCCCTTTACCTGCGACCAGCTGGTTGGTATGAGCTGGCCACTCTTTCACTGCCTCTCAGGCCACTCCTTCCCCAGCCTAATTTCGTGGCCACCATTACACTTTCTCCCTTGTCAACACCCTCAGCCCCTTTGCACACCGCCCCCCCTCACCGCCCCCCCCCCCCCCACCGCACGGTGTGGCATTTGCTCGCTGAAGCTACCGCTCTGGTAAGATCCAGCTCTCCTTCCCCTCTGTCCCAGTGTGACCCATGCAGCTGAGCTTGACTGGAGAAGAACATGCCCACACCGACTGGACTCACTTTAAATCCATGGCCGTGCACCTCAGGTGGGCCCTTAAAGCTGCCAACCTTACCACGGTCCCCTCAGCCGTCAGCACACCCTCCTTGGACAACAGTTTCGTTCCTTTTGCCACCTTCACTTCACCTCTCATCTGGATTTTAGCAAGAGCCTCTGCCACCCCTAGTCTCTCAACACAGCGACCAGAGAGATTCTTTGAAAATGGATGCCCCATCACTGATGTCATCCCCCGCTGCCCAGCTCCACACTCCGTCCACTCCAGCTGCACGGGCGGCTTCTTGTCGCAGGCATATCCCACCCCAGGGCCTTTGCACTGGCTGTTCCTTCTGCCAGAAAATTGTTCCCCCTCCCCTCCTTCAAGTCTTGATTTAAATCTCACCTCACTGAGATTTCCTTGACTTTCTTATTTAGTATTTCAGACTACCCCCCAGCACTTCCAATCTGCCTTATCCTCCTCAGCCTATTCTCTTTTTCCATGGCACTGCCACCTTTATCGTACTAGATAATTTACTTGTTATGTTTTTGGTTCAGTATCCGCTGTCTCGTGGTGGAAAATAAGCTCCTCAAGGGCAGAGGTGTTTGTCTGTTTTGTTCAGTGGCGTGTCCCAGGTGCTTAAAACACATAGTTGGTGAACAACAAATATTTGTTAAAAAGGGTAAATGAGTGAGTGAACAGTTAGTTTGTGCTTCTCTCAAGGGTGAGACTGCAATTGAAATCATTCGGGTAAGGGGCATTATTGCCAGGCAACCACCAGAGGGCGCCCGCTTCTTAACTTCGGACTGTGTCACCTCCGCACAGCGTCTCAGAGACCGAGCCCCCACCCCCGCCCCTGCCCCCCCACTTATTTCCCCAATAAAGGTGGATTCCGATCCATCTCAGATTCCTGTATTTATTTCTTCATTTTGTTTCATGAAATACTCATCATGGCTTTTCCACCTTGAAAAAAGAGATAATGCTCCTTTGGGGGTGTTCCCGGTCAATCGTTTTCTCCTCTCGCCACCCTCCCACCCCCAGGTCCTGGATCGCGAGGGCCAAATGGATAACCCCTGTACCAGCTGGCTCGCAGACGCCTACTGGGATAACATCACAGAGCTGGACAAACTGACCAACTTCCACGGGCTCATGAACTCCTTTGAACAGTATCCTCGTGACTGGAACCTGTGGTACACCAATGCCACCCCGGAGAAGGCTATGTTGCCAGGTGCCTGGGCGCCAGGCCTCCCTCTCCTGCCTCTCTCCCGCCCTCGTTCAGCCGCATGCCCTCTCTTCTCTCTCTGATTCCTCCCCTCTCTCTCCCAAGTTCCCTCAGCACATCTGCCTCCTGACCCGGCGTTCCTGCAGGTGCCCCTTTGTTTACATTCCCAGCTCTTCCCGACTCACTCTCCCTGCGATCACTCACCTCACCCCCAGGTGAGTGGGAGAACGCCTGCAATGAAATGCAACGGATGCTGATCGTTCGCTCCCTGCGCCAGGACCGCGTGGCGTCCTGCGTAACCTCCTTCATCGTCTCCAACCTTGGCTCCCGCTTCACTGAGCCGCCTGTGCTAAACATGAAGTTGGTCAGTGGCTTGGTTTCCTTCCCGCCTCCCTCTCCCTGTCCCAGGCGGCCGCCCGCATTTCCTCAGTCCCTGTCCCACTGCCTCACCTGGCCTTCTGCCTGAGCCCACGCCCTGTGCTGCTGGCAGGTGATGGAAGACTCAGCCCCGCGGACCCCACTCATATTTATCCTGTCTCCCGGCGTGGACCCCACCAGTACCCTGCTCCAGCTGGCAGAGCACACGGGCATGGCCCAGCGCTTCCATGCCCTGTCTCTGGGCCAGGGCCAGGCCCCCATCGCGGCTCGGCTCCTCCGAGAGGGTGTGGTTCAGGGTCAGTATCCATCCTGTTCTGCGCCCACCTGTGTCCCTGGCCCGACTGCCCACCACCTCCCACCTCCTTCGCCCTGCTGTAACTGCAGCTCCCACTTCTCCAGAAGGCCCCAGGGGTGGCACCTGAGCATTTGAACCCCATCTCTCCCAGCCACCACACACACAATCAGGTGGAAAGTGGGGGGACAGGTGGGGCATAGGGAGTGGTTCCCACTGCATCCAGCATCTCCTTGCAGGACATTGGGTGTTCTTGGCCAACTGCCACCTGTCACTGTCGTGGATGCCTAACCTGGACAAACTGGTGGAACAGCTGCAGGTGGAGGATCCACACCCTTCCTTCCGCCTCTGGCTCAGCTCCAGCCCCCACCCAGACTTCCCTATCTCGATCTTGCAGGCCAGCATCAAGATGACCACAGAGCCGCCAAAGGTATGGGCAACTGACAGCCAGCAGCGACCGTGCCATCTGGCCTACCTTTCATCTTCCAGGCCTCAGAGAGAGGGTTTAACCTTAACAACAACGCGGCTTTTTTTGATTCTGCTGTCCTCTAAAAAATTCCACCTCCTTTCCCTCTTCTGTGTGCCAAACTCTTAGAACATAATAGTAATAGCTAACATCTCTTGAGTGTTATTATGTGCCAGGCATTGTTCTAAATGCTTTACATTTATTAATCCATTTAACACACACACACCTATCAGGTAAATACTATCACCCCCATTTTACAGGTAGGAAATGGAGGCAAAGAAAGTGTATATAACTAGCGCTTGGACCCTTCAGACCCTTCCTCCTCCCGACATTTCCTTACATTCTTACCCTGATGTCACTTCCCGGCCTTTCTCCTTCCTTCCCTCCAACTCTATTGAAAATTTTATCTCCAATATTACAAGGTCACCATTGAATGCAATCAGTGAATTGCAGATTTAAAATCTGATCATGTTGCTGCATCCTACCCACTTACCTCCTACTTAAAACTATTTTAGTCACTTTTCATTGCTTTTAATCAAGATCAAAACCCTATTCACATGCCCCAGCGGGCGCCTCCCCAGCTTTGTCGGTCGCCGCTCTCCCCTTCACTTTCTTTGCTCTACCTACACCTTGATTTTTAAATTGCTTTGTTCTTCTTCCTTGATAGACCCTGTATTCTCCTGCTTGGGGCTTTTGCATGTGCTGCCCTCCCTGCTTTCCTCCCCGTCCCCTCCTTCGCCCCTTCAGGTCTCAGCCCCACCAGCACTTTCTCAGGAAGACTCTGACCTCCATGTCTAGGTAACACTCCTAAAACCTTCACCACTCCCTCTGGTCTTCCCACTGTGGGGAATTTTACACGTATTAGTGTGATCCTGGCTGATGCCTGACTTCTTTTCTAAACTGTAAGCTCCAAGAAGAGGGCAGAGGCCATGCCTTTTCTTCCCCCTCACCGTTTTGCTCATCCTGTGACTAACACAGGGATGCGCATGTAGTAGGTGCTCAATAAATGAGGACCCTATGAATGCACAGGTGTGTGGATGTCTTTCATCATTAAATCCTTTTTGACCACCTGGAGGCAGCTGGCATAGTTGACTGTCCCTCTCCCTGGTTTCCCCGACACACACTCCTGGTCCCCCCTCTGTTTCTTGCCACATTATTTATTACTTCTGTGTTTCTTTCTCGTCCTGTCCTGTCCTCATTCTACATTTCCTCCTTTCACAAGTTGATGGAGAAATTGTCCTCTTCCTGATTTCAACCCCAATCCCCATCTCTGGCTCCAGTATCAAACTCACTGCAGGGTCTGAATTCCATCTGGTTATGAAGCATTTCTTTTCGGCACACCAGCACCATAAATCCCACGCTCTCAAAACAAGTCATCCTCCACGTAGATTATCTCCTCATCCCATTTTTGTTAATGGCGCCACTAATTTTTTAAAAATATATGTTTAAAGTTGATTTTTATTTATATTCTTTTCTGCCAACAAAAGTATTCTGTACTCCCATTTAAAAATGTCAAACGGTCCAGAAATGTGTTGCCAGAGAAACAGAACTTTTTTTTTTTTTTTTTAGTTCATTTTTTAAGAGCCTTTCTTATTGCCTTCTAAGAGAGGTGTGTGCCTTGGTAGCCCGTGGGCCCTCTGTTGGCTGAGCCCCACCCTCTGTGATGGGTAGAGATGTGTTGGCCCTGAGGTGGGTGCTGTTTAGGTCGGCATGATAAGCAGTGAGCGTGGAGGCAATGATGAATTGGAGCAAAACCCAGGAGGAGAGAGGAGTCAGAGAGGATGGCTCTGCCGTGGTTGGGTCACCAGAGGAGAGGGCCTTGTTCTAGCTCAGCCCAGGAGAGCCTTCTGTGAAATGCTACTTGCTGGTGATACAGAACCTTCCTGGGATCCACCAAACCTTCAGAGAAAGTAGGACATTCAGGGTATAGTTGGTGCAACCAGATTTCTTTTGGAAGCTGACAAAGAGGCCAATATTTTAAAAGTATTTTATTTGGAAATAATTTTAAACTTACAGAAAAGTTGTAAGAAACTTTTGTAAGAAACAAAAAGTTGTAAGAAACAAAGAACCCTCACATGTATGTTACCCAAATTCATCTGTTGTTAACATTTTGTCCCACTTGCCTTATCATTCGATCTCTCTCTGTTTTTCGCTCTCTCCTCACTCACACTTCTTCTGAAACGTTTGAGAGTTCATTGCATGTATCCTGGCCCTTTACTGCTACATACTTCAGTGTATGTCAGTGTAAAGGGCTCAGTCCTAAGAATAAGAATGTTTTCTTATACAATTGCAAGCACAGTTGCCAACTTCAGTAAATTGATACACTCTTTTAATCTAAATGTATTATATATTCCAATTTTGTTAAATGTCTCAATCATGTCATATATATACAGATGGGTTTCTGGGCCCTTTATTCTGTTCACTGGTCAACTTGTTTATCCTGGGGTCAATGTGCACTGTCTTAATTACTATATAGCCCTATAATAATTCTTGATAGCTGGGAAGGCAAGTCCCCTCACCAATGTCCTTCTCCAGGCTATTCCTGACCTTTTATTCTCCAACATAAATTTTGGAACAAGCTTGTCAAGTTTTCACCAGAAAAATTCTATTGAGCAATTTGGGGGAAATCATCATCTTTAGGATATTGAGCCTCCCAATCCATGAGTATAGTAGGTCTCTCCATTTATTTTTTATTTTTTTGGCCGTGTTGGGTCTTTGTTGCTGCTCACGGGCTTTCTCTAGTTGCGGCGAGCGGGGGCTACTCTTCCTTGTGGTGCGCGGGCTTCTCATTGCGGTGGCTTCTCTTGTTGTGGAGCACAGGCTCTACGCGCGCGGGCTTCAGCAGTTGCAGCGTGCGGGCTTCAGTAGTTGTGGCGCACCGGCTTAGTTGCCCCGCAGCATGTGGGGTCTTCCCGGACCAGGGACTGAACCCGTATCCCCTGCATTGGCAGGCGGATTCTAAACCACTGCACCACCAGGGAAGTCCCTATTCTTTATTTCAATAAAGTTTTGTAAGTTTCGCTATAAAGATGTGTAAAGGGAATTCCCCGGTGGTCCAGTGGTTAGGACTCGGTGGTTTCATGGTATTTTACATAATTTGATGATGGTTGTAAATGGTATTTTTTAAAATTATATTTTCTTTTTGTTATTGGTTATCCAATGTTCTTACTTCTGTTTTCTCCCTGCTCTGTTCTGTCCATCATATATGAGTCTTCTTAAAATACTCTTTCAGCGTATCACTGTCCTACTTAAGACAGAAATGGCTTCAGGATACCTGGTGAATCTGGTCCAAACGGCTCAAACTGCCCTTCTTATTGCACTCCATCTGCTCATGGCCGTTCTTTCCCCACCTGAGCACTTGCACTTGATTTCAGTTAGACTTCTCTTCTCACTTTATCTCCCCTTTGTGCCTTTATTTCTTCAATTCTTCCCATCTCTGGGAAACTAAGGCCCTCCTCTCAGCCTCGTCACATCCTTCCCATTTGTAAGACTTAGGCCAAATCCCAACCTGTTCATGAAGCCTGATAAATCCAATCACATAGAACGTTCCTCCTTGATGAGACACTATCTACTGACCCTTTGCCCATAGTTGTGTACATTTTTGTTCATCAGTAGTGCACGTTTATGTTTCTGTTCGTATTTTCTGGCACTTCCAAATTGAGTTGGCCTACCCACCATTGAGAACATCGTGGTTGAGGGGATCAAAAGGCGGGGGGGCGGAGACAAGAAGACAGGGCTGCCCCTAGTCCATACAGTGCCCGTGTGTGAATTAGAGAAAGGCACGCAACCCCGTGAATGAGTGCACGTCCTGGCATGCAGCTCAAGGGCTGGATTTCAGCCTCCACTCATCCCTTCAGCCAGTGCCCTTGTGCAGTGAGCAACCTCCACAACTGTACACGACGGTGCTAGGGGCAGGGCCAAGCAAGATGCATGTCATCCCACCTCTGTACTTCATTGTCCCCAGGGCCTAAAGGCCAACATGACCCGTCTTTACCAACTGATGACAGAACCACAGTTTTCCCGCTGCTCCAAACCCTCCAAGTATAAGAAGCTGCTGTTTGCACTGTGCTTCTTCCACTCTGTGTTACTTGAACGCAGAAAGTTCCTGCAACTTGGCTGGAACATCATCTGTGGCTTCAATGACTCCGACTTTGAGGTTTGTGCTAACCAGGGTCCCTCATCCCAGCCCTGTCTCCTTACACTTCCTGCCCCATGGCTGCCCTGCAGGAATAGCCACTGACAGGAAGCCTGTGTTAAAGCGCCCCTGGAAGGGTTCCTGCCATAACTGTGTGTGGGGCTGGGAGCTCAGGCTGGGACCACACACAGGTGTCAGAGAACTTGCTGAGCCTCTACCTGGACGAGTACGAGGAGACGCCCTGGGATGCGCTCAAGTACCTCATCGCTGGTGTCAACTATGGCGGACACGTCACGGATGACTGGGACCGGCGCCTGCTCACCACCTACATCAACGACTACTTCTGTGAGCAGGCTCTATCAACCCCCTCCTACAGGTGAGGGGGGCGCTGAATGGGGTGGGGGCAGCACTGGGGGTAGGGGAAGTGTGTGAGGAGAGAATGTGACATGGGAGAAGCAGGCTTTGTGGGGTTGTGGGGCGGGGGCTGGAGCAAGAGCAGGGAGCTGGATGAATGGGGTCTCAGCCTGGCATGGGAGCCCCAGAGTCCCCATGACACAGTGATAATTATGCGGTGGCTCCCCAGGTTGTCAGTATTGGAGACCTATTTCATCCCCAAGGATGGGAGCCTGGCCTCATACAAGGAGTACATTAGCATGTTGCCCTGCATGGACCCCCCCGAGATCTTTGGCCAGCACCCTAATGCAGATGTGGCCTCCCAGATCACTGAGGCACACACTCTCTTTGAGACTCTGCTTTCCCTGCAACCCCAGATTACACCCACCAGGGCCGGAGACCAGAGCCGGGAAGAGAAGGTAAGGACAGACAGACACCTGGGGGAGGGAAAGCAATGAGGAAGAGGGGTCTGCACTCAGAGCTCAGAGCTCCTGCCTCGGCAGGTCCTTGAGTTGGCTGCTGATGTGAAACAGAAGATCCCTGAAATGATTGACTATGAAGGGACCCGAAAACTGCTGGCTATGGACCCCTCCCCACTCAATGTGGTGCTTCTTCAGGAGATTCAGAGATACAACAAGCTTTTGGAGACCATCCTGTAAGATGGAGGGCGGTTCTGTGGAACGTGGTGGGGGAGCACGAGGAAAGGCCTTCACTGCCTGCCTATGATGGCTCTCCCAGGCCCACCCCATCCCTAACCCTCCACCTTACCCTGTTCAGGTTCTCACTGACAGACCTAGAAAAAGGCATCCAGGGCCTCATCGTCATGTCTACAAGCCTGGAAGAGGTTTTCAGTTGCATCTTTGATGCCCGTGTCCCTCCACTCTGGGGAAAGGCAAGATTACATTACTGTTGATCCTAATCCAACAATGAACTCTCCTTTCACCCCTGGGCCGGCGACCTCCTGGTTTTAAGGAAGCATATAGCAAAAAGCAGTGAGCCTGGGCTTTGGGGCCAGACAGGTTCAAGGTTGAAATCTGACTCTGCCCTTTACTGACTGACTTTGAAAAGTTATTTAGTTAGAAACTTACTCAGGGTAAGTTCCTAGCCTCTCCAAGGATGTTTCAAGGATCCCCTGTACTGTGCACAATGCTAGAAGGTGCTTCATTAATGGTAACTGGTTAATATTACTGGTGCTATTGTTAATAGTTGTCATTTTATGCTTCTTTCCTGGGAGTTGGCTTTTGGAGAGCTGTGCCGAACTATGGTTGGGGAACAGGGGCTGACAGCATATATTCTTCTTATAGCTGCTCCAAGTGTTGAAACAAGGATTTGAATGCATGAATAAGTGAATGAATAAACACACACTGCCTTCTCCTCCTCCAGGCATATCCCTCACAAAAGCCATTGGCTTCATGGACCCGGGACTTGGCCATGCGTGTGGAACAGTTTGAGCTGTGGGCCAGCCGCACACGGCCTCCTGTGATCTTCTGGCTGCCTGGCTTCACCTTTCCCACCGGCTTCCTCACTGCTGTCCTGCAGTCTTCAGCTCGCCAAAACAATGTGAGCAATGTGGAAAGTGTGGTGGGGATGGTTGCTGGGGATATGTATCTGCTCTCCTCTTTGGGGGTCCTCCCTTATTCTCACCTTCAATCCCCAGATTTCAGTGGACAGCCTCTCTTGGGAGTTTATTGTTTCCACTGTGGACGACAGCAACCTAGTGTATCCACCCAAGGTGGGAGCCAGATGTGCTCGGGGTTCCGAGCAGAGGGGGTTCTGGTGGAGAAGGAGGGTGCTGGGAGCAAAGGTGGGAAAGGAGAGGTGGCAGGACAGGGGTGCTGGCAGCTGAGGGTCTAGATTTCCCCCCAACCTGCCCCCATGTCTCCCCAGGATGGTGTCTGGGTTCGGGGCCTATACCTGGAGGGTGCTGGCTGGGACCGGAAGAACTCCTGCTTGGTGGAGGCAGAGCCCATGCAGCTTGTCTGCCTCATGCCCACGATCCACTTCCGGCCTACAGAGAGCCGCAAGAAGAGTGCCAAGGGTGGGACAGTGCCCTCAAGCTTGCCGGCTCCATCCCTAGTTTGGATCCTAACCCAGTCTCTGCTCCACCCCTCCCCCACACTTGCTCCTGCCCTGCTGTGCCAGAGGCTCCAGGGTCTGACTCTTTCTCCTCTCCTTCCCCGAAGGCATGTACTCCTGTCCCTGCTATTACTATCCCAACCGGGCAGGCAGCTCAGACCGCGCATCGTTTGTCATTGGCATCGACCTCCGCTCTGGGACCATGACATCTGATCATTGGATCAAGAGGGGCACTGCTCTACTCATGAGCCTGGATAACTGAGAGGACCTCCCCTTCTTTCACCGCTTGAGGGAGGGTCGAGGACTCTAAAAGCCAAGGCTGATAATGCACCTCGGACAGACGCTGGACCTCACTCTGGCCTTGACCTTGGTTGAATTTGTCGTCTGAGGGGGGCCCTGGTAATATCTGGTTGTGCTAGCCATAAAGGTGGGAGAATTGTATTGGAGCTCAGTGCATTAAAACACCCACAACCACAAGCCTTAAGTCTCTCAATGGGATGCTGGGGGTTTGGGGAAGGAGGAAGCCCAGGCCTTACGGAGAATGAGAGTTCCTATGAGTAGCTACTGGACCGGGAAAGGAGCAAGGGAAGTGGGAGGTCTTGAGAGGGAGGGGAGGCGTGGCCTTGAACGAATGGGCAGGGCCGTGGGGCCTAAAGAAGATGTGGCTAAATCTCTGGGCAGGACTTGAGCAAGTGGGGCGGGGCTTACTTTGGAAGGGCGCGTGATCCAAACGGAATCGGGGTTTGTCAGGCAGGGATCGGTGCTGGACCCCCGTTCCTTGCACCCTGAACCCTGTACCCCGCATTCGGCATCCTATTCGGCACCTGTGCTGAGGCGAGCAGGACCGGCAGAAAGCGGGGCGGAGCCTGAGAGAGGGACTTAGGCGCGGGGAGGGGCGGGACCATGAGAAGGGGGCGGGGCTGGGGCGCGGGAGGGGGGTAGGGGGGCGGTGTTTGTGTTGGAAAATCCAACTGCGCCACGGGGCGGAGCGGCCCCCCCAGCCCCGGCCTGGGAGAGGGGGGGGCCGCTCGACCCCCTGGGTGACCTTGGGGAACCTGAACACCTGGGACACCCCAGAACCAGGTAACGGGGAGCCGCGAAGGCGTCTGGAAAGGGAAACCATCTCCGCGCAGTGGGGCGGGACGCCTGAGTCGCAGGAAGGGTAGAACTGGGGATGGACGTTCGGGTCTCTGGAAAGGACGGCACTGGGAAGAAGACTGGGCGTAGGACGTCTGGGTCCCCTAGAAAAGAGCAGGGCGGGGGTGAGGGGAGAGCTGGGCGGCAGATGTCCTGGGTTCCGGATGTCGACAGGGGCCTGAAAGGACTCCCTGTTCCTCTTGGGCTGGGATTCCCCTTCCCGACCCTAGGGCGGGGGCGGGGCGCGGCGGTCCCTAACCTGAAGGGCAGGACCAAAGATCAGGGTTTGCAGTTAGGTCAGTGCGATGGCCTCTTGAGGGCGGGTGTAGTCAGGGTTGTGTCTCAGGTCCCGGGCCGCGCCAAGTCTCCCTCTGGCTCTTCCCACGGGTGAGGTATGTAGCCTCAGCTCTGACCCTCACACTGGGAGCCCCGACAGCTTCCCAGCGGTAGCCTTCGCCCCCATCCCCTCCACCGCACGTCACCTCCCTGCACTCGGCCTCACCCCGATAGTCTCCTCATCCCCGGTCCTGCCCCCACTCGTTGACACCTCACGTTCCTAGCTTCTCGCCCTTCTCGGGACCTTCTCCGCTGAACCTTCGCGACGTAGCCGCGAGATGGCGAGAGCGAGACGCACAGCGCGACTCAGGGGCCTGGGGTGGGGGATGTGGCCGTGAAAGCAGCCGAAGCCCCCCGCCCCGGCCAGAGGGAAAGGTGGGCTGAGGTGCTAGTTTGACTTCCTGTCATCTCGGTCCCCCTCACAGGAAATTGTGGTCGGGAGGGCAAAGGACATGGGCGGGTGAGGGGGTAGGGACTCCGCCTCCCGGAGCTGGGGTAAATAGTGGGGAGGGGGCACGCGGGCAGGTTGCTAAGCAACGCAGATTCGCTTCCTGTCTGCCGCGGCTTGTGGCTGATTTAGGATGGGAGACTGCGGCGAAGGTCGAGGGCAGGTCGCCTGGTTCTTGAGACAGGGAGATCCCTAGGAGGAAGCAGGGGAGCAGCGAGCGAGCTGCGCTGCCACAGAAACGGACTCGGCGTTGGTCCGGAGGGAGGCGGGACCCAGGCGCGGCGCTGAGCTCTGCTCCCCTTCCCTCCCGGGGGTTGCTTGCCCTGTTGCCAGAGTAACTGGAGAGCTAGACTCAGGAGCTGGATTCCCTAACTCTCGCGTCCGCCCAATCCGCTCCAGCGGCTGCCTCTGACATCAGGGCCTTGGCAGCCAATGTGGAGAAGGCATCGTAGAGCGACAGGAAGAGGGAAAGGGGAGGGGAAGAGGTGGAGGCTGGGAGGGGGTAGCTGCCCGGGACCCGCACGTGCACTCCCACACGCTCGCGCCCACTCCCCCTCCCCGCGCCGCACGAGCCCGAGTAACCGCCCCCCCCCCCGCGCCTGCGCGGCGAGTCAGCGCTTGCCGCTTCCCCCAGTTACCCCCATCTAGAGACTCTGTTCGCAAATTAGTACTGGGCTGCACTCACTCCTCAGCCCCGGGGGGAACCAGACGTATGGGTCCGCTAGCCTTTCTCTGGGTCTCAAGCCGTTACTGCCCAGCCTGGCGTGGGAGGAGCCAGCTACCTGTTCCCCACCAACCCCCAGCTGGCGCCCCACTCTCCCAGGTGGGCTGGGCGGAGCTGTGGTTTCCGGCCCCATATGCTCCGCCGCTGCCTTCCCGGGCTCTGGCTAAGGTTTCCTCTCCAAGACGAACGGAACGGGTATCAGCACCCCTTCCCGAGGCTTCACTCGCTCGGGCTCAGCTGCTGTTGGTGGCTGGGGAGGGCGCTGCGGGGAAGCCCCGGACGGGCCAGGTGACTTTTCCCGGACCATCACAACCCGTCTTCGCGTGAATTCCTCCCCTTTGATGTGCACCAAAACCCTTCTCATCCCTAACGTTTCTTCCCCCCCTCGCCCTGGTGCTCTTTGCACCTCCCTCGGCTCCTTTCGGGCTGCCTCTCCTGGTCTTCACTCGTCCTTCTCGTCTTCTCCCAGTTATATAACTCTTCCTCTTGCCGTGTCCTGATTTCAACTCCACAGACTCCGCCCTGGAACAGCGCGGGGAGGGGCAGGAGAGTTGGGACCCAGACAGATTCCGGCTGGCGGCCGGCTGGGGCACGGGGGATCCCGCTGATGGGAGACGGAGCCCCGCGGGACCTGGTGCCCCCGCCCCCCACCTCCCGCGCCCCACCCGAGATCTCGCCCAGGAGAGAGAAGGCACAGTATCTCTGAGAGGCGTGTCGGGACTCCGTCAGAAATGTGGGTTGGGAGGTCAGGGCTGGAGGCGGAGAGGAGGAGCCGAGAGGCCCGAGTCCAAGGGATGGGAGCCGCGTTGGGGGCAGAAGATAAGGGCGGGACGCCTGGGTTCCTTCCTTCCTCTCCTTTTTGGGTTCCCAGAATTCTTAAGGCTATTTCCCAGGAAGCTTAGCCTGAGGCTCCTCTCCGCCCCTCGGGGTCAAAGGTCTGTGTTAAAGGTGGCCTGGGATGATGTCACCATGCACGTGCCCTTTCCATTCCGGCCCCCTCCCCCTACCACACCCCCCGCCCCGAGTCCAGTTGCAACCCCGTGCCATCTTTTTTCCCTCTCCCTTCCCTTGGCCTTAGCGTCCTGCAGGTGGGAAACCCTGGCCTGGAGTCTTGTGAGGGGGAGGGGCACGGGTGTGGTGTGGTGGACTTTGCCCCTTCGCTGGGCGAAGCGAAGCCTGGGTCACTTTTCCCTAGACTGGCACAGAAGAGCTTTTCCTGCAAGACCCCCGTCCCTCCTGGAAAGAGCCTCCCAGCAGTCTTTTTACTTTCCCACCTGCTGCATTACCAAGTGTCTCATTGCCCCCGCCCCCATATTGAGTTGAAGTAGGAGTGGTTGCCAGATAGCTACCTCCCAGGAGGCATACTGTGGTATACTGCTGTGTGGTATACTGCTGGATACCAGCTCAGCCCTGACCTTAATTAATGGCACCCCACCCCCAGCCCCAACAGTGAGGAAAAGGGTCAAGAAACTGTATTAGCCTGAAAAGTCAGGGCCTTTATTCTGTGTAGGTGCGTGGATTTCTGTCTCTTGAAGGAAGGGGACTCAGTTGATAGCTATGGCTGCCCTTCTTTATTAAGTCATGGGATTGGTTATCGTATTGCAAAAAATTGGTTTCTCTTTTTGTGTACCTTAGGGCTTGGGCTGTCAGATCAGACCTGGATTCCATTCCCAGCTCTGCCACTTAGTGGCTGTAGAGACTTGGAAAGGTCACAACCTCCCTGTGCCTCATATTCTTAATCTGGAAAATTGAAATATTAATACCTACCTTCTAGGCAGTTGATAGGGAAAAAAATGAGATAATTTATGCAAAGCACTTAGCACAGTGCCTGGCACAGAATGAACACTGAATGAATGCTTGTTATAAAATGCTTATTATTGTTAAATGCTGTTATTATTTTTATTATTATGGTTGGTAGGCCTGCTTCAAACTGGCCAAGACCTTAGGAGTTCTCCAGGGAGGAGTGGAGAGTCTGTGCTAATTTGGTAGGGCGGGGGTGGGGGGGGCGGGGGGAGGGGGGGAGGGGGCTGGGGATTAGCTTCCACTGCATTGTGCACTTTATTTGATGAGGGCTTTAGTCAGATTTGTATTGCTTTCTTTGCGATTATTTTTTCCCCCTTCTTGCAGAAGAAACAGCTAAGACTGTTCCTCTGGCTGTGAAAATAAAATAATTGTATTGTGGTTCTTGATTTTTGAGCAAGACCCCAGTCCCCTCCCATGCTCTTTGGAGCCTTTCAGTTTTACAGAGGGACTCCACAGTTTCCTTTGCGGGGACAGGGCTGGCTGAGGGGTGTGTAAAAGGTTCGGGTGGGTGGGTAGAGAGACTAGTGCTGGGGGCTGGGGGGGGCGGGTAGTTAAAGGAAGAGACCGGAGGGGAGAGGAGGGAGCCTGCTGGTGGGGAGGGAGGGAGGGGAGGAGGAGGAGGAAGAGGAGGAGGAGGAGGAGGTGGAAGAGGAGGAGGAGGAGGAGGTGGAGGAGGAGGAGGAGGAGGAGGAGGAGGAGGAGGAGGAGGAGGAGGAGGAGGAGGAGGAGGAGGAGGAGGAGGGAGGGAGGGGGTTGGGGAGAGCCTGCTACAGTTCTTTGTTTGACTCCGGGACTCAGGGACGGGGAGGAGGAGGGAGGGAGGCAGAGGCTGCAAGCGCCGGGGCAGGCCCAGGAGGCAGAGGAGGGACCGTCTCCCCCGCCCCCCCAGCCCCCACTCCCCCCCCCCCCGCTGCTCCCCCCCCTCCCTACCCGGACTCCGGGGGCACCGCCGGGGGACAGACACCCAGCAGGTAACCCCGGCCTGGCTCGCCCTCCCCTCTCGGGTTTTCCTCCACACCCTCCCAGATGACCCCTTTCCCCGGTTCCGTCTCCCCGTTTCCCCCGGCCTTGCCTCTTTGCCCCCAGCCCTCCTTGTTCCATCTCCGCACTTGGGCTAGTCGCCCGCTGGCCGCGCCGCTGTCTCGTGCAGCCCAACTCCCTTCCCCTCGACCGACAGCCTGTGCGCCCCAGGTCTGCCCGCGGCACCTTTCGGGGCTCTGTCTCGCTGCTTCTCCAGGCTTTGCTTTCCTTCCGACCTGTCCCCTGGGGCTCTGAGGAAGGAGGGAGTCCCTGTCCTTTTCTCGTTTCCCCAGTTCCCCGCCCCCCAGCTCTGGCCCCTTTCTCCTTCTAGCAGTCTCTAGGGGTGGGGAGAGAACCGGAATTTGGGGGGCCCTCTGGAGGGGCAAGGGGCTATGTGTCGCGGGCGAAAGGGTCTGTGAGTGTGTTTGGGGTGGGGGCGGGGACGGTTAGAGACCCGGCTGCCTCTCTGTTGTCCCTTTAAATGGCCCTCACATTTCTGGGGACTCGTGGGGGTAGGTGGCAAGCCTCTGCCTGGGGGGCAGGGCCCTCTGTTCGTCCACACAATCAGGGGTGGTAATGATTTAAAGGGACATCCTCGGTGTGGCCGCTGCCACCCTGCGCCAGCGGGAGGGGGGAGCCGGCAGGCCTTGTCTGGGGAGGCTTGGCTGGCGAGCAGGGCATTTGAGGCTGAATCTGTTTCGGGGCCTGCCAGGTCTGGGACAGTGCTGCGGATGGGACCTGCACGGAGGGGTGACAGCTTGCCTGGGGGGCACTCAACCTGGGCCTTCTCCAGGGCCCCACCTTTGGGTTCATGGACTCCTTGGCCAAGAATCCTTGAGTCTAAACTACGGAGTCTGTCGGCCACCAGGTGGGGGCCACCGGCAGGTCTGCACGTCAGCAGCCTGTCCTGGGCACACTGGAGCTGGCCCTTCAGCTTCCCCTTTTGTTGTTTGGCTCTGTGCACAAGAAAGCCCCAGCCCCTCCCCCAGCTCCCCCTTCCCGTCCACATGCCCCCCCCCCCCCAACACACACACCCACCCCAGCTGTTGGACAGATGAATTACAGCCTCCGGCTTGGGGCCAGGGCTGGTGAGGGATTAAAGCTCTGGGGCTGGCCCTTTAAATGGCTGTTGGCCCCTCCCCCACTCTGGTGTCCAGACACCCCATACACACCCCGCTGACCCCCTTGGCTGACCCCCTTGGCTGCCCCTCACTTCTCCTCTTGGTCTGTCCTAAGGCCCCTCCCCAGCATCCCCTTCTTCCTCAACACAACCACAAATACAAATGCTACAGACTAACACACACACACACACTCACCCTCTCTCTCTCTCTCTCTCTCTCTGTTTCTCTCTCTCTCTCTTTCTCTCTCTCTGTTTCTCTCTCTCTCTCTCTCTCTCTCTCTCTCTCTCTCTCTCTCTCTGTTTCTCTCTCTCTGTTTCTCTCCCTCTCTGTTTCTCTCTCTCTTACTCACTCACTCTCTGGTCTCACATTCTGAGTGTCCCTGTCCTGGAGGGTTCCAGCCTCAAGCTCCCTTCTCCAGCAGAAGGACCTTGCCTGCCTGGCCTCCCTAGCCTGCAGCTGACCACTACCCTGGCCAGGTGAGGGGCCTTGCATGGGTCAGAAATAGCACCTCCCCTGGGGGCAGTGTCAGCAGCAGTTAAGGCAGCTTGCAGCACGTTGCATCACGGAGGCTGGGGGCTGGGGGCCTGAGCCTCTGGGGCAGGGGGAAGGATGGGGGCTGGAAGGACAGGGAATGGAGAGGCTGGACTGGGAGCCCAAGTGTCTGGGTGCTTAAGGGCAGAGAACTATGGCTAAGAGGGCAGAAAACATAGGTCTCTGAGGAGTGAGTTTGAGGTGAGGCAGACTTAGGTCTGACCCCTGGATGGACACCAGATTCTTGGCCCTGGACCTAGACACCTAACTTCTTGTCTCTGAAAGTTAGGAGGGGAGGGAGTGGGCCTCTATCACCTAATTGGGCCACACAGAGGAAGGAGGTGATGGAGAAACAGGATATGGCCTTGATGGGTAGATGGAAGGGAGGCTTGCCGCAGAGGCCACTTCCAGACCCAGGCCCAGAGTCACAGTCCTTGCTGAGGAGGAAGGCTCCTCCCTGCTGGGCCCGGTCATCTAGTCTGGCCACCTGTGCTGCTCACCAAGACCTGCCTGCACCAGCCTGAGGGAAGGAGAGGGGGCAGAGTCCAGAAGGTGGGGTTGTCTGGTGTCTTGATAAGGTTAGGGAGGAGGCAGAACTGAAGGAAGAGTTTCTGTGAGCCTGAGGCCAGGACTGAAGCTGACCTGGGTGCAGATGTCAGAGGCAGTTAGGGCTACCCTGGGGCCAAGGACTCTCAGCAGGAGGGTCCAGTCAGAAGAGGGATCATGGGTTGGGCGTCCACTGTGGACTTAACCAGATGCTGTAGCATGCTCCCCTCACTCCCTGGTCCAGGCTGCTTCCGAAAGGGGAAGGCTGGAGGACCACTCTTGGGTTGGCTTTTTCTGGTTGCCATGGAAACAGATTCTCTCATCCCATCTGACCACCAGAGCCAGGTTTCTCCTCAATAAGGGGACAGGGGGCATAGGAAAATTCTCCAGCTTGGGAGATCCCACCTCTAACTGGCTTTTTTCTTTTAGGTTCCCCCAGGCACCATGCCAGCCCCATAGTACCACCCACCCCACCCACTGTGGTCTGCTGCACCCTACTGCTGGGGCGCTGGTTCCAATGAGACAGGGCACACCAAACTCCCATCTGGTAAGTCCTGCCCCTGAGCAATGCAGCGCCTCCCCGCAACAGTCCAGCTCTGCGCCATATGCAAGAAGGATTGATGTGATCTAGATCATGCCCACTCCTCAGAATGGTCCAGTCCAACTCTGAGCATCCCCCCCACCATGAGGTGGTTGAGTGGTTCAGTCTTCCTCATTTATGGAGCTCCCCTCTGTTGCCTATGAATGGTTCATCCCTGTACTTCACCAGCCTCTCAACTACCTCCAAAAAATCACCCCCCCTTCCCCCTCCCCACCAGTGCTACAACTCAGTTACTTACTAAATTGAATTAACCTGGGGTTTGTAGGCCCGAAAGTAGAGATAAGATACCTGGAGGGATTTATTTATTTTTAATTTTTTGGAATGAGGAGGGCTTTGCCCCTATAATAGTTGTTGAACAGCCTGGCTTATGGAGGGTGATCGGGAACTGATTTGGAGAGATACTGGAGGCCATTGTCACAGAAACCTGCCGTTGCCATGGCAGTCTTGGCATTCCCACCCTTCCTTCCAGATCCCTTCGGTTCCTTTCTCTCCCTACTGCACCACAGCATTTGCCGCATACATCCTAAATCTTACTCCTCTTGTGCTTCCCTCTCTCTTTCTGCCACTTCTCTGCCTAAGGCCCTGCTCCATCCCATCCCCCATTCTTCTGTAGGAGAAAAGAGGGTACCTAAGCCAGAGACTTAAGTTCTCTGAGTGTGTGTTGCTCTTCTCCACTTCTCACTAAGTTTTGAGTGGGATTGTTTTCTTCTATGTATCTCTCACTATTTGGCGAGATGGTTTGCACATTGGGGTGCCTCAGTGGAATTGCGTTGAATGAATGTGTTAACTGAATGAGCTTCAGGGCCAAGAAACCAATGGCTTCTGAGAAATGCTGCACAGCCTCCTACCTACACCTTCTCTAGAGACATAAGACATTTGGGATGGTACTGTGGGGGAGAGCTGAGGGGCAGGCTGACCTAGGAAATGTCCTGTGAGGATAAAACCAACAGAGAATAGTACAGAGGCATTATAGAAGAGTGGTAAGAATAAGGCTCTGGAAAGAAGCCTAGCTCTTACTCTTTCTTGTGGAATGACCTTGACAGAGTTATATAACCTCTCTGAGCCTCAATTACCTCATCTGTAAAATGGGGTAGTACTAGGTCAGGTTCTGGAGAGGAGTTTTTTAAAATGTATATAAAGTGCTTAACACAGTACCTGGCATGTTATAAGTATTCACTAAATGCTAGCAATTACCATCACAATGGGAGCCACAGGGAGCTGTGAGGATAAGTGAGGATGTTGAGGAATAGGACAGAACTTAAATGAAGGCACCCAGACCTCCAAATGCTTGACTCAAACAGAAGGATCACTGATCCAGTAAGACATCAGGATTCAGGGGAGTGGGGCGAGGAGTCTGCCGGGTCAGCCTGCTCCAGTGTTTCCCTGACTCTGTTCAGGAACATGAAGGCAAACACAGAAGGGCATGTGCAGAGAGACACACGTGATCACGGCAAGTGATGCAGAGGCAGTCCCAGACAAAAGACCGAGACAGGAGCCAGGCAGACACACAGACAGAGACAGCCCCTCGGAGTCGTGTAGACAGGCATAATGACAGGAACGCATCAGACACAGGCACTGATGGAGACAAGATGAGCAGATATGCAGGTGCACACGGAGACAGACACCGGGACTCATACACAGCCGACCTTGTCAGAGAGACTGGTGAACACAGCGGTCCAGTCAGAGGCAGACACAAGGCTCGCAGTGACACATAGCGGGCCAGGGCCGGCACTGTCACTTCTCGGTGGGGGGCGGGGAGGGGCCAGCAGCGAGGGAAGGCTGGGGAAGGGAATCCCGAGCGGGCGGCCTGCCCGGGGTGGCTGAGTCAGAGCGGAGCCCCAGCCGGCGGCCCTCCCCTACGCCTCCCCCTCCCCCAGGTAAGAAGCGAGCTGTAACCCCTCGCTTCCACCAGGCAGAACGGAGCCTGACAGGGAGCGGGACGCGGCAGGGTTCCGGGCCGGCCCCACCTCCTCGCGCGTGCCGCGTGCCTGCTAACTCCCTGCTCGGTAATACCCTAATTGCGGGGTCTTGTCTTTGGCCGGCACGTGAATCTGCGTGCTCACGTCTGGACCCTCATCCCGCGCGGCGGGAGCGGTGTGCGGAGGGGCTCCTGCGGCCTGGAGCCCAGAGAGAGTTAAGTGGGTGTGTTTGATAGAGTGGGTCCCTCTCGGGGCGCTAGGGGAGGGGGCCGGTTAAAGTCCCCGAGTCCAGAGCCCGGATGGAGGGGGCGGAGCTGGGCTTAGCCGGGAGTGCCCGGATGGAGAGGGCGTGGCCTCGGCAGGAGCAGAATTAACCCTTTCTGAGCGGCTGACTCCCAGTACTGTGGGTCCGACTGGAGAGGCTGGAATGCCTGCCCCAGAAGTATACCGTCCTCTTTGGCCGTGTGCGTCTACCTCTCATCTGTCTTTGAGGAGTCTCTGGGTGTCTGTCTTTGTGCCTGCCGGTGATTGTCCCCTCCCCTGGGTTAGTACGGACGCCAAGAGTCGGGGAGGGCTATTCCTGCCCCAAAGCGAGAGTGGAGGTGAGAGTGGACCGCGAGCCGGCTGCTGGCGCCTGGGGAACAGGTGTGACCGCGGCGTCGGGGCTGCCCGGCGTGGGGAGGGGCCGTCATGGGGGAAGACGAGAGGGGAAATTCCGCGGGACCGGTGGGGAGCGGTGTGTGGGCTGAGTTGTGTCTGCCTCTGACTGTGTGTGTCTGTGTGTGTTCAGGGAGGCGGGGGCTGAGTCAGTGGGAATAGGGGAAGGTTTTCTGGGTGACTCACGCTCCCCCACCCCAAGCCTGAATCAGACCCCGAGGGAGGGCTTTGTACAGGAGGCGGATGGGAAGTCAGGCGCCTGGGTCCCTGGTGGGGACAAGGATCCGAGGTGGTTGGCGAGAGTGTGTGTGTTTAGTGTACAGGAAGTTTTTGTTCTCAAGTGAGGGCTGCTGTATTCCGAGTACCGGCGTAGGGGTTTGTGGATAGAGGTGGAAAGGGGCTGGCCGACGGGACTCGCTGTTTTAGGGAAAGCTGAGTCAGTTCCCCGTGGGAAAGGGGAAGTGGTAGAGGGGAAGTGTCATCATCGCAGAAGGGGAAGCTGCATTTCCTGGCAACTGGCAGCGCCCTCGGCACCACTTCCCAATCGGGGATCTGTTCCTCTGATGTCTGGACCCCGGGTTCCCCGTTTTCGCATGTCTGGTCCATGGGTCCCGGGACTTAGGTGGGGGCAGCTGGCCAGGGCTATGCTTGACCGCAGTTAAGCGCTGTACTTGGCCCAGGGCTTGGTAACTGACATAAAGGCTGTATGGTGAGGAGAGAGAGTTCTGACCGAAACTCCGCGTGAACCGCGGAGAGGGTCCGCAGAGCCCAAGCGCCTACTAGGGCTCGCCGGGGAGTGGCATGCCGGGACCTGTAGGGTCCAAGCGCTTGCGTGCAAACAGACGACCTTGCCCTTCAGATCGAGGACTGTTTTCACCAGAAACCCGAATGCCCTTGTGGGCTGGGTGGAAATTTCCCCACAGCTCAGACTTCTCTCGGCGAAGGCGAACTTTCCAGCCGCCCCCAGCCCCTCGTCGCGCGTTCTCCCCCGGCTTCCTGCCCGGCGCTAGCTCCAGCTGGAGCGCTGGCCCCGCCCCCGCCGCTTTGTACTCTACACTCGCCTCTCGCAGCTCTTTGTACTCTAGACTCTCAATGGACCGATCCCGGGAGCGGAGCCGGCTTCCTACCTGCGGGGACGCGGGGTAGGCGAGCAGGACGCGCGGGGACCGAGATCCTGGGCTCAGAGAGGCGAGAAGGAAGAACTGGGGCTAAAGGGAAGGTGCCCAGGAAGGGGAGCGCTGCTCCCGTCGTAGGTCGAGCCAGCACCGACGGGAAGGGGTTGGGGGGGGGTGAAGGAGGAAGTGAAACGGGTTCTGGGTTCTTTAAGGGAGTGGGCGGTGAGAGTGGGACAAGGGTGATGTCACCGCCGGGCGGGCCCCGCCCTCCTCCTTCCTCCCTCCTTCCTCCCTCCCGAAGGACCCCCCCCCGTACTCTTACACACGCCGCTTCCGCTGCGCAAGTAGCCACGTCACGGGCAACCCCCGAAATCCCCCCTCCCTTGGGGGGCGGGGGCCACGTGGGCCGTGGGGAGCCGCGTGGCCCCGGCGGGGAAGGGCACAGAGGATACGGGAGCCACGCGAGAGGGGCCACTCGGGACCGCTGTGCGCGACTTCTCAGAAGTTGGGGGATTAGAGGACGGTTTTGGTTTTGGGGGTCGGTTGGTATTGAAGGCCTACAGAGCCAGGGGAAGTGGAGGAGCTGAAGGAACTGGGTATGAAGCTGGGGGCTTGACCATGGTTTGGGATGGGGGTCAGGCGTGGTGGGTGGAGCGCTCTGATCGCGGCGCGGGCAGGTTTGGGTGCCTTAGAAGTCGCCGTGAGTGGCCAGCCTTAAACAGTTCCTAGGGGGTGGGGAGGTCAGGCACTGGGCGAGGTGAAGTGAGGAGGGGGAGCGCCGCCTGTGTCGGCGTTGTGCATCCGTCTGCTGTCCGTCGGTGTTAGGCGGCGGGGTAGGGGGCGTTTCGGGCGGTCTAACGCGGACTA
This sequence comes from Delphinapterus leucas, assembly GCF_059928025.1. NCBI lineage: Eukaryota > Metazoa > Chordata > Mammalia > Artiodactyla > Monodontidae > Delphinapterus > Delphinapterus leucas. The sequence goes on along the minus strand of NC_143147.1, from coordinate 15,748,902 downwards.
CCGGCGGCTCTGTGGGCGCGTGGGACTTGCGGGTAGCTCCATGCCCCAGGCCGGCCCGAACGTGCGACCCGCCGCCTTCACCCGCACGGGTTTCAGGCTCCGCTTGCCTCGACCGGCCTAGTGTCAGCTTGGAGATGGAGACCCTAGGTGGGAGCCGCGGGGTCACGTCGGGGTCACCCCGGGCAGAGCCTGTCTGACCGGCTCCGCCGCCCCTCCTCCCCCGGCAGCGGCCGGGCTAACCTCGCTCCTATTGGTCCCGGCCAGGCTGTTACTGAGGCGGAGACACGGGTGATGATTGGCTTTCTGGGGAGAGAGGAAGTCCTGTGATTGGTCAGGTCTCCGGAGCTCGCCGACGCCGGGAGAGAAAGCTCCCACGGAGGCCGGGTAAGCGGCCGCAGCGCTGCAGCTCGGCCCGCGGGGCTCCCTGCTGGAAGCCTAGCAGCGCAGCCACCCCATCGCACCTACTGGCCCTCCCGCTGCCCCCACTCCCCTGAGGCTCCTTAGGCCGGGTGGGCCGCTCCTCAGGGATAGTCAGCCTTGCGCAGATCACAGACCTGTGGGCGCCACAGCCAGGCCAACCCAGCCCAGCCCAGCCCAGCCTAGCCTGCGGCCCCGACTGTGCGCTGGCCCGCTCACCCTACTCCTTTCCCCCTCCTCTCCGTAGAATTGGCTGTGAAAGGCCCTGGGCGACCATCTGGGGGCAGTGGGCACTCCTGTCAGAGCGGCTGGAGCCGGACCATCGCCCCAAGGAGCTGGGGCAGGGGGCCGTGCCCGATCTCTGGGGCCACTGCTGACCTGGTAAGGGAAGACTGGGGCCGCGTCGGCTGTGTGTACCCTGACAGCTCAGTCTCTGTTCCCAGTAGGATCATAATCTCTTCTCCTTGACACAGGCTGGATGCATCGGGCAGTGGACCCTGCAGGGGCCCGCGCTGCACGGGAAGCCTTTGCCCTTGGGGGCTTGAGCTGTGCTGGGGCCTGGAGCTCCTGCCCGCCCCATCCCCCTCCTCGGAGCGCATGGCTGCCTGGAGGCAGGTGAGAACTTGGTCTGTCTCTCTGCCTCCAGGCACTCCTCTTCCAATCTCTGCTCCTCAGTCTCTGTGTCACTCTCATTTCTGCCATCCCATGAGCCTCAGTGCAGTCCTCAGCTGCTTTCTCTTGTTTCCTCAGTCCCCTCCTTCCTAGGTAGGGACAAGACTTCCAGCTTGCTGTACATTAACAGAGCCCTTCTCTCTCCAGGTGCTCTGCCAGCATCGGGCAGCCCCCACTCCCTGCTCCCCTACCTCCTTCACACGGCAGTAGCTCTGGCCACCCCAACAAACCGTATTATGCTCCAGGGTGAGTGAGGATTGAAAGGTGCTGGGGATGGGAGGTAAGGCCGGGGCCTTAAAAGAGTTCGCCAAGCCTTGCCACCTCCCCACCCCTTCTGCTCTGTAGGACACCCACCCCAAGACCCCTCCATGGGAAGCTGGAATCCCTGCATGGCTGTGTGCAGGCATTGCTCCGGGAGCCGGCCCAGCCGGGGCTGTGGGAGCAGCTTGGGCAGCTGTACGAGTCAGAGCACGACAGTGAGGAGGCTGTACGCTGCTACCACAGCGCCCTTCGATACGGAGGAAGCTTGGCTGAGCTGGGGCCCCACGTCGGCCGACTACAGCAGGTGGGATGAGGCAGGACACAGGGGGCTAGGATTGTGCGTTCTGACTCAGTGCCCTCGTCTTACGTCTGCCTCTGCCCTGTGCTCTGCACTCTTCCCCCACCTCCTCAGGCCCAGCTCTGGAACTTTCATGCCGGCTCCTGCCAGCACCGACCCAAGGTCCTGCCTCCCCTGGAGCAAGTGTGGAACTTGTTGCACCTTGAGGTGAGGCTGGGACTGGGCGGGCTAGGGAGGAGGGCCGGGCCAGGTCTGCACCGGTACCATTCTCTCTCCTGTTTCCGTCCTCAGCACAAACGGAACTATGGGGCCAAGCGGGGGGGTCCCCCGGTGAAGCGAGCCGCCGAACCCCCGGTGGTGCAGCCTATGCCTCCTGCAGCACTCTCAGGCCCCTCGGGGGAGGAGGGCCTCAGCCCTGGAGGCAAACGCAGGAGAGGCTGCAACTCTGAGCAGGTATGATTGTATGTGGGTGGGCCAGCAGCGAGTGGGCTGGGGCGAGGAGTGGGACTCTCACACTCTGTTTTCTTCCAGACTGGCCTTCCCCCAGGGCTGCCGCTGCCTCCGCCACCATTACCCCCAGCCCCACCCCCGCCTGGCCTAGCCACCAGCCCTCCATTCCAGCTGACCAAGCCAGGGCTGTGGAGTACCCCGCATGGAGATGCATGGGGCCCCGAGCGCAAGGGTTCAGCACCCCCAGAGCGCCAGGTGAGCACCTCTCTGTGGCCCCCTCACCTCTTACCTCCAGCCCCTGTGTCCTTCGTTCCTCACGCAGTGTCCTCATTTCTCGCCCACAGGAGCAGCGGCACTCGCTGCCTCACCCATATCCATACCCAGCTCCGGCCTACCCTGTGCATCCCCCCGGCCACCGGCTGGTCCCGGCTGCACCCCCAGGCCCCCGCCCCCCAGGAGCAGAGAGCCATGGCTGCCCACCTGCCACCCGTCCCCCCGGAAGTGACCTTAGAGAGAGCAGAGTTCAGAGGTCGCGGATGGACTCCAGCGTTTCACCAGCAGCAACCACCGCCTGCGTGCCTTACGCCCCTTCCCGGCCCCCTGGCCCCCCCGGCACCACCACCAGCAGCAGTAGCAGCAGCAGCAGCCCTGGTCTCCGGGGCGTGGAGCCGAGCCCAGGCATTGTGAGTGACAACTGCAGGTGGCGGGCGGAGCGGTGGGGGGGACGAGTGGAGCTGGTCTAGGGTGGCTGGAGCAGCCCTCTGACCACCGCCGTCCTACACTTGCAGCCCGGTGCTGACCATTACCAAACTCCCGCGCTGGAGGTCTCCTCTCACCAAGGCCGCCTTGGGCCCTCAGCACACAGTAGTCGGAAACCATTCCTGGCGGCTCCCGCTGCCACTCCCCACCTGTCCCTGCCACCTGGCCCCTCCTCACCTCCTCCTCCCCCTTGTCCCCGCCTCTTACGCCCTCCACCCCCCCCTGCCTGGCTGAAGGGCCCAGCCTGCCGAGCAGCCCGTGAGGATGGAGAGATCTTAGACGAGCTCTTCTTCGGGGCTGAGGGACGCCCCCGCCCTCCCCCGCCACCCCTCCCCCACCGCGAGGGCTTCTTGGGACCTCCGGCCCCCCGCTTTTCTGTGGGCACTCAGGATTCGCACACCCCTCCCGCTCCCCCAACCACCAGCAGCAGCAACAGTGGCAGCCACAGCAGCAGCCCTACTGGGCCTGTGTCCTTCCCTACACCTTCCTATTTGGCCAGAAGTATGGACCCCCTTCCCCGCCCCCCCAGCCCAACACTGAGCCCCCAGGACCCACCTCTTGCACCCCTGACTCTTGCCCTGCCTCCAGCCCCTCCCTCCTCTTGCCACCAGAATACCTCAGGAAGCTTCAGGCACCCGGAGAGCCCTCGGCCCAGGGTCTCCTTCCCAAAGACCCCCGAGGGGGGGCCGGGGCCATCCCCAGGCCCCCTGAATAAAGCCCCCCAGCCTGTGCCGCCCAGGGTTGGGGAGCTGCCTGCCCGAGGCCCTCGACTCTTTGATTTCCCCCCTACCCCACTGGAGGACCAGTTTGAGGAGCCAGCTGAATTCAAGATCCTACCTGATGGGCTGGCCAACATCATGAAGATGCTGGATGAATCCATTCGCAAGGAGGAGGAGCAGCAACGACACGAGGCAGGCGTGGTCCCCCCACCTCCTCTGAAGGAGCCCTTTACATCTCTGCAGCCTCCATTCCCCACTGACACAGCCCCAGCCACCACTGCTGCCACGGCCGCTGCCGCCACCACCCCGGCCACCCAGGAAGAGGAGAAGAAGCCACCACCAGCCCTGCCACCACCGCCGCCTCTAGCCAAGTTCCCGTCACCACCCCAGCCACCGCCAACTGCGCGAGCCCCACCAGCCAGCCCGGCCAACCTGCTCAAGTCCTTGGCCTCCGTGCTGGAAGGACAAAAGTACTGTTACCGGGGGACTGGAGCAGCTGTTCCCACCCGGCCTGGGCCCTTGCCCACCACTCAGTATTCCCCCGGTTCCTCTTCAGGTGCTACCGCCCCACCGCCCACCTCCGCGGCCCCGAGCGCCCAGGGCTCCCCACAGCCCTCCGCTTCCTCGTCATCTCAGTTCTCTACCTCAGGCGGGCCCTGGGCCCGGGAGCGCAGGGCGGGCGAAGAGCCAGCCCCGGGCCCCATGACCCCCGCACCCCCGCCCCCACCCCTGCCGCTGCCCCCTGCTCGCTCTGAGTCTGAGGTGCTAGAAGAGATAAGTCGGGCCTGTGAGACCCTTGTGGAGCGGGTGGGCCGGAGCACCGCAGACCCGGCCGACCCAGTGGACACGGCAGATCGAGCGGACAGCGGGACTGAGCGACTGCAGCCCCCAGCTCAGGCCAAGGAGGAGAGCGGTGGGGTGGCGGCCGCGGCACGACCAGGGAGCAGCAAGAGGCGGCAGAAGGAGCACCGGCGGCACCGGCGGGCCTGTAAGGACAGTGTGGGTCGGCGGCCCCGGGAGGGCAGGGCCAAGGCCAAGGCCAAGGCCAAGGCCCCCAAAGAAAAGAGCCGCCGAGTGCTGGGGAACCTGGACCTGCAGAGCGAGGAGATCCAGGGTCGTGAGAAGGCCCGGCCGGATCTGGGCGGGGCCTCCAAGGCCAAGCCGCCCGTAGCTCCGGGCCCTCCGCCAGTTCCTGCACCCTCTGTCCAGCCCACACCCCCGGCAGCCCCTGTCCCTGGGAAGAAGGCTCGGGAGGAAGCTCCGGGGCCACTGGGTGTCAGCCGGGCTGACATGCTGAAGCTGCGCTCACTTAGTGAAGGGCCCCCCAAGGAGCTGAAGATCCGGCTCATCAAAGTAGAAAGTGGTGACAAGGAGACCTTCATCGCCTCGGAGGTGGAAGAGCGGAGGCTGCGGATGGCAGACCTCACCATCAGCCACTGTGCTGCCGACGTCGTGAGGGCCAGCAAGTGAGTGGCGGGGGGCTGTCACCGCTGAGGCTGCTGGCCTGGCCCTGCGGGAGGCTCCCTTCCCCCAGCACACTGATATTCCTGTTCTCATCTCACTGTCCTTCTACAGGAATGCCAAGGTGAAAGGGAAGTTTCGGGAGTCCTACCTTTCCCCTGCACAGTCTGTGAAACCGAAGATCAACTCGGAGGAGAAGCTGCCCCGGGAAAAACTGAACCCGCCCACACCCAGCATCTATGTATGAGTGCCCTGCGTGTTCAGAACCGCCCCTGCCTGAGGGTTCTAGGACAGTGTTGGGACTGTTGGGGGGCCCTGAGCCTGGGACGGGGCTCTGACCTCAGCCCTGTCTCCTGGTTGTCCCGCAGCTGGAGAGTAAACGGGACGCCTTCTCGCCGGTGCTGCTGCAGTTCTGTACAGACCCTCGAAATCCCATCACCGTGATCCGGGGCCTGGCAGGCTCCCTGCGGCTCAGTGAGTATGGAGGTGGAAAGACGTGGGGAGGGCTGCGAGGATCTGGGGCTTTGGGGCCCTCAGAGAGCCCCCGCTCTGGAAGACCCAGGGCCACAGCTGTAGTGAGCTCTCCTCAGTCACGTGTAAGCCATATTTGAAGAGTGCTCTGAGTGATGGGTCAGCTGACCTCAGGCTTTCCTCCCCCCATCTGTCTGTCCCCAGCAGTAGGCAGGTGGGAAGGGGATGTATCTCGGGATCTGGTTAGAGTCACTTCTGGTTTTCTTGGTGATTAAGGTTGTGTAAAATCCAAGGAGACTCATGGTTTGGGGCTTTCTCTTTTTCAACCTTTTATTGTGCACAATTTCAAACACCTTCCAAAGTAAAAGGAAACCATACTGAGTTATAAAACGTAATCCTGTTTCCTGTAAAAATTAATCTTGTTTCCTTGTAGCCTTCTCTTACCCACATATCTTCCCTTTCCTCCAGTGTTACTGAAGCACGGCCTAGGCTTTTACTTGATGAAATCTTTCATTGGATCCAATGAAAACTTAAACTGTTATTCATTGAGCAGCTATTGTGTGCCAGGTGCTTTGCACATGTGGCCTCATGGACACCTGAGGACTCTGGGGGAGGGGCTGGGACTCAGAGCATCAGTGGGAGAAAGGGGGTTGGTTATGATGCAGGTAAAGGCCAGGCCCTGGGAGGGCCAACCCTCCCAGCTTCATGAGGGGCTGGGGTTCTCGCCTGTTCTTCCTTGGCTGAGCTCTGAGAAGCCTGTGTCCACTGCGTCAGAGTCTTGGGGAGCAAGAAGGGAGAGGGTGAGTTGGGGCCTTGCTCCCCGCCCTCTGCCCCTGCCCCAACACTCTGCTCGGCCCTCCCTTGCAGACTTGGGCCTCTTCTCCACCAAGACGCTGGTGGAGGCCAGTGGTGAGCACACGGTGGAGGTGCGCACCCAGGTGCAGCAGCCCTCAGATGAGAACTGGGACCTGACAGGCACGCGACAGATCTGGCCCTGCGAGAGCTCCCGTTCCCACACCACCATTGCCAAGTACGCGCAGTACCAGGCCTCATCCTTCCAAGAGTCCCTGCAGGTGAGAGGCGCGCACGGGCAGAGGTAGGGGGTGTGGAATCAGGGGACTTGGAGCCCCAGCTGCGGTGGGAGGGCTCCTGGAAGGCCGCTGACCCAGGCCTGCCTACCCCTGTGACCAAGCAGGAGGAGAAGGAGAGTGAGGACGAGGAGTCCGAGGAGCCGGACAGCACCACGGGAACCCCTCCTAGGTAGGGACGCTTTGCCTCTGCCCTTCAGGACTCCTTCCTTTCCCTGCGCTTCCCCACCAACCTGTGCTCTTTGCCCTCGCAGCAGCGCACCGGATCCGAAGAACCATCACATCATCAAGTTTGGCACCAACATCGACCTGTCCGATGCCAAGCGGTCAGTGGGGCTGAGGCCAGCAAGCTGGGGCGGGAGTGCTGATGGGTCAGCAGAGTCGGGGTAGCTGCTCACTTCTGTTGCCTCCCTCGCCACGGCAGGTGGAAGCCCCAGCTGCAGGAGCTGCTGAAGCTGCCCGCCTTCATGCGGGTAACCTCCACGGGCAACATGCTGAGCCACGTGGGCCACACCATCCTGGGCATGAACACAGTGCAGCTGTACATGAAGGTCCCAGGCAGCCGAACGCCAGGTGCGCTCTTCACGGGGCTGCGGAGTGCGTCGCGAGCGCGAGGAGCGCGGGGGGCGGGGCTGCCGCCAGCGCTCCTCCGTCAACCAATGAGTGCGCGACAAGCCCGGCTCCGACCAACCGTGCAGTTCTCTGTTGCCCCCTTCAGGCCATCAGGAGAACAACAACTTCTGCTCGGTCAACATCAACATTGGCCCAGGAGACTGCGAGTGGTTCGCGGTGCACGAGCACTACTGGGAGACCATCAGCGCTTTCTGCGACCGGTGCGCGCCGCCCTCCTCGGGCAGATAGACCCCCCACGCCCCGTCCCTGGATTCCCAGATTTCCATCTGACCCTGTGGCCACCCTCCAGGCATGGCGTGGACTACCTGACGGGTTCCTGGTGGCCAATCCTGGATGACCTCTATGCTTCCAACATCCCTGTGTACCGCTTCGTGCAGCGCCCCGGAGACCTTGTGTGGATTAATGCGGGGACCGTGCACTGGGTGCAGGCCACCGGCTGGTGCAACAACATCGCCTGGAACGTGGGGCCCCTCACCGGTGAGGGGGCGGGGCCGGTGGTGGGGTGAGCCACTCAGCGGTGAGGGGCTGGGGCCCCTGGGGAGTGAGCCCCGTGGGGGGGGGGGCGGGTTTGGAGGGCGCCAGGCCAGCCGTGAGGGAAGGGGCGGGGGCCCAAGTGTCTCGGGCTGTTGGGGAATCCTGTCATGACCCTCTCTGGCCCGCAGCCTATCAGTACCAGCTGGCCCTGGAACGATACGAGTGGAACGAGGTGAAGAACGTCAAATCCATCGTGCCCATGATTCACGTGTCCTGGAACGTGGCTCGCACGGTCAAAATCAGCGACCCCGACTTGTTCAAGATGATCAAGTGAGGGAGGGCCCTGTTTGGGTGGGAGCCCATCTCCATCCGACCTGGCCCGCCTTGTTCTTCCTTGTTACAACCCCTCCTCCCCCACCGCTCCACCTTTTGCCGCGTGCCTTGCAGGGCTGCCGTGCTGGGCGGGTGACAAGGCCCCTGCCCGCCCCTGCCCTGAGGAGCTTTGTTTTCCAGTGGTCCAAGTAGACAAAAACCACATAAAACCTCCACTGTGACGGGGATGTGTCGGGGCTGTGACCCGGCCCGAAGTGGGGAGGCCCCGCCCCGCCCCGCCCCGCCTCACCACCTCGCCCCGCCCTTAGGTTCTGCCTTCTGCAGTCCATGAAGCACTGCCAGGTGCAGCGGGAGAGCCTGGTGCGGGCCGGGAAGAAAATCGCCTACCAGGGCCGGGTCAAGGACGAGCCCGCCTACTACTGCAACGAGTGCGACGTGAGTGCGCCCTCTCTCCCTCGCGCGTTTCCTCGGAGGGAGGCGCTCGCCTCCGGCCTCCCTCCCTCTCCCCCCACTCCCTCCCTCCCCTTGACCGCCGCCTCCTCCCCGCCGCAGGTGGAGGTGTTCAACATCCTGTTCGTGACGAGTGAGAACGGCAGCCGCAACACGTACCTGGTGCACTGCGAGGCCTGTGCGCGGCGCCGCAGCGCAGGCCTGCAGGGCGTGGTGGTGCTGGAGCAGTACCGCACGGAGGAGCTGGCGCAGGCCTACGACGCCTTCACGCTGGTGAGGGCCCGGCGGGGCGGGGACCCGAGGGGGCGCCGGGGCGGGCCGGGCCGGGGGTGGGCGATCGCGCATCCTGAGCTCCGCCTGCTCTCTCCCGCAGGCCCCGGCCAGCACGTCGCGATGAGGCCGGACGCCCCGCCCGCCTGCCCGCCCGCAGGGCGCCGCGGGGCCACCAGCACACGCCTGGGCTGGACCTAGGTCCCGCCTCTGGCCGGGAAGGGGGGTCGGGCCCAGCCCTTCCACCCCATTGGCAGCTCCCCTCACCTAATTTATTAAGAAAAAGAATTTTTTAAAAAACAAATATGAGGAAAAAAGGAAAAAAAATGGGAGACGGGGAAGGGGGCTGGTAGCCCCTCGCCCACCAGCGCCTCCCCTCACCGACTTTGGCCTTTCTAGCAACAGACACAAGGACCAGGCTCCGGCGGCGGCGGGGGTCACATACGGGTTCCCTCACGCCTGCCAGCCGCCCGCCCGGCGCAGATGCACGCGGCTCGTGTATGTACATAGACGTTACGGCAGCCGAGGTTTTTAATGAGATTCTTTGTATGGGCTTTACCCCTCCCCCAGAACCTCCTTTTTTACTTCCAGTGCTAGCTGTGACCCCTGTACATGTCTCTTGTTTATTCACTTGGTTATGATTTGTATTTTCTGGGTTTTTTGTTTGTTTTGGTTTTTAATTTATAACAGTCCCACTCACCTCTATTTATTCATTTTTGGGAAAACCCGACCTCCCGCACCCCCAAGCCATCCCGCCCGCCCCTCCAGGGACCGCCCGCCGCCGGACCCTCCCTGCGCCCCAGTGTGTGTCCGGCCCCGGCCCGTCCGTCTCCGCCCGTCCGCCCGCCCGCGGCTCCAGCCGGGTTCTCATGGTGCTCAAACCTGCTCCCCTCCCCTACGTCCTGCACTTTCTCGGACCAGTCCCCCACTCCCGACCCGACCCCAACCCCGCCTGAGGGTGAGCGACTCCTGTACTGTAGGGGAAGAAGTGGGAACTGAAATGGTATTTTGTAAAAAAAAATAATAATAATAAATAAATAAAATAAATTTTTAAAGTTTTAAAGAAAGAACTATGAGGAAAAGGAGCCCCGTCCTTCCCAGCCCCGGCCAATTTTAAAAACACGGACCTTTCCCTTACAACCCACCCCCCTTTTCTTTCTAAGCGTGAAACAGCCCAGGGCCACGGCCTCACTGGGGCAGGGACACCCCGGGATGAGTTTCTCTGGGGCTTTATTTTCGTTTTGTCGTTTGTTTTTTTTCTCCTCCACGCTGGGGCTGCGGAGGGGTGGGGGGTTTACAGTCCTGCCCCCTCGCACTGCACTGTCTTTCTGCCCCAGGGGCAGAGGGGTCTTCCCAACCCTACCCTTATTTTCGGTGATTTTTGTGTGAGAATATTAATATTAAAAATAAAATCAGAAAAAAAAATCTCTTTTCGATAAGTGCTGGTGGTAAGCAGGGAGAACACTGGGAAGAGGGCGGTGAGACCGTGATTGATGGGGAGGGGAGCCCCTCCCCGGAGGCGCCTGTGGAATGTCCAGAGCTCGGTCGCTCCTCGTTATGGGGGGGTGCCTAATCCTGGAGCCGCATTCCAGGATAAGGGGGGGTGGGGTGGGGAGAGGCTGGGCCGGGGGAGGGGCAGGAAAGAGGGCTATAAGGGCCGTGGCCCAGGCGGGAGGGAGCCAGGCGGGCCATGGCGGATGTCCCCGGGGCGCAGCGACCGGTTCCCGGCGGCGGCCCAGAGCCCCGGGACCCCCTGGACTGCTGGGCCTGCGCTGTGCTGGTCACCGCCCAGAATCTGCTGGTGGCTGCCTTCAATCTTCTCCTGCTGGCGCTGGTGCTGGGGACCATCCTGCTGCCCGCTGTCACCATGCTAGGCTTTGGCTTCCTCTGCCACTCCCAGGTGAGTGTGCGCCCCGCGGTGTGCGTGTGGGTGTCTGGTGACGGTGGCGGTGGGGTCTGTGGGCCACAACCTCTCCCGGCCTGGGCTGTTTGGCTTGGGCCTCATGCCTCTTCTCCTCCCACAGTTCTTGCGCTCCCAGGCGCCCCCTTGCACCGCGCACCTGCGGGACCCGGGCTTCACAGCCCTGCTGGTCACCGGATTCCTGCTCCTCGTGCCGCTGCTCGTGCTTGCTCTGGCCAGCTACCGCCGCCTCTGCCTCCGCCTCCGCCTGGCCGATTGCCTCGTGCCTTACAGCCGAGCCCTCTATCGGCGCCGGCGCACCCCGCAGCCGCGGCAAAACCGGCCCTCGCCAGAGCCCCAGGCCGTTCCAACATCAGGAAAGGTCTGGGTCTGAGGACCCTCGAGTCAAGAACAACCCCGAGGAGTGCCCTCTCTCCCGGTCGGCCCAAGGACTTGAGGCCCGGGGGTCTCCCGACCTACCCTGTCCCCGCTCCTGCCTAAGCCGGGTCCCAGCATCCTCTTGAGAAACAGAACGGCAGCATCTGTGGACCCAATTCTGGTGAAAATTCGCCACACCCCGGAAAACCCACTTTCCCCTCTCTACCCATATCTGAATCCTGAACATCTGGGCTGGACCCTGCATCCCCCACCCCCCCTGTGAATAGGACAACTGAACCTCGGTGGTGCGCTGGTGCCCTCCTTTTCCGGTGCTGCTCCTAGTATTTACGGGCTGTGGGGTGGGGTGGGGTGGGGTGGAGTGGGCGATGCTGGAGGGGAAGGAGTCATCACACATCAATAAAGAATTAATGAACTGAACGCGATCCTGGGATCCTGTGAACAGAAGGGCGGCACAAATACTATCAATCACTCCTGCAACGTGCCCAGGAGCAGGAAACAACATGCGGGTGGGGGGGGGGCGTGGCTCTACTGCGCAGACCGGAGCATCCTTCAGCCTCCTGGGAGGCCTTCCTTCCCTTATCGCATTAGGCCGTTCTTCCTGGCCAGACCCCAGAGCTCTGTCCCTGTCACCTCCTTATCAATAGAGTGGAGGGAGCCCGGCCTCTGTAGCCTGCCCTGCTCCCCTTGGGGACCTGAGCCTGTTCTCTGACCCCAGCTTAGAGGAACTCGGTGTTGCCAGGCCGGAGAGAGAAACAATGGGCCTTCCGGAACAGGATGACACCCCCTCCCGCCACAATTCTGGAGCAGCTGCGTGGGAGGGAAGATGGAGGGGCCCAACCTGGGGCCCGTGGATCCGAAGTTCAGCCTGTCCCCCCATCCCCACCCCGAACCTGAGGGAACCTTTGGCAGTCCTGGACGTCCAGGTTGTGGAAGGAGGGTTGAGAGTGCTCCCGACCTCAGAGAAACCTATTCCTCTAGGGATGAGGTGTGTAATTCCTGTCCCAGAAACCCAGCTACACACAGACACAAGCCACGTCGGTTACAGATTTAATGAAGTCCGAAAGGCATGCGCGATCGTGTTCAGAGATAGGGAGTCCCCGCCAGGCTCTCTCTCTGCACCTCAATAGAAACGATGTGGTGTCCAGGTACCATGGCCAGGCCCAGCACACGGGGTTCCCCGGCAGAGAAGGAATCTGGAAAGAAGAGTCAGAGCATCAGAGAGGCAGGCCAGCGTCGGCCCCGCCCCTTCTGTGCCACGACTTATAGTCCCAGAAACTAAGGGGTGCAGCCAGGCACTTAAGGGGAAATGCTTTGCGTGAGGCTCCGCCGCATTCCCAGGCGGGTGTGCATTCCCCGGGCACTGACCCGACGGCTTGAGGAACTCCTGCGCCGAGCCCAGGATAACATTGCAGTCGCGGTCGGTGCAGAGGAAACAACCGACCAGTGTCCGTCCATCTGTCATGCGAATGCGCATAGTCTTGTTGAGCAGCGCCTCCAGCTGCTGCCTAGCGCGCGTAGCCGGTGAGTCCTCGCGCTCCCCATCTGAGTCCTGAGCGGGGCGGGACAGGCGCTCAGACCGCGCCGCCTCGGCTGCTGCCCGCCCGCGGAACCACAGCTCCCGACAGCCCGCGGGGCGCTCACACGAAGCCCTGAGGCTGCCGGGAGCTGCAGTTCCCCCTCCGTCCCCCCATCTTGCTCCCCGACGGCCCCTCAATCCCAGAACCCGAGCTAACCCCTGCGCTGGAGCTGCTTTGACGCCGGCTGCAACAGCCATTCTCCTCTCGCAACAGCATGGCTGGTCCAGCTGCGGCCATTTGTTCCCGGGCCTCCTCCAGGCCCTTCAACTTCCTAAGAACCTTTGGTGTCCGGTGGTCTGAGATCTCGCGAGCGCTCCCGACCTGTTTTCTTTCGCGAGATCACCTCTCCTCCTCCTCCTCCTCTTCGTCTCCGGCAACTGCAGAAGTATCGCGAGCTTCTATTTCGGCGCTGAGGCTCACTGAGGCCTATTACGTTGGATGTACCAAGATATCGCGAGAAATTTTCAACTCTAGTTTCTTACACATCCTTTAAGGAACCCTGGAATTTAGCGAGAATACCTTTTTTCATAATCACACGCCTCCCGTCCCTTGTTTTTCTGCCTCGCGAGACAGTATGTCCTGAATACTCCCTGTAGCCTAGGCCACTGTGAATGAAAACGGAGTGTGTTCTCTTTCCCGCGGAACTCCTGAGGACAAAACTCAAATTACTTGAATGCCTGAATCGGACTACGTTTCCCGTGAGCACGCGCAGCCCACGCTCCTCTCGCCCATATACAGCGTTTGATCTCAGTGGCCGGTGGCCGGAAAGGGACAATGGTTTCCATGTCAGCGGATAAACGCGCTCGCCTTAGCTCCCGGACCAGAGGGAGGATGCAGCAGAGAGTGCGTGCTGAAAAGCAAGGAAGCAACTAAAGGAGTCGGTGACCGAAAGAGCAAGAGCCATGCCACGCCGGGGCCTAGTGGCCGGGCCAGACTTTGAGTATTTTCAGCGTCGCTATTTCACGCCGGCCGAGGTGGCCCAACATAACCAGCCCGAAGACCTCTGGGTATCTTACCTGGGAAACGTGTACGACCTAACACCATTGGCACAGGAATACAAGGGTAAACGCCACACTTTGGGCCAGCGTCGAGGGTGTGTTTGGGGGGGGTGCTTGGTTCTTGGATGGGTAGCATTGACGGCAGCTTCTCCTTCCCAGGAGACCTGCTGCTGAAACCCATCGTGGAAGTTGCGGGCCAGGACATCAGTCACTGGTTTGATCCAGACACCGGAGACGTGAGTTCTGCTGGAACCTGGGGTTGGGGGGAGGGCACTGGAGAGCGGGATGAAGAGGAAAAGCAGAGGCTAAACAGAGCCCGAGATAGTGACTGCTCCGACCTTCCTCCCTCAAACCCTGCTTAAAAGATCCGCAAGCACATAGATCCGCTGACCGGTTCCCTGAGATACCGCACCCCGTGGGGCCGCTTTCTGCACGTGCCGCCTCAGCTGCCCCGTTCGGACTGGGCCAATGATTTCGGGAAGCCTTGGTGGCAGGGGTCGCGTTACGAGGTGGGGCGGCTGTCCGCCAAGACCCGGAATATCCGCATCATTAACACGCTCACGTCGCAAGAGCACACTCTGGAGGTGAGAACTGGTGCCCGGGGGCAGGTTAGAGGGAACCGAGAATCCCAGCAAATCTCCAAGCAGATCTGCAGGCCAGCAGCTCTCCACAACCGGTGGGAGCTGTATTTTCTTTCCTTTTAGGGGTAACTGAGGAAAGAAGACCACCTACATCCCCAGGGTTAGGAATTAAAGGTGTGGCTGGGCCACAGGGTACAAGAGACTTTTTCTGAAGCCCAGGGTGACAGTTTGTGCACCTTAGTGATGGTTGTCCTCGGAAGCTCTTACATGCTGTGTTTTTGTACAGCAATTGCAACTGGGCTCTCTTATTAGTCTACTCTATTGTGGGGATGAGGTGTGGGGGCAGTGACTTTAGGGCCATTTGTTTATTACAAGTGGCTGCCATAAAGGCAGGTAGGATTTGGGGGCCATTCGTTGCATGCTGGAGCTCCAACTTTATTTCTGGGACTGTGGAGCGCCTTAAGCTGCTCTCTGCCAAGGGAGGCACTCTGATCCCAGCTTTGGGTTCCTGGCCTTTGCTTGTGTGTGTGTGTGTTCGCTCGTTCAACCCACAATTCTGGGTGGGGTGCTTTCGTGTTCTCCAGGTGGGGGCCCTGGAATCAATGTGGGAAATCCTACACCGCTACCTCCTCTATAACGCACATGCTGCCAGCTACACATGGAAATATGAAGGGAAGAACCTGAACATGGATTATACCCTGGAAGAGAATGGTATCCGGGATGAGGAGGAAGAATTTGATTATCTCAATATGGACAGTACGCTCTACACACCTGCAGTACTGCTGTACTTCAGTGATGACCTCACAGAGCTATAGAAAGAGAGATGTATGCTCATGTAGGCTCAAGACATATTTTGAGTTTAGCTGTTTCTGTGACCTGTAGGAAGAGAGATGGGGATGGGGCAGGGAGGGCGGTATCTGGACCTAGACCTCCATTCTACTCTGGGAGCTGGCCTGAGGTTCCCATTCCCTACTGAAGTGTAAAGGTCCTATTCCTCGGGTTAGTTAAAATTTACTCTGAGAAAGTTAGGCAGAACGCTAGAAGTGAATTAATTTTTAGGACTGATACCAGAAAATAAAGTATCTTAGATCAGGGAGATGTAGAAGAGGATAGTCAGAGAGAGCTCAGGCAGAACTTTTCGATAGTAAGAGAAAGAGAAGTCCTACACAGGGATGAGGGATGGAAGAACTTTTCTGGCAGTGATGGAAATGGGATGGCTGTAGGAAGATGGGATTTACAAAGACAGGAATAGGAAGTGTCTATCACTCGCCATATAAAACTGGCTAATCTCTCTTCTGAATAGTATTTGGCAGCCACCAGGTAATTCAGGCTAGATATTATGTTATGTGCTTTATACACCTCATTTAATACAACTATCCGTAAGACAGATACCATTACCACTACTTACAGATAAATCTTCTGAAGCTTAGTAAGATTTAATAGCGCAAAAGGCACACTACTTAGTAACCAGATTGCAAACCCAGGTCTTCCCAATTCCAAAGTCTATGTTCTTCTCAATGTCCAGGCTCACTGCACAATGGGAACCTGTAGGCCTATTGTGTAGTCAGCCGTGGTGTTGTGCTTTTTTGTTTTGTTTTTTTAGTTATTGCCTTTGGAAGGGGCTTAGCACAGTTCTGCAGTGGTAGAGAGGACACAGGGAAGGCCAAGTGTAAGCTGAGTAATAGCTGTTGAGGCTACTTCATGGTTAATCCCATAGCAAAACTTTCCTCTGACTTTTCTGAGGCAAAGAGGTGGGTATATACTGGTTCCAGGAAAATTAGAGTGGGAAAGGGCTTTTGGATTGGGACACTTTAGAAGGGGGAGCAAAAAGTAGGCATGTATATTCATGATGGGCCTGTGCCTCTGAGGGAAAGATGAGGAAGACAGGGTCGACTTTGCCAGATGGTGACTCTGCAAGAAGGGGCTTGACAGAGGTGATGTAAAGAGAGGAGCTAATTGGGGCTTCCCTGGTGGCGCAGTGGTTGGGAGTCCACCTGCCGATGCAGGGGACGCGGGTTCGTGCCCCGGTCCGGGAGGATCCCACGTGCCGCGGAGCGGCTGGGCCCGTGGGCCATGGCCGCTGGGCCATGGCCGCTGGGCCTGTGCGTCCGGAGCCTGTGCTCCGCAACGGGAGAGGCCACAGCGGTGAGAGGCCGGCGTACCGCAAAAAAAAAAAAAAAAAAAAGAGAGGAGCTAATTAAGTCAGAAAACTCCTGGTGTTCAAAAGAGAACAACCATGGAGGGCAGTGGCCAGATTTGGTCCCCTATGACCTAAGGAGGGAAGGGGAATGAGAATCACAGGTGAATTTCTTGACAGTAGCAGGCAGAAAAAGCAGCAGAGAGATGTGAGTGCATCTTCGTGGAAGGCGGCCCCCAGGAGACACTGGGTAGGCGGCAGAGGAGTGCGCTGAGGGGCTGACTATGAACGGCATGGACAGAGGTGGAGACAGCTGTATCCACCTGCCGTTGTTTCATGTGTATCTTGTTTGCTCAGTTAAACCCTAAACTATTTGAGAACCAAAGCTATGCTGTTGCTGTAACCCCAGCCTCAGGGCCTGTGCCTATGGGATCTGCCCAAACTCGTCCCTCTTCCAGGGTTTCCTACTTTAGTACCTCTCGCCAGAAACACATCCCTTTCCTCACACACCCAGTCACTCTCCAAGTAGATTCTATCTCCTAAACATGTCTGGAATCCATCTTCTTTTCTCGAAGCTGTTATCATCACCTCTGGTCTGGACTGCTGCGATAACTTCCTAACCAGTCCTCCCATTTTCTCTTCTGTCCTCCACACACAGCAGAGTGAGCTCTGAAAAACAAACCTAAACATCTAACTTTCCTCCTTCAGATTCTTCAGTGGCTTCTTGTTGCTTTTGGAATCAAGCGCTAAATCCAAAGACCTTGCATATATCAGCCTCTACCTTGCATCACCCCTCTTTGTTCACTGGCTTTCTGTTCACTAAAGGTTTTCTTGCCTCAGAGCCGGCACACAGGCTGTTCTCTCTGCTTGCAACACTCTTCCATCTCCCACCTTGCTAATCCTACGTGTTTCTTCCTCACAGAGACTTTTCTGATTTCTCGATGCAGGTCAGGACTTTCTGTTAAATTTCAGAGTGCTTATTACAATAGTAATGTTAAAATTATGGATGTAATTGGCTGGCTGGCTGCTCGATTGTAAGCTCATGAGGGCAGAGATCGTGTCCATCTTGTTCACTGCTGTATTGCCAGTGTTGGGCACACAGTTGCTGCTCAATAAATTTTGACTGAATGAACTCAAATATTAAGCGAATTCCTCTGCCTCTAATAACTAGTGGATGGGATGTTGTGTCCTTGGTGGGGGGCAAGGTGGGACCAAGAAATAGGATGTCTGGATCCTATGCTGTCATCTCTATCCACAGGTTTCTCTTTCCTTGTTCGCCATAGATCCAAGACCAAAAATTACTCCATAGAGGTTCTTCCTCTCACCAGATTTTTGAGGCAATCGACCTGTCTTTTCTCTACATGGCCACCAGGTGGCTGTAGTCTCCTACAGAGTGAAGGGAAAGGGGCCCGGATGAGGGAAAACACTTCCAAGTTCTAAACAGGTTAGGATTAAAGGTAGCCTGTGGAAACGTACAGGTGAGAGGGAAGGATCAGAAAAAAGGGAAAACAACATGGGCACTATTCCATTAGCATTAGGTTTATTCCTATTTTTAATTTTTTCCATAAGCACATGCCAGGAAAGGAGTGTAGTTTGAGAAATAAAACTCATGGGATAGGACAAGTAAGGGGTCTGATTACAGGTGTGGGTATGTACAGGGTGAGGCACAGAACTATGGAAGGAATAAAGATCACAGATTTTTAAGATAATAGAGTATGTTCATTTATTCTTAGAGGGTTTTGTTTTGTTTTGTTTGTATAAAGCTTTCTACTAGGCACTACCTTGGTTCTCTAAATATCCAAGACTGGATATTTGCATGAGGAGTATGTAAATAATGCCCAGTCCTAAAACCTAGGAAGTAAATAGAACATGACTGTAGGTCCTTTGGTAGTGATCTCTTCCATTTTGTAGGGAGGTCGGGTGGTGGGTGGTATATTGAAAGGAACGTTGCCTGTCCTCAGTAAATCATAGCAGCTTCAAAGAACTCAATTTGCAAATATTTCCCACAAGGCTCAGTCACTATATGCAAGTATCATTGGGGGGTCATAAAAAGGTGTATGTTCTTTGCAGGAAGCTTGCTCACTCAATGGGCTAAAACATACACACATGAAAAGGTAAATGAAAATAGTACATGGTAAAGGACCAAATTAGGGTACAGAAAAAGTTTCCACCTTCATGGCAAATCACAATTGGGTTCTTAACCTGGGCCTCCAGAAATGATTTCTAAATATTGTGTGTGTGTGTGTGTGTGTGTGTGCGTGTGCAGATGTGTATTATCTTGGAGAAGGGTGCTGTAATTTCCATCAGTCTCAAAATGGCCCAACCCCCTGCCCCTGAAATAGTACACACACAAGCACAACAATAAAGACGCTCAAAAGTAAAATATCAAAGGTGACAATACAATGTGGTTCCTGGATTCCTGGCACTTGCCTCAATGGTCTACTTCAACCTGATACACCTGTGTTCCCATGGTGGCAATTCCTAAAACTTGAAGCCTTGGGGCTAAGTTTACAACTAGTCTGAAACATTTTACTGCCCCAAATTCTGATCTGGACATACCCTGGAGCTGAGTGAGGGGATCTATCATTTGGACTTGGGACCATAACACCGAGTCATGACATCAGGATAAGGTTAATGTACCCAGTCCCCACAGCTGAGTTGATGTGTTGATAATGGGAGAACAGCCACTTTATGATGGAGCAGCAAGAGTGCATGTAGGCTTAGCTGTAGAGAAAGCAGACAATCTGAAACCTGAATGATCTTGGAAGTCAAAGATTAAGCATTCAAAATACAAATAGATATGCAGTCCATATCTATTTCCCAGGGAAACACTCACACACACAAAAGCTGGTGAATGAATAAGTGAACTGAGGCCATTAAAATGGGATCGGGGTCAAGAAGGTTGAGACGAGGAACAATATGGATGAGACACTGCTAGAATTAAGTCCCTTTCTTACTGGGAGCAGCCCAGCTCCCACCCTTTGGGAGCTTAATGTTTAGTGGGAACTTGGGCATCCAGTTTCAATCATCTGACTTAATCATCTCTGTATCCCCAACAGCCATATAATGTCTGGCATAGAGTGGCAATAAATACATGTTTGTTTCAGGAATGAATGGTAAATGTAACCCCCACTACTTGAAATATGTGAACTCAGGAGTCAAATATATTCAGATACTGTGGTGTCCCTTGCTACTTGCCCACTC
Organism: Delphinapterus leucas; assembly: GCF_059928025.1. NCBI lineage: Eukaryota > Metazoa > Chordata > Mammalia > Artiodactyla > Monodontidae > Delphinapterus > Delphinapterus leucas. The sequence continues at coordinate 15,729,350 of NC_143147.1, read as the reverse complement.
TCACTATTTGAAGAGAGCAGAAGAGATCTGGACAGTGAGTGACATTTGTGCTGATAAATTCTTCCAGTCCTCCTAGAGAACAGTAAGGAGGAGGAAATATTTCCTTGCCCTTAATGAACAGCCTATAGGAGTAGATATTACTCTACCACAGTGTATCAGGTGAGAATGTCTTTGGCTGCAAGTAACAGAAGGCTGAGCTGGGGCTTAACTATAAAGGGTTAAATTTTCTCACATAATGAGAGAGTCTGTGGTGTAGTGACTCCACTAGATAGTTCATCAACATCACAGGTTGCTCCTGTTTTTGTCTTCATGATTATCTCCTTTTTGGTTGTTCTACTTCCTGTCCGTATTGTGGGCAGGAAGGAGGAAGAGGGGAAGGATGAAAGGGCAGTGCCTAAATCAAAGCAAAAAATTTTCCCAGACATCCTTAGCAGAACTTTGACTATGTCTCATTGATAGGACATGTATTACACAATGACCCTTAGCTGCAAGGGAGTCTGGGACAGTATTTTGTATTGACATCCACAACAAAAGCAGGGACCACTACTGTGGAATGAGAAGGGATACTGGGTAGGAACTAGTGATGTCTTCCACAAGAAGTATGAAAGTGCTATTCATCCATTCATTAACCAAAAAAGTTATTAATAAGCACTTTGTGCCAGGTACCGTTCCAGGTTCTGGAATGAGACAGGCAAGGTTCCTGTGTTACTGGGACTTATACTCTGGTGGGATTAAAAAAAACATGTAGACAAGATCATTTCAGATAGTGCTAAAAGCTATATATTATGTATGTGTATATACACATATACATATATGAACACATTATATATATATACACACACACACACAAATACCAAAAGTACTATAAAGACAAAGAAACAGAATTACAAGAGACAGTGATGGCTGAATGATCAGAAACTTGCCTGAGATAATCACAAAGACTGATCTGTATTACCTGTAGATCTGCATTTACCTGCATTAATCACTTAATCATCATAACAAACTTAAATACTGTTTTTACTTACACTGAAGAAAGAAGGAGACTGAAGCACAAAGAGGTTAAGTAACTTGCCAAAGGTCATACTAAGCGGCAAAGGTGGGCTTTGAAACAAGACAGTCATAGGCCACCCACTTAACCACTGAGTGGCATCACCTCCCTGCATGACAAACATAGGCTGCTGTTCTAGTCACCTACTGCTGCTTAACAAAACCAGCTCAAGACTTAAGTGGCTTCAAACAACCACCATCATTTATTTTGCTAATGAGCCTGTAACTTGGGCAGGGTTCAGGGAGGACAGCTCACTTCCATTCCAAAAGGCGTCAACTGGGTGGATTACTAGAAGCTGGAGAATTCACTTTCAAAATGGCTCACTCTCAAATGGCTGGCAAGTTGGTGCTGTCTACGGATTCTTCTCCATGAAGACCCCATTCTCAGGGCAGCTCGGGCTTCCTCATAGCATGGTAGCTGGGTTCCAAGAGCAAGTGTCCCAAGAGAACCAGGAGGAGCCTCAAGCACCTTTTATAACCTCACCTCAAATCCAAGGGGAAAGAACTAGACCTCACTTTTCAGTGGGAAGAGTGTCAAAGTCACACTGTAATAAGAGCATGCTGGATGTGAGTTGTTTTTGTAGCCATTTCTGGAAAATACAATTGACCACAGATGCACTGGAGGCAAAAGGAGGGATATCCAATCAGTCTCGGGTAGGAGCGGAGTGCTGAGTCTTTCTTGAAAACCAAAGTTGGAATCCTGGCCCCACCATCCATTTATTCAATTCATTAACCTAATACTGAGCATCTGCTGTGTATCAGGCACAGTTCTGGACTCTGTGAATACACTAAATAAGAAGACATAATTTCTGCCCTCAAGGAGCTTACAGGTTAGTGGGAGATTCAGAGAAGTTTGTGAGCCTCTTTTCACCTTGCTTCTACTTACATAAAGCAGCCAAGGGAAGTTTTGTTTGCTTTTTTGTTTTTAATTGGAGTATAGTTGAGTTACAATGTTGTGTTAGTTTCAGGTGTACAGCAAAGTGGATCAGTTATACATAGACATATATCCACTCTTTTTTAGATTCTTTTCCCATATAGGTCATGACAGAGTACTGAGTAGAGCTCCCTGTGCTCTACAGTAGGTCCTTAAGGGGAAGCTTTTAAAGTTCCCCTGTTTAAAGTCTTCAAAGGCTTCCAACTCCTCTTAAGAGGACATAGGACACCCTTACTGTTGTCCACAAGGCCCTGCATGATTTGCCTCTTCCAGGCTCTTCTTTTTTTATATTTTTAATTTATTTTATTGAAGTATAGTTGATTGACAATGATGTGTTAATTTCTACTATACAGTGATTCAGTTATATACGTGTGTGTGTACATGTATGTATATATATACACACACACACACACACATACATACACATATACACACACATTCTTTTTCATCTTTTTTTCCATTATCATTTATTACAGGATATTGAATATAGTTCCCTGTGCTATACAGTAGGACCTTGTTTTCTGTCCATTCCACTTATAATAATTTGCATCTGCTAATCCCAAACACCCAATCCATCCTTTCCCCCCTGCCCAAGCCCCTTCTTTATCTCCCTGTTGGCCTTTCAGTTTCTGACACTCCCCCAAGCTCCTTTCTGCCAGGGCCTTCTCACATGCTGTTCCTCTGCATGGGACACTCCACCCTCCACTCATCACCTGGCCAACTCCTGCCCCTTAAAGGCTTTGCTTAAATGTCACTTTCTCAGAGAAATGCCTTGGGAATATCTACACCCAGTCTGGGGAGATGAGGGAAGGCTTTCTGGAGAACATCATTTCAAGCTGAGACCGGAAGGACGAGGAGGCAGCCAAGCGAAGAAGTGAGAGCGGGTAAGGAGGGAGAGTAAACAGCATGAAGAGCGCAGAGTTTGGCAGTGAGAGTATGTGGAGAGCTCAGACGCAGAAGGAAATGCAGAACGGTAAAGCCAAGAGGAGATGGGAGGCCTGAAGAGGGTAGGCAGTAAGAGACATGGAGGCCAGACTAGGTCCTGCAAGACTTTGTAAATCAGGGTTTTTTTTTTAAATTGAGATACAGTTCACATACTATAAAATTCACCCTTTTAAAGTGTACAATTCAAGGTTAAGGGTTTTATAAGGAGAATGTCACAATCAGAATTGCATTTTTGAATGTCAAGAGAGGATGGATTGGAGGGGAGAAAAAGAGAGGAGAGAGTGGAGACAGGGAGACTGATGCTATTGCAGCAGTCCAGGAAAGAGATGAAGGTGGCCGGAATGAGGTTAGTTAGTGGCAGTGGAGACCAGAGGAGATAAACTGAAGTTAAGAGAGAATTACACAACTCAATAACTTATTGGGAGGGGGTCTGAGGCAGAGGAAGGAGTCAGGGATGACACCCAAGTTTCTGGCCTGGGTGGAGGATGACGAATCCACCGACAGAGGAGGGAAATGCTTGGAAGAAGAGTTTCATGGGGAAGGAAGATGATGTGCTTTTAGTTGGCTATCTGAAGTAACTCCAGGACATGGAAACACAGATGTCCAGATCTTACCAGATATGTGGCACGATATCCTGAATAGAGCTCTCGGCTAGAGTTAAAGGTTTGGGAATTACCCGCAGTGAGTAACTGTCAACCAAAGTCAAGGATGAGATCACCTCAAGAATAAAGTGTGATCTACATGCGAGGCCTGGGAGGAACAATACCTAAGGGAGGGGAGGAGAAGAAGACTCAGAAGTACGAGCCAAAGTGGTGAGAAAGACCCTGGAAAATGGTGCCAGGGAAGCCAAAGAGAGAGTATTTGAGAGGAGGGAATGGTAAACAGTGCGAAATGTCACATAGTCAAGTAAGGTGAGGACTTGAGCACCCACAGATTTAGTGAACAGCAAAACAGTGGTGTGTTAGAGAAGTCAGACAGTAGATGGATGAGGTATGAATGAGGTCTTCACAGAAGAAATCCAGCTGCACAGGGAGGAGTTTTCTGGCTTTGTAACTGTGGACAGAATACTTTTCTTCTTTTAGATTCCATTTCTTCAATCACAAAATATGAACAATAGAAGTAAGGATTCACTAAGGGCAACAGGCATAAACAAGGTCACTTAAAAAGAAGCTACCTTACCCTGTGGTTGAGATTAAATATAAGGTATGGGGAAATGCCCAGCAGTACTAAAGGCCCTTGGGACAGGCACTCGAAATTTTTCGTTTTCTTCCCTCTCCTTGTGCTAGCCATTCTTTATTTAGTAATGAATGCTTCCCTTGGGATTTCCTGAGAGTCCACACTATTTAGCATCGAGGGAACATCTGTCATGATTAGGAAATTAGTAGACCGTATCTGTGACTAACATTTGGTTTCTAACCTAACAACGGTGTTTGTGCCTCTACTGGGAGAACTGAGTATAGTAAAATGTGGTTTGTTTCACATCATACCAGAGTTGAGCTTATTTAAATAAAGCAGGGGGAAGCAAGGAAATGGGGCAACTATTGGGAACAACTAAAGTCGGCCCTTTGCTCCTTCAGTTTAAGGTGTTTTTCATAACCCAGGTTGTCAATCCTCTCACCGTACAAGCATCTTAAGTGAATCTCTCTGAGGTGAGAAATGGCGAATAGTAAACCTGAGTGTTTAGAACGCTAGCTACCAGCTATCAAGTACCTTACAGCCAGTGCTTTATGTCAGTTAGCTCAAAACCTTCACTACAGCCATGTGAGGTGCGCATTAATATCCCTGTTCGACAGATAAGGGAGCTGAGACTTGAGGGATACGTTGCTTGCCCAGGGTTACTGTTAGTAAGTGGCAGAACTTGGATTCCAAGTGCTACCTGAATCCACAGCTCAAACTCTTCCTCTGAGGGAGGCAGTGAATAACTTCATTACTTGGCTCTGGAATACATTTTAGAAGTTATATAGTTTGGGAATACAGCATCTTTTTTTAAAAATTAGTCAATTTTAATTTACTAATCATATCCAATTTAGTCTGAAATTAACTCTCCCTATCCAGAGGGCTAGGTGGGGAAAGGGCCCAGGAGCAAGCAAAGGGGCAGGAGGACGACAGCTTGGGGCTTGCCAGGAAAGGTGTCAGGGCAGTTCTGCTGAAATAACCAGGGCTTAACAGTAGGTGGAAAGCAAGGCATTCTGGCTGGCCAGTCAGTGAAAACCTATTAAGAAACTGTTAAAAGGCAATGTCAAAGGGGAAAAAAAATGTTTGGTTTTTGCCATTTTGTATAGGACTGTTATATTGTTTCCATCATAGTGGTCAATCAAAGCAGGTCTAAAAGAAACTGGGAGGGAATTCCCTGGCGGTCCAGTGGTTGGGACTCTGTGCTTTCACTGCCGAGGGCGCAGGTTCGATCCCTGGTTGAGGAACTAAGATCCTGCATGCCTCGCAGCCTGGCCAAAAACTGGAAGAAGACAAATATAACAATTTGGGGCTAAATCTTCCTTTTCTTCTTCTTTTTTTTTGGTCACGCTGACCAGACCCTAACCCCTGCATCGGGAGTGCAGAGTCTTAACCACTGGACCGCCGGGGAAATCCCTTCCTTTTCTTCTTAAGGTATCCCCTTTACTCAATGAATAGCAAAGGACAGGATTTAGCTAAAAGGCAGCAACAGAAGTATGAGCAGATGTGAGATCACAGACTCACACAGATCACAAAGACTATTTCAAGAAGGGGGTGTTCAAGTTAAGAACTCCGAAATTTCCTCTTAATTCAGTAACCAGGTTTTTTGGTCATCTTGTGAAAGCGGTTTCTGTAGAGAGGCTGGGCAGAGGGTTGGAAAATGAGTCGGCAAGTAAAGCAGCCTGAGTGTAAACAATTCTTTCAAGAAGCGTGGCGGTGAGTAGGCACAGCGAGGTAGGGTGGCAGCTTAGGGGTCCAGAGTGTCTCTTTTAAAGTTGGGGAGGTTTGAGTACATTTAAATGTGGTTGTGAAGCAGCAAGGAGGATGGGAGATAAAGGAGAGTTAGGGGATCACTGTTAACCATTACACCCTGAGAAGGTGGCAAGGCTGGGAGCCAGAGCCCAAGTGTAGGCATTAGCTTCGGACAGGATAGGAGGGAGGAAAGGACAAATACGAATACAGTTAAATATGTAGTCTTAGTGTCAGTATTTCAAGGGAGTTCTCATCTGATGATCTGTCTCCTAGAGGGAGACGATAAGATGTTCTACTGAAGCATAAGGTGGAGGAGGTTTGAGGAATTTGAAGAAGGTTTGAAAAAGTCACCACGGAGAACCGAAAGGAAGCTGACTAGGCAAAAGGATTTCTGAGCAGGGACACTAATCTGGAGTGGTCATGGTGTTCTGACACCATGTGGTCATGCAAAGTGCTCCTGAGTGTAAACAGACAGCCGAAGTGATCCAAGGTTGGGGGTCTGCAAGAGGTAAATAAAGAGGGTACTGAGACGCAGGCAGCAGAGTGGCTGAAATGACAGACCATGGAATCTAAGTTGGACAGGGAAGGAGGGGAGAACATGGTAGAGCTGATTAGGAGAAAATGGAAGAATTAAGGGATTACAAGGGTCTCATGGGTCCAAAATAGTGAATAAATGAGAGAGCTGGAAGGATAGAAAGCTGTAGCCAAAGTAGGAGGCTTGAATTTAATATTTCAGAACAGGTAAGAATTTACTATTTCCTAGAGGTGGGAGAGAGAAGTGGAAATGGTGAGAAAGGTCTCTGGTTACAGCGTCGAGGGCAGGACTGAGCCAAGCGTCAGTCTTCGATGAATGAGGGGAACGAGATCGGGAGGAAAGCAGATGACAGCCAGGGAGAGAAGTGGAGGGGTAAACAGCCAGACTGCTGGAGCCTTAAAGAAATAAGGCCTTTTCACACAAGATGGGAAACAACCTTGCAGAAAAAGAATTAGATTCCTTCAGATATGAGGTCTGTACCTATGTTTATTTTCTATATTACTGTGTTTTAAACTTTTTGGGACTACCAAACTTGATGAACACATGTTAGATACTATCTCCTGTTCTCTCTCTCTCCATATATTTTTAAGATTATTTTTTTAAACTTGAAAAGATTTTTAAATTTTCATTATAGAATATGTGTTACTTACAGAAAATTCCAGGTAGAAAAGCATAAAGATGCAAAACAAAAAACACTCTTATCCCTACCACTCAGCAGAAACCAGTATTAACATTTTAACCACTTCCTTCTAGTACCTACATGGCTGTGATTATACTACATATATGGCTTTATATTGTTTTATGCAATTAACATTAGATCATAAGCATTTGCTCATGTCATTCTGTCAGTGTGGCAAAAGGTCAACAATCAGTAAATCCAGGTGAAGAGTATATGGGTGCTCACTGTACTTCTTCAACTTTTCTGTAGGCTTGAAGTTTTTCAAAATTAAGAAGTTACAGGTGGGGGGAAGGGATAAATTAGGAATTTGGGGTTAACAGATACTACTATACATAAAGTAGATAAACAACAAGGACCTACTGTGTAATATAGGGAACTATATTCAGTATCTTGTAATAACCTATAATGGAAAAGAATCTGAAAAAGAATATATATCTAAGTATATAACTGAATCACTTTGCTGTACACCTGAAACATTGTAAATCAACTGTACTTAAAAACTAAAAGTTACAGGTGGGAAGGGAACTAATCACAAAGAAAAAACAAGTGAATGATAACACAAGATTCAGGATACTGGTAGGGCAGGGGGCAGGAGAGGAATGTGAAATATGGAAGACCATTACGAGGCTTCAAAGATGTTACTAATGTTATATTTATTAAACTGATACTGAATACATGTGTTCATTTTAATATTCTTTGTGGTTGATGTGTTATACATACTCTTTTGGACCTGTGAAATAGTTCTCAATAATAGATATAATTTTTTAAATTAAAAACCTCCTTTCTGGGCTTCCCTGGTGGCACAGGGGTTAAGAATCTGCTTGCCAATGCAGGGTCCACGGTTTCGAGCCCTGGTCCAGGAAGATCCCGCGTGCCGTGGAGCAACTAAGCCCATGTGCCACAACTACTGAGCCTGCGTGCCCTAGAGCCCGCGAGCCACAACTACTGAGCCCGCGCACCTAGAGCCCATGCTCTGTAACAAGAGAAGCCACTGCAATGAGAAGCCCACGCACTGCAACAAAGAGTAGCCCCCGCTCACCGCAACTAGCCTGTGCGCAGTAACGAAGACCCAACGCAGCCAAAAATAAAATAAATTTATAAAAACAAACAAAACAAAACAAACCTCCTTTCTATCATGAACTTACCACTCCAGCTGTATGAGGTCCACATACTACTTGCTGAATAGTTTCTTACTCAACCTAAACTGCCCTTCTTCCTCCTCTCTGCTATATAGGTCTTAGTTATGTTTTGGGGCCCACTTCAAGTACAACTACGTATGAAAGTCCTTCAGTCCCCCTCCCCTCCCCTCCCTAAGAGCTCTCTTCTCTGAACTCTCAGATTTCTACAGCCCACAGCAATCATCACTACCACATATCCTTAATTAACTTTTTTGTGTGTTTATTTCTGATCTCAAATGTCTCTCCTCCCTCCACCTAACTAATCCCTTGGTCACTAAAACATTTTCAAGTTGCTTTAAAAGATGCACAATGAAAAACAATGAAAAAATATGTTTCCCTTCCCGGTAGTAATGACTACAATTTCTTGTATATTCTTCCAGGAATATTCTATGGAAATTCACATTTTTTTTCCCTTTCATCAATGGTACCATATTATACATGCTCTTCTATAACTTTCCTTTTTTCCCTTCATATTTTAATTAGTTTTTAAACTAGAACCTCACTAATGTCCTCTAAAGTCTAACTACATTACACACATTGATTATACTTTGCTTCCGTACTTTTCTCCTCAAAGAACGAGAAATTAGTGAGGAATGATTTCTTTAGAGAAATCACACTACTTTTTGTCCCATTTGGCTTCATTTGTTAATGTAGTCATGACACTACATAAATTTGTTTACACAATACTGTAAAAATTCAAAATTATCAATAAAGCTAAATATCCCCCTTGACTATTATTTCCCAAAAGTAACCACTGTGACCAATTTGGTATGTATATGTCCAGAATTTTTAAAAGAAATTTATATACATATAAATGTATCTGTAGAAACACATAGTATTGTTTTTAGTTTCTCTGAACATAAATGATATCATAATGTATATACTGTTTTGCAGCATGCCTTTTTCCATTCAACAATATAAAGAATCTGACTATGTAGATGTAACTCATTTTTCTTGACTGCTGTATAGTTTATTTAGTTATTCATTACTGTTGGAAATTTAGAGTGTTTCCAATTTTTTGCTATTACAAACAATGCTGTAATGAATATCTTTGTATGTGTCACCTCATGCACAAGTGTGATGACTGTTTCTCTAGGGTAGACGATAAGAGGTGGAACTCTGTAACAGAAAACATGTAAGTTTAATAATGTACTAGATAAATTAACCATTGCCAGTTCTGTAGTACAGCTGTTATAAGTAAGTTATACATGTGACCATCAATTTTACATATTAGTTCCTTTAAGACCCTAGGACATCCATTGACTTATAAGTCATTTAGTATATAGAGCAAAGAACAGCAGACTAGAAATTGGAAGATACAGGTTCAAATTCCAGTTCTGTCCCTAACATCTGACTTGATCTTAGGCAATCCTTTCGACATCTGGGCCCCAGTTTCTGTACCTACAAAATTAGATTAAAGTGATGTTTCCTAAAATATGGTACCTATACCACTGGTAGCATGCAAGATGCTTTTATTTTTATTGACTTTTAATAATTATTTGTATTTTAAAATAAATTAGGAAAATTATAATTACCTTATCAAATCAAGGATTTATGGATATTATTTCTTAGTTATATAAAATTTACTTTTTAAAGGACATTTGTTTAAGTTAAAGAAAAGTGAATTGAAAAGGAAAATAGTATGCATATAATAGTATAGGTGGCATGTAAATATGGCAAGTCATGACTATGATATATGAAGGACTGAGGTTTCTTGCTTCACGAAATCTAGAAGAGGTTAGATTAAAGCAGTAGATCCCAGACTTTTAGATTACAGTGACCAGTAAAACATTAAAAAAAAAAAAAGTTAGTGACCAACATGGAGTTCCTGACTTTTTATTGCGCTAATTAATGACAATAAGAACAAAACCAAACCTATATACCCATCACCATTATTTAACAGAAAGATATTAAAAATATTATTTTGTAACTATAAAACAAGTACCTGTATGTTGAAAAATTTTCAAGTTGTACAGAAGTATAAAAACTCATTTTCTTTCTCCTTCTCTCTCCCTGTAACATCTATCATGGACATCCTTCTAACACAGATCTACCTCATTTTTAGAACATTTTAAATAAACATAATATACTGTTAAATACATTAGCATATATATATATTACATATTTGTTTCATATAAATATAGCATATTACACATTTATTTTATACAAAAATATATGAGAAATATATAATGTCAGAACAAAGGACACAGCTCCCCAGGAAAGGACAGGTGGCAACCTTACTTAGCCATCTAAACACTGGTTTAGATGACCTTCTCTCTAAAATTCCATGATTAAGCCTAGAAAATCCTCAGCGTTTACATGCCTTTCATTATTACCACTAACTTCTATATTTCAAAAGATAACTAGGAATCTCTTTAACATCTCCTTCGGTAGTAAATCACAGACTGCAAAGTGCTTTTTCAGTCCTTTGATCTTCTTGTTGCATGAGTTCATGCCTGTGCTCTATCAATCATTCTCATTGGTTCCCTACATCAGGGTTTTAACCTGGGCTCCACAGGTTTCAGGATAACATATGTGGTATTTTGTGTAGATACTGTTTTTCTGGGGGAAGGGGTTTATAACTTTCTATGATCCAAAAAAAAAAAGGTTAGAAACTATAGCTCTGGATGTTTCTAGCTTTTGCTTTCAATAAATAATCTTATTATTGGCTTGGGAGTCCCTTACAATTTTTTCTTGTTCTTTTTTTTTTTGCAGCAGCAGGGGTTGGCATCTAATTTCTGGTTTGCATTTGACAGCTGTATTCCTGAGTTCCTGTTCTCACTTCCTTAATGGTCTTCTCATTAAAAACAAAAAAATTCTCTCCTACCAATTAGTTATACGGTATTTTAATTTTTTATTTTATTTTTATTTTTTGAAGTACAGAAAGATAGAAAAAAGCAGAGTGGTGCCCACTTTGGAACTGACAGGCAGGGACACAAGCAGCTGGAGAGAGCAAGGCACACAGGCACATATAAAAGGCCTCAGGACAGACAGAATAGACAGCTAAAAGAAATAGAGAGGAACCTGGAAACACAGAAGGAGAGACACAAGAACTGAGCACACAGAGAAGAAGCATGGCAAAAAACCCAGACAAGCTGGCAAGGAGAGAAAGGAGAATTATTGACAGAGAGACAGAGAGGCAGGCAAGATCACCAAGAGGGACGCAGACAGACAGACAAACAGAAAGGGGGAGAGAGAGAGAGAAGGAAAGCAGACAGAGAAAGAAAACAATAAACAAAGAAGACAAAGTGATAATAGCGTTTTATACTACCCAGTGCTTTATAATTTATAAAGTGCTATCACATACATTATTGCAGGCAGACAGGGAGAATCCAGCAGACAGATGGGGTGATGGAGGGATACAGGCCAATCAGACAGAAGAGAGGGAAGGTGGCCAATCAGAAAGAGAGGCTAGAATGGAGCCCAAGACAGACAGTTAAGAGGAAAGACAGAACCAAGAAAAGAGAAGTGAGAGAGGAAGAGAGGGAAAAAGAGGAGAGAGACAGAGATAGAGGCTGAAACAGTTAAATTCAGGAATACAGGCAGTGAAAAAGCAAAAATGAAAGAACAGAGCATTGTGTGTAAAAGTTTTACCATCATCTTTCTGAAGAGAACTGGATAGAGGCTGTTGTCTGTGCTTCCCCCAAGGAGTTATAACATCTCTAAGGTGGCATGTGAGAAGAGCCAGAAGGAAGGATGAAAAAGGGAGAAAGTTTTAGTAAGAAGCAGAGTTTTTTAGACTAGGAGGAAGACAAACTTCTTGGACAGGCCTAGGTCAACAGCCTAAGAGTACTGCTGAACCTAAAAGGATCTAGATTCATATTCCTTTAAAGAATTCATATAGACTGGGAAAAGCAGAGTGGGCCCCTATCTACTCCATGTGCCTGTAAGCTCAGCTTACAAACCATCTGTACTTATTAATTGTTCCTATATTTACAAGGTATTTTTCAGTACTACCAGTGCTTTCATGGCTTTTCTCAATTAATACATAGTTCAGTGATGAAGAGACCAGCAATGGCGTGTGGTCATCAGGACAACTCAAGACGCAGGGCAGAACAGGATATTAGGACAGAGCAAGCCCTTCCTAAGCACACCTCAGGTCCTGGTAGTAAAAGCGTGTAACTAGCAAGCAGTCAATCAAAAAGACAAGTACCATAAAATAGAGTCAAAAAAACAAGAAGCAAGAAATGACAAGCCCAGTGAAATGGGAAGGAGTACTGACAGACTGACAGAGGAAGAAGCATCCAGCAAAACTGGGACAGAATTTGGAAGGAGTGCAGCAAAAAGCAATTAGACGTATATGTGTAGACTCTTCTCTCGAACAAGATCCAAGAAATGTGTAGTGACTACCTCAGGGGAGAGGAAGTGGGGGGTAGGAGGGAGGCTTACTCTCATACTGGATACTTTTAGTACTTTAAAAATTTTGTACCATGTGTATGCACTATCTATGTAAAAGCTGATAGAAAAAGGAGGAGAAAAAAAGCAAGCCGAGATGTGGACAGCAAGGGCCAGCCAGGAAGACAGATAGCAAAAAAGCAGAAAGACAAGGAGAGACTGGGAAAACGGCAAAAAGATTGAGGCAGGCAGACTGTGTGAGGGGCCAGAAAGATAAAAAGAAAAAGAAAGAACTGAAACAGAGGCAAGCAGTGAGAGAAGGCAGGGTAGGGGATATGGCAAAAAGGCAGGTAAGACTTTGGGGCAAGGGGGTCACTGACAGGTCTGCGGTAGCGAGACTATCACCATTGATGGGATGCTGGAACAGCGGAAGCTGAGGGAGAAAATGCTGATAAGCAGACACACTAAAAAGATACAAGCATTAAACAGTGGGACAGCAGCAAGCAAGCAGAGTAGACAGGCAAGAAGACATACATAGAGGGAGGCCAGGAAAAAGCATGAACTAAATAGACATAAAGAAGAGAAGGAACAAGTAGAAGGCAAGATAAGAGGCAAACCAAGACAGGGAACCATGGTAGGGCCTGGAAGGTAGACAAACCAAGAGACGGAGACTAAAAAAGTGATAGAGACAGGCAGGCGGGGAGACAGATGGCTAGAGAGAGAGTGGTGGGCAAACAGCCAGAGAAGCAGACAGACAACCAGAGAGAGAAAGAGGCTGCCAGCCAGTCCGGGAGGAGCAGACAGGCAGGCAGACACCATGCTAGGAGCAAGCAGGTAGAGGGGCAGGCGGAAACAAGGAGAGAAGAAAAATCAAGAGATCAGTAGGGAGAGAAGAGAGAACGGGAGATGCAGGCAGGCAGAGGGGGAGATGGACAAGAGGGAGAATCAGGCAAATTAACAGATCCATATGCAAAGCGCACTCGAGAGAACGATGAATGTTTGTACAGGGTTGCACACAGCCACCTTTCGCCCCCCACACCTGCAGCTCATGGCACATGTGGCAGGCAGGCAGGCAGAGGCGCTCAGCACAGAGGGAGAGGGCGCACCATGATGCGCAGGGCTGCCCACATGCACGTGGGGACACTCTTCCCAGACACACACCAAGAGGCCAGAAAGAGGGGGAGTCAGGCACACATGAGGAAGAGGCACACGCAGTCAGAGCCCGGAAGACAGAAGTAAACAGAAAGAAGACAGAGATGGAAAGTCACTTAGAGGTGACAGAGCCTGAAAGTCAAGGGATGAGAAAGGACAGTCTCGGTAAAAAATAAAGACACACATACACAGAAGCCCATGTACAGAAAGAGGGGGATACCCAGAAGGACTAGTACACAAGGACCGAGAAAGAGGACATAACAAAATCAAATGGAAGAGAATAGGAGTTACACTCAGTACAGGAATGATATGGAAGCAGAAACAAGAGAACTCCGAAGTCCAGGTTAAGAAAAAGATGGAAATCAATGCTCAATAAAAAGCATTAGCTGGGGTTGGGGGGTGGCACATCAATAAAGAATATTTAAACCTTGTCAGCAAAAATATGCCCTGTCACTATTACTTTCTGGTTGCTGCCTACCTATCCCTCCTTCTTCAGGTACTCCCAAACCCTGCAGGGGCTGCTGGGTGGCTGGCAGCTATACTCAAGAGACAGAGAAATAACCCAGGAGAGAAATGATTCCATAGGCATGGGATGGGAAGCAAAGAAAAGGTCAAAGTGAGATCAAAAGAATGGGAGGAAACTGTAGTAAGAAAAGGGTGACAAGAACAAAATAGGGTTGAACTGAGCTATTTGCCCTTCTTCCTCTGCTAGCATTGCTCAACTGGCAAGTTTTATTTTATGACTTCTCTGACCAAATCTCTGGATGAGAACGCTACTTTTGGACTCCTTTTCAACCTTCCATCTGATTCCTGATATCACTTTAAAGATAAACATTGGAGTACAGTGGGAAACCATGGGTCAGAAAGTCAGATGAAAATCTGAGTGTAACCCCCTACCTCTTTCCTTTTCTCAGTCCCAGTTACTTTTCTTTTTCATGGTACCTCAGTTTCTTCCACTCTATCAGTGTTGGAGATCATGGAGGAAGGGAAATATACTGAAAACAGGAGAAAAGAGAAAATAATTTCACAAACTTCAGACTTAAAAGAGAAAATAATTTCACAATCTTCAGACTTAACTCTTTCCCCTTTATTCTAAAAATCTGTTCTATTTACCCCCTAAATCAATTTCCCACGTCAGATGAATTTTATATTCAAGTAATTGGGGGGAGGGGAAGGCGAGGTAAAGGAGAAAAGAGTGAGGATAAAATTTACAATTATAAATCACTGAAAAGGCTGGGCAAAGGGGAGAATCAAACATGGACTCCTTTGAAAAAAACTCAATCATCGTATCTATTCATATCTCTCCCCCAAAAGTCACTAGGATTTCTATCACTTTTTTAAAGAAAGAAAAAAAAATCCAGTACCCCTTCTCACTTAAAAGATACATAGACAATTAAATGCGTTTTGACTTCAATGAGGTATGTAGAAACAGAGTTATATATAAACATATATTTCATCTTTTTCCTTTTCAATGCCTGAAGGGGAAAAAAAACCCTTCACATCAAACCACTCCCTTCTGAAGTATTCAGAAAAAAAAAAAAAAAAGCTTTTCTTTAAGAGAAGGGAGGTGGGGAGGAAGAGACTAGTAAAGAAAAAAAAAATTAAATCTAGTTGGACTAGTATCTAACTAGTTAACCTTTAACAATTTATGCTGATGTCAGACTGAGCATGAGTACTGATTAATGCCCCCCCTCAAATATTTTTTTATAAGGGGGGAGTTAGTCACAGCAGCCATTTTTGTTTTATGCAGAAATCCTTCATGCCCCCCCCAACGCGCACACACACTCACTCACACACACTCAGTACACAAGGAAAATATCTCTATTAATCTGTGCACTAATCAGTTATAAAAAAGGGAGAAATTTGTGGGTTTCTGGGGAGAGGCTAGGAGATGGGGGTATAACAGGGAGGAGAATGGGGGGGGTGAAAAATGAAATATTAAGCCAGCCATTTTGTTTTAAAAGGGGATTTTTCCCCCCTCTCCCTTTCTTCACGGAGGGGGTGGCGGTGCTGCAGGGGGGGTTGTTTTAAAAATAATTTCCAGGCGGCCATCTTAGTGCCTCAGCTCTGAGAAATATTTCTGAGCGCCCCCCTCAGAATTTAAATATATTTAAAGCAACGGAGAGGGGGGTAGAGAGAAGTCGAAAACTTTTATATATATATATATTTTTTTAATCCTCTTCTCTTGTTCTCTCGGGAGGAAGGAGAGAAGAAAAAAAAAGTCCTCAATTCTCCCCAAGAAAATTTTTGGGGGTGGTTTGGCCCCCCTCGTCAGACGGCGGCCCCGAGGGGGGGGTTTCGGAGGGGGGTGGCCCGGGGATTTTGGGGGCTGGGGGAGGCGGTGAAGAGGAGGAGGACGCCGCCGCCGAGGAGGAGGAGGAGGAGGAGGAGGAGGAGGAGGAGGAGGTGGTGGTGGTAGCGGTGGGGGAGGCGGGCGGGCGGTGGGTGGGGGGGTGGTGGGGGGGCCAGAGCCACAGGATGGCTTC
Source organism: Delphinapterus leucas (assembly GCF_059928025.1). Classification (NCBI taxonomy): domain Eukaryota; kingdom Metazoa; phylum Chordata; class Mammalia; order Artiodactyla; family Monodontidae; genus Delphinapterus; species Delphinapterus leucas. The sequence continues at coordinate 15,713,134 of NC_143147.1, read as the reverse complement.
CCCTCTGAGGGACGAGGAGGAGGAGGAGGAGGAGATGGTGGTGTCGGAGGAGGAAGAAGAGGAGGAAGAAGAGGGCGACGAGGAGGAGGAGGAGGTGGAGGCGGCCGACGAGGACTACGAGGAGGACGACGACGAGGGAGTACTCGGGCGCGGGCCGGGCCACGACCGGGGCCGCGACCGCCACAGCCCCCCCGGCTGCCACCTCTTCCCGCCGCCGCCGCCGCCGCCGCTGCCCCCGCCGCCGCCGCCGCCACCCCCGCCGCCAGGTAAGCGGCCGCTGACTCCCCCCCCCCCGCGCCCCCCCTCCCGCCCCAGACCGAGCCGGAGCCGCGGGCGCGCGAGGCCCGGGCGGGGGCGAGGCACCCACCGCGCGGCCGAGCCGAGGCGAATCCGGGGCGCGGGGCGCCGTCTCGGGCCCGTCGCCCCGCGGCGGTCCGGGCGGTCCAGGCGGGCGGCGGCGGCGGCGGCCGCCGGGCCAGGCCTCCTCCCCTCCCCCGCCGCACCCCTCCCCCGTCGCCACCGCCGCCGCCGCCGCCGCCGCCGCCGCTGCCGCCGCCGCCGCCGCCCGGGTTGGAGAGCGCTGGGCGCGAGCTGCATGCGCGGACCGGGCCACTCGGTCGCGGCTTTCGGGGGAGGAGGAGGAGGAGATTTTTTTTTTTAACCCTCGGCGGGGAGGGGGTAGGCAGGAAACGGCCGAGGCGAAGCCAGGGCCCCCTCCCTGGCCGCGCGAGGGACCGCGGAGACCCTGGCGGCCGGACGGCGGCGTGGGGGAGGGGCGCGTGGGGGAGGGGCGGCCGAGCGGGCGCCCCTGGGGCTTCGGCCCCGGTGGGGTTGGACCGAGGCGAAGTGGGGTTTGCCTGCGAGGAGCGGACCGCGGCCCTCACTCCCCCCCCCCCCCCGTCAGGAGCTGGGAAGGCCGGGGGGAGCGGGTGACCATCGGACCCCCCCGCACCTGCGGGGACTTCGGTGCCCGCCAACTCTGGAGCGTGCGGTGGCACGTGGGGGAGGGGTCGGGTGAATGTTTGCGGGCGGCTGACGACTAGGGGCAGGTGGTGGCCACACTCCACGCGGACCACTTCCTGGAATGAGACTGGTTCCTGCCCCCTCTCTCTGGCTCGTACTACGGAGAGCAGTCATTGAAAATTGGGGACAGAGAGGAGAGTGTCTGGAAGACCAGATGCCCCCAACCCCACCCCCTTTCTCTCTCCTCTGCTCTGGGCTCTTTTGTGTCAAGTGCGCCCCCCCCCACACCATGACCCCGTCAGTCTGGGGTGGCCGAGCTGCCCAGCTGTGACTCTCACGTGGCTGCCATTCACTGTCACTCACTCTCCCGCTGAAACCACCCACACCCTGACCACGTTGGGGGGCGTGAACTGCCCACCCAGCTGTCCTGCAGCTTGACCGTCACTCAGCACCCCTCCCCGGGGATGACAAGTCACCCGCACTGTCTGGGCAGTTCCGTCCGCGGTGGAGGGGCCTGACCGCTGCCTCGCGCGGGGGGCCCAGCAGTGGTCCCACTCCGGCCACTCTGCAGAGTGTTCAGCTAGTGTTTTTCAGAATAGACTCTAAGTGAGCATCTTTCGGGTGTCTTGGTGCGGTGCAGCACAAATGCACCAAACTTCAAAACGTCTAACAACATACTCTTTGTAAAACTGTCGTATTGATCTGTGTGGCTTCAGTGGCAAATGTTCCTGTCTAGTTGAGACAGCTTTTGAGGGACTGTGGGGTGCTTTCTTGGGCCGGGGGAGGGGGGGTATGTGTATCTAATGGAAACAAGATAAAATCCACCTCCCCTCCCATCAGGCTGGTCCGAAAACCGGAAAAGTTTTTTAAAAGTTATCCCAGAGAGCCCACTGATTTTGCAGAAGGGAAAAGGAATAAAGAATTGTGGGTAGGGGATTGCCTGGAAGACAGCAGAGGTGCTAAAAAGAGAGGAAGAAAGGATGTCAGGTTAAGTTAGGGCATTAGCAGCTCTCGCCTATGTGTATTCCGAACTTGGAATGCGGTATTTGGGGGTTTTTGATCCCGGATTTGGGTCTGTGAAGGGGAGGGCATGAAAGAATCTGAGGTCGAGATGGGTCTTTGTGTCAGTACTCCCTCCCCTTTTCCCTTTGCTTTCTAAGCATCGTCAAATGTTTTTAAAATGGTATATTTGAAATGAAAACCCACCTACTCTCTCTCCCTGGGCAATTTTATCTCCCTTTCAGCCCTCCAAGTCAAACGAGTGACCCAGATACACCCTCTCAGATGACTTTCTGAGGTAAAACTTTAGGAAAATATTTTTAGTCTGCCCATTATTTCTGTCTACCTAAGTGTGGGCAAAATAACCCTCCTCTGAGGCAATATGTTCAGGCTGCCCTCCCTCATCCTCCTCTACAAGATGAGTTTATACGTGTTAGAGGTTTCTATTGTTTTTCATTCTGACGGCTTTGATTCTCACCATTTTGTTTTACATTCTTACCCAAGACCAATTTTATCCCTTCCCCCCTCTCCAGTCTCCGTACATTGTTAAACGTTTAAAATAATAGCACTCGTGCTGATGGGGGAAGGGAGCAGGAAGCCAAAAACTCATTTCTTCTCCCTCCCCCTTCTGGCAAGCCTAGAGAAATAATATAACATAATATATAGATGTGATTCCTTGGGGGTGGGGGTGGGGAATGGTTGTGGGTGGTGCGGAAAATTCTGGTAGTTTCTTTGCAAAAGGTCTGAAAATACAAACCCACCCCCTGCATGCAATACGCATGTGCAGCAGACCTATTATGGTGGTTCGTTGTGGGGGAGGGAGGGGAATTTGAGAAAAAATAAATATATGTGTGAGAGATTGATGGTGAGATTAGAAGAAGAGAGGGGCGGGCGGGAGGCGAGGCTCGCTGCGAGGCTCCTCCTGCGTCCTCTGGCTCGCCAGGCTCCACCCACCCTCCTCGCCGCCCTCCTCCCTCGCCGTCTTCCCGAGATCTGAGCCGGGATGTGGGAGAGTCTGGGCTCCAGGCCAGCATTGAGTGGCTGGTGAGACAGAGGTTGGGACTTAGATTTGCTTTCTTGCCCTCCCTTTCCTTTCCTCGCTGTCTACTTTGCCTCTCCGCACCACGGCCGTCTTCCCAAGTTCGGGAACCTCCCGCTGGGGTGGGGAGTGGAGTTAACTGGCTGCGAGGTCCCAGGGCTTGTGTCCCACCCCCCAGCTGGTGGAGACCGAGGCCATTTCCCTGATCCTTAGCCAGTTGGCCTGCCCTTGCCTCTGCCCCGGCGGCCTCCGTTTCCATGTTCATATTAGCCGCGGTCCCTGGGGTGAGGGAGCGCGGGCTGCTGGGGCATGGCGTCTTACTGACTTCCTATCAGGGTCCCCACTGTTTCCACACCTGGGGCTGCCACAATCCCCCAGTCCTAGAGTGTCTTCCTGCACAAGAGGGCACAGGATGCTGGAGCTGTGAGAAGCAGCAATGAAGGAAGGAGGTGCCCAGATTCTGAGGCAGTGGAAACCAAGGCCTCCAGTGTTAATTGTGGCTAATTTTCCCTTGGCTGTTGTGGGAAGAAGGATTGTGTGTCCTAGAGCAAGGGGCTGGGCCAGGCCCAGACTTTCCCCTCCTGCACAGCTGCCTCTGCCTGAGCAAGACAGGTCTGGCGGGTTAATCTAGTGCTTGCTGGGGGAGGGAGGCCAAACAGGGCCTCATGTCTGTGTGGCATTGGTGTCTTCCTCCTCGCGGAGTTACTTTCTGTCCCCTAAGCCTCCACAGTCCGACAGGGGTCATGGAGAATGGGGAGAGGGGACATCTGGGAAGAACCAGCCCCGTTCTCTCTGACAGAGACATCTGGAGAGAAAGCCAGGGACCTGGCCCTGCTGAAAGCAGGTACAGGCTGTCCTCTGGGTTTGTGCTCATGAGCATGTGATGCTTGTGCATTTGAGAATGCATATGCGGGTTGTGTCTGTGCCCGTGTCTTTGTGTGGGTCTCCCATACTGCTTATATATGAATGGGTTAGGATGTCTGGGACTAAATTTGGAGACAAGGGGTGAGACCAGGGGACAAAGGGGCAGGGTCCCTGAGTTCTCAAAGGGAACAGGGAGGAGTATATAGATTTGAAGGCACATTTCCAGTCTCCTTGGGAGGAGGAGGAATGTTTAGGTAATTGTGGAGACCTTCTTGGATGGGGTTAGGGTGTGACAAAGGAGCTAGACACTGTGATCCTGTGGGCAAGAAGTGAACATGCCTGACTGAGGATTTCTTTTCCTCCAGGGCTGTGCTGGGGTGACAGGAGGCTTGGTGATTATCTGAGGAAATATAAATAGAGGCCTCCCTCCTCACAAAAAGGATGTCAGGGCCCCAGGGTGTTAGTGTGAGAACCCAGGTGTCCACCTTTGGCTCTGCCGTCTCAGCATCTGGCTTAGGGAGCTGCCAGCTTGTGTCTCCCCACTCCAAGTGCTGGGGTCAGGCCAGGCCAGCAGCTGGGCATGGCTTCCCCAGTTCCTGGGCAGGATGCCAGCTGGCTAAGTGAGGGGGAAGGCAGGAGGAGCCCTGGCGGCGACTAAAAGGACCTGCCACAGTCAGAGCCCATGGCCTAGAGCCTGGTCCCTTGTTAGTAGGAGGGGAGAGATGGGAGTGGTTTGGCCGCTCTTCCCTTCTGACCCCTGACCTCCCATTCAGAACCCGAGCATCCCAGAGTACTCGAAACACTCTCTGTTTGCATCCAGCGGAGGGAGGCAAGGTTTGGAAGAGTTAATGCTGGAGTTCCTAGAGAGCAGCGGGAACTGAGGAGGTGAGGAAGGGAAGGGGCTGCAGAGACTGGGAACCTAGAGGCTTAGGTTTTCTGGTGCTCTCTGCCCCAAAGATAAGGATGACATTCGGCTGCTGCCTTCAGCACTGGGTGTGAAGAAGAGAAAAAGAGGACCCAAGAAGCAGAAGGAGAACAAGCCAGGAAAAGCCCGAAAACGCAAGAAGCTTGTAAGTGTTCAGGACTCCTATCTCTACAGCTAGGCTTGGAGACCCAGCCCTAGAGACCTACATTTTCTCTGGTCTTGATTACTGTGGGGATCCTGAAGTCAGGGAGGCCTGATCCCCTCTACCTGACCCCACCCCTGCTTGCTAGCCTGTATCTCCCAGGTCTGGGACCCTAACCTCACTCACCATGGCCTAGTGAAGAGCCCAGTTGTCGACTTGACTTGCCCTGCAGCACAGAGAAGCGGTTGAAAGCACAGGCTCTGGAGGTAGACTGCATGAATTTAGAGCCTAGCAGTCTTCTGTCTTCTTGGACAATTTATGTAGGTCTCTGTGCCTCAGTTTCCTCCTCTACAGAAAAGTGGATAAAGACAGATGTTACTATCATAGGATTGTTGTGAAGATCAAAAGAGACGATAAGTGTCATGTGCTGAGAACAGTTTCTGGCACAAGGAAGGGCTGAAGAAATAGTGTTTTTATTTCTTTCCCTTAGGACAGCGAGGAGGAATTTGGCTCTGAGCGAGATGAGTACCGGGAGAAGTCAGAGAGTGGAGGCAGTGAATATGGAACTGGACCAGGTCGGAAACGGAGACGGAAGCACAGAGAAAAAAAGGAGAAGAAGACGAAGCGGCGGAAAAAAGGGGAGGGAGATGGGGGGCAAAAGGTGAGTAGAATTAGGGAGTGAGGGGAGAAATCAGTATTAATGACAGGCATGAGGAGTGGAGGAGGGAGAGCCCTGGGCGAGCAGGGTGCTAAGTGGAGAGGCTGTGGTTTGTGAGGAGTGGGATTGGGCTGGGAATGGAGCAGGAAGCAGAAAGCCCAGGGAACCTGGTGGGTGGGTAGAGAGGCGTGTGGGGGGCCCAGGACTGGACCCCTGCGTCACTGAAGCCTGGTCTCGCCCAGCAGGTGGAACAGAAGTCGTCGGCAACTCTGCTTCTGACTTGGGGCCTGGAGGACGTGGAACATGTGTTCTCTGAGGAGGATTACCACACACTCACCAACTACAAAGCCTTTAGCCAGTTCATGAGGTGCGGTAGGGCTGAGGAGCCCTCTCGAGCAGACGCTTTTAATTTGGGGGAGGCCCTGGACCCTTCTGGAATCTGATGAAAGCTAAGAAACTGCTCTCCAGAGAAATTCACAGCACATACACATAAAATTCCCCATGTCATCTTAGGGAATTCCTGCACTCCTAGGATCCAAGGACTCCAGTCAGGAACCCTTCACTGGGGGGTCACAGTACCACTGCTAGGTTAGAAACCTCTGTGGTGACAGACTATCAGGAGGACAGATGGCCCTCCTTGGTCTAACAGTTCCAGTTTCCCCTGCCTGACTTCTCTCTAGACTGGAGCGGGGAGGTGGTATCCGTGTTCCCCAGTTTCCTTTGCTCAGTTATCAAGTCCTCTGTCCCTTCGTTAGACACCAGTAATAACGGAGGATGCATTGCTGACAGTGGGACCTGAGCTTCAGTGGCTCCCGCAGTAGAGTACAGAACAGTAGAGATGCCTTTTGGGCAGCAGGCACTTGAGCAGAGCCGTTCAACGCTCTGGAGGCAGCCTGCTGAGGTTCAGGTCCCGGTGTCATGTTGGGCAGCTCACTTCTGTGATCTTCAGTTTCCGCATCTGTGAAATAGGCACATAGTACGTACCTCATGGGGTCTTGTGGGGATTTGATGGGATGATGGATGGAAAGCTCAGCACACTCAGTGCCTGGCCCCTAGTGGTGTTCAGTCCCTGGTAGCTGTCCTTAGTCCCGTTGTCTCACTGCTTCACTACTAAAGACAGTGCTTCTGTCAGCACCGGGGTCACCCACGTCCTCACAAGAGCTTAACACCTCACCGCAGAGCAGAACCAGTGTGGCCCATCAGACTCCACCTGATGGGACCCTTCATCAGGGCCCCTGGAACTCTTTAGAAAAGCACAGAGAATCATAGCAACTCCTAGTAGTATTGCGAGGAAGAAATAAGGTATTATGTGTGTGGAAGCGTTTTAGGAACTGTAAAGTAGTTGTCCAAAGTAGAGCTTTTTTATTAATCTCATATTTTTTTATCCTTTTTAATCTGTATTTAAATTTTATTTTGCCTTTTTTTTCTTCTTCATACTTTTTTCTTGTTTTTTTAAACTTTTTTTTCCCTTCTTAAACTTTTTATTTTTTTATTTCAAAATTGATGTTATTCTTCGTAGGATGTATTTTCACCACCTAGGAATCCTAGCTGGCACATAGACTTAACTGGTGAGGGGGAAATGACAGTATTCCCAGACCATCGGTGAAGGGTCCGAGTGCGTGGCTTCTATATTTTCAGGCCCCTGATTGCTAAGAAGAATCCTAAGATCCCAATGTCTAAGATGATGACCATCCTTGGGGCCAAGTGGAGAGAGTTCAGCGCCAACAACCCCTTCAAGGGGTCGGCAGCTGCTGTGGCGGCAGCGGCGGCAGCGGCGGCCGCAGCTGTAGCTGAGCAGGTGTCAGCCGCAGTCTCATCGGCCACCCCCATAGCACCTTCCGGACCCCCCGCCCTTCCACCCCCCCCTGCTGCTGATACCCAGCCCCCGCCCATCCGAAGAGCCAAAACCAAAGAGGGCAAAGGTAAGAAACCCTCTAGTTGGAACAACTGTCACCTCACCCTCTAAACTGCATGTTCTCAAATTATAGTCCAGAGCTCTTGTCTTCTCGGCCCTGATTGTTGTAGAAGAAATGCTGTCCAGGAAGGGGCCTCAGTGAGACCATAGCCCACAGAGAGGTCCAGAAACCCTACGGCCTCCATTGTTCCTGGCTTTCATGACCTCGGCTTTTGCTCTGTCACCCCACTCCTCACTCAGGTCCAGGCCACAAGAGGCGGAGTAAGAGTCCCCGAGTGCCTGATGGACGCAAGAAGCTTCGGGGAAAGAAGATGGCACCACTCAAAATCAAACTAGGGCTGCTGGGTGGCAAGAGGAAGAAGGGAGGCTCGGTGGGTGGCCCCTCCCTGTCCATTATACTTCTGGGGTGTGGTCAGGGGCTGGGGGTCCAGACACAAGGGTCCATGAGGGCAGCTGGAGCGGGAGCCCAAGGCCTGGGGAGGGGAGTGGAATCCATTTGGCCTCTCTGACAGCCACGGGGGCTATGGGCAGTATGTTTTCCAGAGTGACGAGGGCCCTGAACCAGAGGCTGAGGAGTCAGACCTGGACAGTGGCAGTGTCCACAGTGCCTCAGGCCGCCCTGATGGCCCTGTCCGCACCAAGAAACTAAAGAGAGGCCGGCCAGGAAGGAAGAAGAAGAAGGGTAAGCGGTGTCAGCTGTGTGCAGTCCTGTCACTCAGCCTTCATTTCATTCCTTCGTTGTCTTTCTTATTTGTAGTGTTGACCTCTTTACTGAACGCTTTTCTCTTTCTCTCCCCTCCCGCATTCCGCCCTCCTTCTCTCTCTCTGTTTCCTTTGCCTCCACTGGGGTGTATGACAGTCCTGGGCTGTCCTGCAGTGGCCGGGGAGGAGGAGGTTGATGGCTACGAGACGGATCACCAGGATTACTGTGAGGTGTGCCAGCAGGGTGGGGAAATTATTCTGTGTGACACCTGCCCTCGTGCCTACCACCTCGTCTGCCTCGATCCTGAGCTTGACCGGGCTCCTGAGGGCAAATGGAGCTGCCCCCACTGTGTGAGTACTGGTGCCACCTCTTACGGCCCTCAGGGACCCACCCACCTCTTTCCTCCTTGCTTTCTCTTGTCCTCTCCCTACCTCCAGATGCCTGGGCTTCTCAGTAACAGATGTTGAAGTGTCCAAGATCCTAGTTTGATCCTCTCCCCCATTCCTTTGCCCCCAAAATTAGCATTTTGGGGACCTGAGATGTCCTGTTCCGTTGTTCCCAGCAATCTTCTCTGCACTTCTAGGATCTAGCTATCCTGGTTTGCCTCTGTCTTCCAGCCTCACTCCTTATCCTCTTTCTTGTGTCTGTGTCTGTCCTTGGCCTCCCAGGAGAAGGAGGGGGTACAGTGGGAGGCCAAGGAGGAGGAGGAAGACTATGAAGAGGAGGGGGAAGAGGAGGGGGAGAAGGAGGAAGAGGACGACCACATGGAGTACTGCCGTGTGTGCAAGGATGGCGGGGAGCTCCTGTGCTGTGACGCCTGCATCTCCTCCTACCACATTCACTGCCTGAACCCCCCACTGCCTGACATCCCCAATGGCGAGTGGCTGTGTCCCCGATGCACAGTGAGTGTGCCCATCTCTCAGGCTTTATTGTCAGCCCCGACTCCTTCTCCATCTCTGGGGCCCAAAGGTTGGGCTCGCTCTTTCTCTACTCTCCCCCACACCTAGCCTTTGATTCCCGTGTGGGACCCCCATCCTCCTACTCTAATGATGGACTCTTTCTGCCTCTTTCTTTCCTCTTTGTGTGCGTCCATCCCGAAGTGTCCCGTGCTGAAAGGCCGTGTGCAGAAGATCCTACACTGGCGGTGGGGGGAGCCCCCTGTGGCAGTGCCAGCCCCCCAACAGGCAGACGGGAATCCAGATGCCCCACCCGCACGTCCTCTTCAAGGCAGATCGGAGAGAGAGTTCTTTGTCAAGTGGGTAGGACTGTCCTACTGGCACTGCTCCTGGGCCAAGGAGCTTCAGGTACAAGGGCCTCTCCTTCCCCGCCTCCTGGGGCCCCATTCACTGCCATTCTCTCTCTTGGCCCGCTGTTCTCTCGTCTTCCGTCCCCTCTGCTTTCCCTCACATTAGGCCTCTGGCCGCCCACACCCTACCAACTCCCTTAGTTTCCACACTTGGTTCTCTTGGACTCCAGTTCTCTTTCCCTCGGTCTCCGTTAAGTTCCTTCCCTTAGGTATAACATAGGCTTTCCTTAGCCTGCCTCAACTCCATCTCTTTCCTCATCCGTCTTAACCATGTTTTACTGATAGCCCCAATCTTAACAACCCTATTCCCTTCCTCCTTTTGCTTATTAATACCTCCCCACCCAGGTCCTGTCTCTGACTCTGTTCTCTGGCGTGTTATTCGTTCTCCTGCTTTGGATTTAACTCACTATGTCCCTCATCCCACCTCTTTCATTGCTTGCTTTCCCATGCCATTCCCCCTGCCGGCCTCTGCCCTGTCTCCTTTTGTCCTCTTGGGATGTTGGGACTATCTATTCCCTCCTCCTCTGTGCCCCATCAGCTGGAAATTTTCCACTTGGTAATGTACCGAAACTATCAACGGAAGAATGACATGGACGAGCCCCCACCCCTCGACTACGGCTCTGGTGAGGATGATGGGAAGAGTGACAAACGCAAGGTGAAGGACCCGCACTATGCCGAGATGGAGGAGAAGTACTATCGTTTCGGCATCAAGCCAGAGTGGATGACCGTCCACCGGATCATCAACCACAGGTGAGTCCTTGGTCCGTGCGAAGGCCTACCTGGGTTTTGCCACTATTCTTGTTGCGCTGTGGCTCCATGTTAGTATTTGTTGATTAACCAGATAATTGATCTAACTGGATAATTCCCACTGCAGCCCCAGCTCTTCTGGCTTTGTTTCCTCTATGGAGATGGGAGGAACCAGGAGGAAAGCCCAGCCCAGCACTGACTGCTTTGTCCTTGCTTCTTTTAATTTCTAACAGCTTAAGAAATGACACATGAGTCTGGGGATCTGGTTGTGAAAAAAGCAAAAACGTGAAACACATGGTTCATATAGACCAGTGTTTCTAGTACTTCTTTCTTCACAGTACTTATTACTAACTAATGTTACATTGTCTTTTATTTTTTTATTTCATCACTGCCTCCCCCAATAGAATGTGAGCTCCATGGGAATAGGTCATTTGTCTGCTTAGTTCTGCTCAATCACCCGTGCCTGGGACAGTGCCTGGCATGTAGTAGATGCTTAGTAAATACTGATTGGATGAACGAACGATGTTGAAGCCAGGGATGTTTTGTGATCGTTGATTTTTAGGAAGCCATCCTGAAAAAGTTAGGGTAGAACTTCAGCCATTCCAAACTGCCTTTCAGAGGCCCACCATTGAGGCTTAGGTGACAACGTCTGCATGTTTGCTGATAATTGTGTTGATTATGACTTTTTCTACTTGTGACACATACTACTTTTCTCCTCCTGCTCCTTCTCCTGGCTTCCCTCCCCACAGTGTGGATAAGAAGGGAAATTACCACTATCTAGTGAAATGGAGGGACTTGCCATATGACCAGTCCACGTGGGAGGAAGATGAAATGAACATCCCTGAATATGAAGACCATAAACAAAGCTACTGGAGACACCGGTGAGGGAGCCAGGTCATGGGTTAGAGGGAGTCTGAGGACAGAGGCATGAAAGCTAAACCTCCAGCATTAAATGAGATGCAGTAGGGACAGACCCAATCTAGAATTTAGGGCAGTGGGAGCCTGGGCTGGGTTGTTTGCGGTGGGGTCTGGAAAGAGGTGGTGTGAGGAACAGAAAGGAGATCTAGCCTGAGTAATGGGGATGAGGATGCTGAGGAGTGGGGAGGGTTGGCTTTAGAGCTGAACTCCATAGGGGTGAGGGTAAAGAACCTGGGAGAAAGGAAATGTGAGAAAATCTTGGTTATGGAAAGTGGGAGCTAGGTCTGGAGTGGGTTCAGAAGGACAGGGGGTGGGTCCAAGGACCAGGTCTCACTCAGACCCACTGTTTTCCCAGAGAACTAATTATGGGGGAGGACCCCGCCCAGCCCCGCAAGTATAAGAAGAAGAAGAAGGAGCTGCAGGGTGATGGGCCTCCCAGCTCTCCTACTAATGATGTAAGTCCTCCCACTTGGCCTGTCTCCCGTTTCTGGAGCCATGGTGATTGAAGATTTCCTGGGGGCTTCTGACAGAACTTCCCAGAGTTTCAACAACTTCTTTGAACAGTAGCTCTTCCTTCAGTGTTCAGCTTTGCCCCAAGAGTGCTAGGAATTTTGGCACAGGAGTGAGAGCTGCTAGAGACAGCAGCACACAGGGCTCTTCTACCAGTTTCCTTCCCCACAGTGCTTCTGGGTATTGTTTTAAGGAATGAGGGGGAGGCACTGCAGACTCAAACTTTCATAAGCTCAGGCCACAGGAGAGGGACTTGTAATCCCATTTGACATCAGTGCCGGGGAGAGGGGAGGAGGAGGCCAAGACCGGAGGAGCAGCTGATGGCTCCCCTGAGCTCTCTGACTTCTTGATTCTACAGCCTACAGTGAAATACGAGACTCAGCCACGGTTCATCACAGCCACTGGAGGCACGCTGCACATGTATCAGCTGGAGGGGTTGAACTGGCTACGCTTCTCCTGGGCCCAGGGCACTGACACCATTCTGGCTGATGAGATGGGACTGGGCAAGACCATACAAACCATCGTCTTCCTCTACTCACTGTATAAGGAGGTGCTAGACTCTCGGGCCCTGAGGGGGACAGCCGTGCTGAGGCCTAGCCTGGACTGGGGAAGGTGGGAGTGGAGGGTGAGGGCAGAGAACTGGCGGGGAGGGGTGCGGCAGGCAGTGGACTGGGTTGTATAACCGTGAGCCTAGACTAATGGTCCCCCACCCTCGACTCCCAGGGCCACACAAAGGGTCCCTTCCTGGTGAGCGCCCCGCTCTCCACCATCATTAACTGGGAGCGGGAGTTCCAGATGTGGGCACCCAAGTTCTATGTGGTGACATACACGGGTGACAAGGACAGCCGAGCCATCATTCGTGAGAATGAGTTTTCCTTTGAAGACAATGCCATCAAAGGTGGCAAGAAAGCTTTTAAGATGAAGGTAAGCCCCTCTATCTCATGTCCTCTAAAGTGCTCAGATCTGTCGTTTCGTTGCCTCAACCAGGACTTCAGTTCCTTTATTCCCCGTTCAGCTTTCTCCCTCCTTTACTGCACCTTCCCTCACGCCTCTGCACTCCAGTCCTGGAAATGTAGTGGGTACTCCCAGGGGTGTACATGGATCTGTTCATCCTGGACGGGTGGTGGAAGATTGGGGGCCACATTCAGAAGTCCCTGCATGGAGTCAAAGTTGGAGGACAGGACAACGGGCTCCCTTTGGGAGTCTCAGTTAGGCCTGGGTGTCTGCGTGGAGAATGGGGGTGGAGGCCTAGATGCTTGGGTGTGGGGTGGCAGCCAAGTGGACAATGGTTGTGTTGGCAGAGGGAGGCGCAGGTCAAGTTCCATGTTCTCCTGACATCATATGAGCTGATCACCATTGATCAGGCAGCTCTTGGCTCCATTCGCTGGGCCTGTCTCGTGGTGGATGAGGCCCATCGGCTCAAGAACAACCAGTCCAAGGTGAGTGAGATACCCAGGCCTCAGAAACTTGAGGCTGTGGACTCCTACTTGCCCTAGTCCTAAAAAATAAAGTTTCAGGCACTTTCTGCAATCAGGGAGGCAGGAAGCCTGGGAATAAGTCTGGGGAGAAGTCCAGGTTGGAAGAGGGAGAGGACTAGGGATGTGAGGGCCTCTGATCCTGAAGGAAATAGCAGCTAGAGGCAGGGAAAGGTGATACTGTGGGCCAGCCACTGGCCACTGATGGGCCCTTTCCTCTGCCTTTCCTTGCCCCATTTTCTAGTTTTTCAGGGTCCTCAATGGCTACAAGATAGATCATAAGTTGCTGCTGACAGGGACTCCACTGCAGAATAACCTGGAGGAGCTCTTCCATCTGCTGAACTTCCTCACCCCAGAGAGGTTTAAGTAAGTGGCTCAGTAGGGTGGTCTGCAGAGAGGAGAGGTGGAGGGACTGAGAAGATGAGTGGGAGGAGGATTCATCTGGAGTAAAGTATAGAGCCTGAGGTCAGGGGCAAAGAACCTGACGCCTGTTCATTTCCTTTTCTCCTTCTGGCTACTAGCAATCTGGAAGGCTTCCTGGAGGAGTTTGCCGACATATCCAAAGAAGACCAGATTAAGAAACTTCATGACTTGCTGGGGCCACATATGCTGAGGAGGCTCAAGGCTGATGTCTTTAAGAATATGCCGGCCAAGACAGAGCTCATCGTCCGCGTGGAGCTGAGCCCCATGCAGAAGTGAGATGCAAGGCGGGTTACCTGGCCCAGGGTTGAGGATTTGGTGGCAGCTTTCCAAGAGTTGGTGACCAAATGCAACATCATAATTGCTTCCTTTATTGTGTCTCTTCTATGCCCCTGCCCTGGGCTTTAGGAAATACTACAAGTATATCCTGACCCGAAATTTTGAGGCCTTGAACTCACGAGGAGGTGGGAACCAAGTGTCATTGCTTAACATCATGATGGATCTTAAGAAGTGCTGCAACCATCCATATCTCTTTCCTGTGGCTGCTATGGTAGATACGGGAGCTGGGGGACTGTGAAATGCCTGGCTCTTTGGAAACATGGGCAGTTGAGCACAGGGCTGGAGTTGGGCTGGGAGGCCAGAGACTAGATTTCTGAGACGAGTAGGAATTGTAAAGGTGTGGAGCCTGGATTTGGGCCTCCAGCTTTCTAGGCATAGTCAGAATACGGGGGCGTGTTCACTGACCCTCTCCTCCTTTCTTCCTGCCTTCTTTTCAGGAGTCCCCCAAACTTCCCAGTGGGGCGTATGAGGGTGGGGCACTTATTAAGGCATCCGGGAAGCTCATGCTGTTACAGAAGATGCTGCGGAAGCTGAAGGAGCAAGGACACAGAGTGCTCATCTTCTCGCAGGTGACCCATCCCTGTAGCTCTTTCTCACCGTCAGATAATCGCTGACCTCATTCCTGTGGTTGCCACGGGATGCGAGGTTAGGCAATTACACCCCTAAGGGTTTCTGGTATAGCTAAGTTCATCTTGGTCTCTGATCCCTGTTCTTAATTATGGCTGTTGGAAGTTGTAGTCCAGTTTCTGTACGCCAAAAGGGGCGAAGGGGAAGGGTGAGCCATCTGCCTCCTACAGGTCGTCTCTGGGACTGGTACTGTTTCTTAACCTTATTGGGGAAGGGAGGAGAGCACAGACCTTTTGGAAATCTGATGAAAGCTGTGGGTCTGTTCTCCAGAAAACTGCACACACAGCTAGACAATTTTGTACAGATTTTCAGGGGATTCATAGACTTGCCTGAAACTTTGTCATGGGTGTCAGAGGAGAACCTCTGCCTTAGGAGAAATGGTCTTAAATCAGGAGAGAGAGAATGACAAGAATGTCCCAGGAGGAGCTGGTGGTAGAGTGAAGCAGCTCCGGGGGGTGTATGACAGGGCAGGGGTACAAGTGTAAGGACTGGGGTTGAGAGAGAATAAAGAGGTAGTCAGACCAGACAGGGCGCATCCCACTGCCTCATCGTTCTAGACTCCTGCCTTTTCTCTTGCTCTAGATGACCAAAATGTTAGACTTGCTAGAGGACTTCTTAGACTACGAAGGCTACAAGTATGAGCGCATTGACGGCGGCATCACTGGTGCCCTGAGGCAGGAGGCCATCGATCGCTTCAATGGTGAGGGGGGGCCTTGGTCCCTGCTGGGTGTGGGAGGCCCGAGAAACCTGTGCCTAGGTCCCTGGGTTGGGAGGGTGCTGGCCTGGGAGGATATTAGCCACCTGGGCTTTTGAGTTGAGGGCATCGCTGTTTGTAGTCAGGGAACAACTAGGAGCAGGTGGACAGACCTGCTGGGTACAAGAAAGGCCTGATTTCCTAATTCTTGCCTCCTAGCTCCTGGGGCCCAACAATTCTGCTTCCTCCTGTCCACCCGGGCTGGAGGGCTGGGCATCAATCTGGCCACTGCCGACACTGTCATCATCTTTGATTCAGACTGGAACCCCCATAATGATATCCAGGTGAGAGCATGCCTCCTGGAGCCCCTCTGAGCAAGGAGATGTGTCTGTCTGTTCTGGGGTCAGAAATAAACCTCTTGGTGGGTAGAAGACCCTTCTTTGTCAGCCTCTTTTCCAGAGCATGTAGGGGGTGTCTCCCCTGCCACTCCCCTGGCCCATCCCCACTTTCCGGCCCCTGCAGGCCTTCAGCCGTGCTCATCGGATCGGCCAGGCCAACAAAGTGGTCATTGACTGGTTTGTGACTCGCGCATCAGTGGAAGAGCGAATCACACAGGTGGCCAAGAGAAAGATGATGCTGACGCATCTGGTGGTGCGGCCTGGGCTGGGCTCCAAGGCGGGCTCCATGTCCAAGCAGGAGCTGGATGACATCCTCAAATTTGGCACCGAGGAGCTATTTAAGGATGAAAATGAGGGTGAGAGCCTTTTCTGCAGCTCCCTGTAAGCAGGTCTTTGCTGTCTATGAGCACTTCTCTTCTGAAACCCCCTGAAGAAAATCTCTTCTCTGCATCCTTGGAGGAAGGTTGGCTTCTTTCCTTACCTGTAAGGTTGAAAACAACAGCAAATAAATCTCTGTGTAGACGTCCAGGGAAAGGGCCTTCTCCTCCAGAGCTCCCGTGAAAAGGAAGCAGAGGGGAAGGCTTTTCTCTGATGTCTCTAAAGTTCTGCCTGAGGTTCTGGTTAGAGCTCAGAGTCCCCTCTCATTCCCCAACTCCACCAGGGGAGAACAAGGAGGAGGACAGCAGTGTGATTCACTATGACAACGAGGCCATCGCTCGGCTCCTGGACCGGAACCAGGATGCAACTGAGGACACTGACGTGCAGAACATGAATGAGTATCTCAGCTCCTTCAAGGTGGCCCAGTACGTGGTGAGGGAAGAAGACAAGGTGAGAGGCTTGGGGCCAGACACTGTGCATCCCGGGCCACCTCTCAGGGGTGGTGTCCGACGTCCTTGACCAGACCTTGAAGTTGGAGGATCCCCCTTCGCTCTTGGTTTTTGTCTGATCTCTTACCCCAGTGCCCATCAGAGAGCGGTAGTGGACCTCAAACGACTTCTTGGTCTAAAGGATGAGACTGGACTTTGGAGAAAACTTAGGCAGAGAAAGCGGTGATAAACTCGGGAGGGAACCTTCTGAGTCAGAGTGGGAGGGACACAGAGGGCACTAGAGGAGAGGTTTGGAAAAAGGGAAATCACGAGGAGGAGAAGCATATTGCAGGTAAGAGGTAAGGAAAACTCACACAGAGGACTTACACACAGTGACGAGGTCTAGGGCTGGGTGGAGGCAGGCGAGTAGGGATTTTGTCATGGTGGAAGGATTGGAAGGGGAGGCCTTCAGCGTTCGTCCTGCTGCCCTTCAGATTGAGGAAATTGAACGAGAGATCATCAAGCAGGAGGAGAACGTGGATCCTGACTACTGGGAGAAGCTGCTGAGACACCACTACGAGCAGCAGCAGGAAGACCTGGCCCGCAACCTCGGCAAAGGCAAGAGGGTCCGCAAGCAGGTTAACTACAACGATGCTGCTCAGGAGGACCAAGGTGAGGACCGCCCCTGACAGAGGGACCGAGAAGGGGAGAGTGCGGAGTTAGGAGTCAGGGCCTTCCCTGCCAAGTGGAAAGAGATTAGGAAGGGACACTGGGAGCTACCCGGAGGCCGGGTGGATTTGCAGGTGATCTCAGCTATCTAGCAGTTGCAGAGGACTCAGATGGACACCCAGGGGTCCCTGTTGAGAGTGGGTTATGCAGGAGTCAGGAGGTAGGTGGGTGAGTGGACATGGTGTGTGGTGCTGAGTCAGACGGCAGGCAGTCATCCGGCATCCCTAGGAGGGCAGAGGCCAGAGCAAAGGTGCAGAAGTCTCCGAGGGGAGGCGTCCAGACAGAAGGGCCCCAGCCTGGGCTTATGCAGGGAGCCATCACTGACCACTGAGCCCTTCCCCTCGCAGACAACCAGTCAGAATACTCAGTGGGATCAGAGGAGGAGGATGAAGACTTTGATGAGCGTCCTGAAGGTGGCATCGGTTTTCTTGTTTTTCTACCGCACCTCTTCCCATTTCACTTCCCATTGTCTATTAAGCCCACTGTTTTTATACAAAATGCTCATTTGTAGAAAAAGTAAAGATTGCAGGTAAGCAAAACGGAAGAAATATCTGTAATCTTGCCACTGTTAAAATTGGGAGTATATAACCACGCAGGCTTAGATACCTAGATGAAAGATTGAGAAAGGTAACATCCTTTTACATTCCTACCAGTAATCTTGCTTGCATCGTATGGGTGCTACTGATTTTTTAGTATGACTCGATTCTTTTGGACCTATTGGGTTAGTAGTTCTGAATGCGCTGGGAAGAAAATTAGAAGCGCCTCAGAGCTGACACAGGCCTTTCCTGTGTTCTGTATCTTGTGAGAATGGAGGGCTAGGAAAGAGTGAGGGGGGGAAGGAGGTGGCAGCTCTATTAACCGGGGTCACCATCTCCCCACCCAGGGCGTCGACAGTCCAAGAGGCAGCTCCGGAACGAAAAGGATAAGCCACTGCCTCCACTGCTGGCTCGAGTTGGGGGCAACATTGAGGTGAGAGCTGGCCTAGGCCCCTCTAGGAAATTGAAGCTGAGTCACTGATGGTAGAACAGACCAAGAAATGAGATCCTGGACATTCACTGCCCACTCCCTCCTTGCCCCCATCATCAGGTGTTGGGATTCAACACCCGTCAGCGGAAGGCCTTCCTCAATGCTGTGATGCGCTGGGGCATGCCACCACAGGACGCCTTCACCACCCAGTGGCTGGTGCGGGACCTCAGGGGCAAGACTGAAAAAGAGTTCAAGTGAGTGGGGGTGATACAGGGCTGAGCTGGATGGAAGGGTAAAAACTTTGGGTGTTACTGCCTTCCTCTTGGCCACCATATGATGTGACCTTACTCAACTGATCACCGTACTCCCTGCCAGACAGTCTTTCCTGGCTCAGTTTCCTGGGGGGTGGGCTCAGCCTGCCCCACCTCCCCTCAGATGAGCCTAGAGCAGGGAGGCCAGGCTTCCTCCCCAATGGGAGAGGCAGTTGAGACAGGAGCCTCGCCTGGGCTGTCCTTGCCTCACATTTATTTGACCATGATAACCTGGCAGGGGGGCTGGTGGGAAGGATGAAGAGCTGACTGATGGGGCCTAGGAATGAAGTAACCAAGACCAAGGGGACTGTGGAAATGCAAGGGGAGGGGCAGATGGGGGAGTTAGGATTTGGAGGACAGGTGATGGTGAGATTGAGAGGCCCAGGGGAGGACCCCTGGAGGCACCCGGGAGTTTCAGGTTCAGTAATCCCTGTGCCCCCTTTACTGCCCTGCCCCCCCTAAGGCTCTTCTAACACACCTCCCACCCCCGTGCTCCTTAGGGCCTATGTGTCTTTGTTCATGCGCCATCTCTGTGAGCCCGGGGCAGACGGCTCTGAAACCTTTGCTGACGGGGTCCCTCGGGAGGGACTGAGTCGCCAGCAAGTGTTGACCCGCATTGGAGTCATGTCTCTCGTCAAGAAGAAGGTATCCGTCTTCCCCTCAGCCAAAGAGGCTGGCCGCCTAGGCCCTGTGCTCCTCTGCCTCTCGTCCCTGAGTTCCGGACTCACGCTGGTGCGAGAAAGGGAGAAGCGCTGGAGCTTGCTGTATGTCCAGGTCGCCGGAGCTGATCTCTTGTCCCTACGACTCCCCCGCACCCTTCAGGTTCAGGAGTTTGAGCACATCAATGGGCGCTGGTCTATGCCGGAGCTGATGCCTGACCCCAGTGCTGACTCCAAGCGTTCCTCCAGAGCCTCCTCTCCTACCAAAACGTCTCCCACCACTCCTGAGGCTTCTGCTGCAAACAGTCCTTGCACCTCAAAACCTGGTAATCAGCTCAGGATGGCAGGAGAGACAGATGGGGCCAGTGTCCGTTAGACGCCAAGGGTCTGGAGTTGGGGTGGGGAGTTTCTGCCTGCCTCACTCTGCCTTACCCCCGCAGCTACTCCAGCTCCCAGTGAGAAAGGAGATGGCGTAAGGACACCTCTGGAGAAGGATGAAGCAGAAAACCAGGAGGAGAAGCCAGAGAAGAATAGCAAAATTGGGGAGAAGATGGAAACAGAGGTGTGTGTGTGGCTACCTAGCTTCCTTTGAGGGAAGGGAGTGGCAGAGTCGTGGAGGCAGGTGCCTAGGAGCCGCCACTTCATCCTGACTCCGTTGTCCTCCTTTAGGCTGATACCCCCAGCCCAGCCCCATCACTTGGGGAGCGGCTGGAGCCAAGGAAGATTCCTCTAGAGGATGAGGTGCCAGGGGTACCTGGAGAGATGGAGCCTGAACCTGGGTACCGTGGGGACAGAGAGAAGTCAGGTGGGTGCATGGCCTTAGGGGTGATGGGGGGCTTAGAATTTGGGGGTTCCCTCTTCCTGGGGTCAGGGGCTGAGGGTGACATCCTCCCTTCCTGTCCCCTACCCCCTCCCACAGCCACGGAGTCGACGCCAGGAGAGAGGGGGGAGGAGAAGCCGATGGATGGACAGGAGCACAGGGAGAGGCCGGAGGGGGAGACGGGGGATTTGGGCAAGAGAGGTAATGGGTGGAAGGACCGGACACCTGGGTCCCTGAGGGAATCAGGGGAGGGGAGGTGGAGTTTTGGGAACCAAATGCCTGGGTCCTGGGTGGGTAGCTGTTCCAGGGGCCAGTACACTACAGAGAGTAGTCTTGGGACCTGGGAGGAGACTCTCCTGAGGTGTGAGCTCTGCCCTGTCTGCCGTAGCAGAAGATGTAAAAGGGGACCGGGAGCTTCGACCTGGGCCTCCTCGAGACGAGCCGCGGTCCAACGGGCGACGTGAGGAGAAGGCAGAGAAGCCGCGGTTCATGTTCAATATTGCAGACGGTGGCTTCACAGGTGGGGGGGTCCTCACTGCCCTCTGCTCCTCACTGGGGTTAGCTCATCCTCATGGGGTTTCTCTTTGGGCCTGAGGCCTCCTTCCGCCTTCAGTTCCAAGTAACTGTCAATGAAATGGTGCATGCTGCCTCTGATCCTTGCCCTTGGTCCTCCTTAAGTGTACTCCTAACTCCAAAGCTGCCTTAATCCCACCTGTACTCTTAATCCTAACTTGAACCTTGTTTGTAACTAGTTTTATTCCTAACCCCTCACCTAACCTTGCCCTGTTCCTCCTAAAAAGCCCTTAGTCCTGTCCCACTGTTCAGTTCCCTCCTCTGTACCAGTCTGTTGGGCTTCACAAACTCCTGATGCCTCATCTGTCTTCTGTCCTCTTTTCAGAGCTCCACACGCTGTGGCAGAATGAGGAACGGGCAGCTGTTTCCTCGGGGAAACTCAATGAGATCTGGCACCGAAGACATGACTATTGGCTTCTGGCTGGGATTGTCCTGTATCCTTGGCTACAAATGCAAGAAAAAAATGTTCTCTCAGCCTGGAGAGAGGGGAACTACACTTAGGGAAGGGGGCCTAGTGCCACACTTTGGGGCGACCAGGCCAAAAGGAAGGCGTTCACAGCCCAGCCCTGTTAAATTCCTTGATGATCCACTTCCTTTATTGGCAGCCATGGCTACGCACGGTGGCAGGACATCCAGAATGATGCTCAGTTTGCCATTATCAACGAGCCATTTAAAACTGAAGCCAATAAGGGGAACTTTCTGGAGATGAAAAATAAGTTCCTGGCCCGGAGATTCAAGGTGAGGATGAGGGAGGAAAGGAACAGTGTTGAAGAGGGGCTTGGGTGAGAAGTGGGACCAGATCTGGTTGGAATGTAGGCAGGGTTAACACCTTGAGGGTTGAGGCGATGCTTGAGGCAAAGACCAGAGGGTCACCTTGTGTTTGGCACTGTGGTCTGGATCGGGGTCACAGTCAGTATTGGTGTGGAGCTGGGGGTCTGGGCCGCTGGTGAGGGCAGTGTGGGTCTCCAGCCCCGAGCTGCGTGCTTGCTGCTGGCAGCTCCCGCACTCACCCCCTCCCCACGCCCTTAGCTCCTGGAGCAGGCGCTGGTGATTGAGGAGCAGCTGCGGCGGGCGGCCTACCTGAACCTATCACAGGAGCCGGCGCACCCCGCCATGGCCCTCCACGCCCGCTTCGCCGAGGCCGAGTGCCTGGCCGAGAGCCACCAGCACCTCTCCAAGGAGTCGTTGGCGGGGAACAAGCCGGCCAACGCCGTGCTGCACAAGGGTAAGGGCCGCGGCGGCCCCGCGCGGGGGAGGGCCCACAACGCTGCGTAAGTCTTCACCCCGCACCCCTCAAAATCTTCCCACCCCTCTGACCCCTTTACCCTCTGAACCACCCCCCTCTGACCTCTGACCCCACCCCGACCCACCTGGTACCCCCTTGGTTTTTAGCCTCTAGGATTCGTGCAGCCAGCCCTCATCCGTGCCTAGTAGCATTCACATCAGTGCCTAAGGGAGGGACCTTCCCCCCAACCCCCCAATCTCCATGAGACTGTGCCACGTCCCCTCCACAGGGCAGAACTTCTTCGCTGACCCACACACCTGCCATATTGCTAATAGCACTCTCTCTGGGGCCCTGGCCTGTGTATAGTCCACAAAAGTCCTTACCCCCGGTCCCACAAACCACGTTCCTCACGTCTCATTCACCCCATGAAGCAGAAAGCACCTCCGTCCCACCCTCTGACCCTACCCCATGAAACTTCCCTTTGACCTTCAACCCTTCCTCCCAAACCCTCTTACCTTGATAATAATAGATTAAGTTCTAAAGCCCTCTAACCATCTAATCCTGTCTGATGTAGTGACTGATTCCTGGCCCCTTTGACTCCTGTTCTAATTCCTTGAATCTGTAATGCTGACCCTCTAACCTCCCTCCCCCCCTTACATATTAAAACTTTGATTCCTTACGTCTTTGACACCACTTACCACCTCCCACGCCTCCTGACTATTTCCTCCCCATCATCCCCAACCCCAAAACCTCACTCTTTCAGTATGGGATGTTCTGACAACTCCCCGCCCCCATGTCTTCCGATGTCCTCCCTCCCCTATCTCCCTTTTCTCCATATTCCCTTTTCCTTTCTTCTTTCTCTCCATCTGTGTCCTCTGTGGTGATCTGGTCTCTCTGCCTCTTTACCTGACACTTTTTCTTGTCCCCGAGTTGCTCTTTTTTTCTACTTCTGTCATTTCCTTGGTCTCTGATTCTTCGACATCTGTGCCCTCCTCTCTCTCCTTCTCTGACTGTATCTGTCCATGTGACTCCTCATCTCTTTTCCTGGCTCCATCTCTCCCTTTCCCTGTCTTTCTCTTGCCCTTCTTTCTCCGTGGCCCGGGCCCCAGTTCTGAACCAGCTGGAGGAGTTGCTGAGCGACATGAAGGCGGACGTGACCCGCCTGCCAGCCACGCTGTCCCGAATACCCCCCATCGCAGCCCGCCTTCAGATGTCCGAGCGCAGCATCCTCAGCCGGCTGGCCAGCAAGGGCACGGAGCCTCACCCCACACCGGTAACCCTCTTTCCCCCGACTCCAGTTTTCCCTGTTGGTACTCCTCCTGCACACGTAGGAACACCTCCTTCAGAGCCCCGTGCAGTGTGGAACAACGACCTGCTCCAGCACGCTCGTCAGCCTTGAGCCTCCCTGCCTGTGTGATACCCCTCAGTAGTTCTGGAGTTGGCCCATGATGTCTCCCCGACAGCTTCTTTCCTCACAGACTGTGGACCCTCTAATGTGGGCTCGCTCTCTCTTCCAGGCCTTCCCCCCGGGGCCGTACGCTACACCTCCGGGGTACGGGGCGGCCTTCAGCGCCGCACCCGTAGGGGCCCTGGCCGCCGCAGGCGCCAATTACAGCCAGATGCCTGCAGGGTCCTTCATCACAGGTCAGCTGGTGACTTCCTGCCTCCTGCTCCTTGCATTCTTCCTTTTCCAAGCTTCATCCCTGCTCAGCTACCCTTTTACTTGTCCAGCCCATCTCATTTCCTTGGAAGTATCCAGTGTTTTATGGAATGGAGTGGTTCTGGACTTTGTTTTTCCCATCCCTTTCTCAGCTTCTCTTCCATTCCCATCGTCAAAAACCTCATCTAGGGTTTTAGTGGTTCTGTGGCTTGGTACTACCTACCTGAGCCTCCTCCAGCTGTTTACTTCAGAGGAAGAGAATATGAAATTGGAAGGGGGTTCCGGGGAAAGTTGGAGCGTGTGTTCCATCATGCATACAGTGGGGAATCTCAGAGAGAGAGATTTTTTCCCATCCCTACCTTAGAAAATTGGATGTGGCATGAGGTGACCTAGAAGTAAGAACATACTGTCGTCAGGAAGCAGTCGACAATGGGAAGTGAAGGAGGGATTGACCCTTCCTTACCCCCTTCCCAAACAGCCGCCACCAACGGCCCTCCAGTGCTGGTGAAGAAGGAGAAGGAAATGGTGGGGGCATTGGTGTCAGACGGGCTGGATCGGAAGGAGCCCCGAGCCGGGGAGGTGATCTGTATAGACGACTGACCGGATCCCAGGCCTGCCCTTCACCCAGGCCCCGTCCCCGAGGCCGACCCCCAGCTCAGGCTCTGGGGCCTGTTGCCAGTCCTCCGCCTTCCCCACCCCTTGGGCCCCCGCTGGGCTAGGAGCCCCTTTGCCCCTCTCTACAGCTCTCTTCAAGAAGGGCCCTTTGTCCTTCTCCACCCCGTGCACCTTTCCCACCGTGCTTTGAAGACTGTGCTGGTGAGAAGAGGTCTGGGTGGGAGGTGGTCAGCAGGGTCTTCCGAGTACCTGTACCCCCCACTGCCCAGCACACACAGCTTCCCAGTGAGCGGCTGTGGGGGGGGGGGGAAGAGGTGGAGCCGCCCCAGTTCTTATTCCTGCAGCGTAAGCTCCATCTCTTGCAGAAGTGGGGGGTTAGCCTTGCCCGGCCTTTAGGGACTTTGGTGGGGAAAAGAGCTTTCAAGAGAGGAGGGTGACTTTAGAGAGGGGTGGCAGTGAGCCCTGGGAGGGTGGAAGGGAAGAGGAGGGGCGGCTGCATGTTTCCTTCCCCTACCTCCCCCCAAATGGAGGGCGGAGCAGTTAACAAGGGAGGGAGTCCATTGCTGTTCAGCCTCAGAATAAAGGCGCCGTTCACTGGCTCAGTTACCTCCTGCGTACCGGCATCTTGTGTTGGGAATCTTCCCCCCTCCCTAGGGACCAAGGACCACCCCTACAAAGAGAGTAATATTTGGGTGATACTCCCTTAAGCCAAAGAGGAGCTCCCCAATCTGTCCTAGGGACCCAGGTAACCTAGAAAGGGTGGTGGAGAACACAATGGGCCAGATGTGGGGGGAGCCCCCAGTTTTGGGGCTCAGGTTCTTGGAGGACTTCTACCCTCCCTCCTGAAGACCTGGATATGAACTAAACTTGAGTGGGTCAGGCAGGGGGTCTAGTCAGGGGACTACCTTGCCTTTGGGACCAGAGCAAAATAGTGGAGGGCAGGCTGGGGAGACATGGGCACATCCTCCTCCCCAGGAGGGGCTGGGGAGAGTGGCAGTTTGCATGGCGAACCCCCCACTTGCTCTTCGCTCCCCTTCACTTTCTTGCTGCTCCTTTCCCGGTCTCTTCACACCCACTCCTGGTCTGTCCCAGTCCCCTCTTCTGTATCAGGTTTATTGGTTGTACATATAAATTATACTTTCCTTTCTGTGTGCTCTGTTATTTTTGAGTGGGGGAGTTCTTTGGTTTCGGGGAGGGATGAGGAAAGAAAGGGTGTTGCTTCCTGCCATTTCCTATTACCCATTTCTCTCTTTTTTTAAATCTTGTGACTTTTCCTTTTTCTCATTTTTATTTGTTGGATCATCAGCTACAACTCCAAGGCTCTTTTTCCAACCCTCACCCCAGTGTGATGAGCTCAGCGGAGATGGAGGGTGACAGCAGGACACCTCCACAGGCCTCAGGTTGAGATCAGAGAGAGAGCAGGAATTACTGGACAGAAGTTTAGTGGGAGGGGTGCCTGATAAGTTTCAGAACTGCCTTCCATTCATCCTTTTGATCGTCCTTTCCACCTTCAGCTTGTTTAGTTCTGCCAAGAGTCAGTAGAGGTCACTACAGCTTCATAGGTTCAGTTCCCAGTTGCAGAAGCACACTTTTATTTTAAAGGAGCTGGGGGGTGGGGGGTCAGACCTGCATAGCTTGCTAAAGATTTGAACCGCTGGACACTACAGCTTGACATGTATTCACTACCAGAGCTTCTCAGAGGCTGAGAGACCAGACAATTTTTGAGGCTATTATATTAAAAAATGTAATTCCAACAAGCATTTATTGAGTACATGTTAAAAACACTGCTGTTGCCCTTGGAGATACAACAGTCACAAGTTAGTCACTGCTGTCATGGAGCTTACACTGTAGTGCAGGACACCAACAAAACACATATCAGAAAATAAAAGTAAAAAAACAAGGCATTGTATTACAGAGGGTGAGGGAGGGGGCTACACCAGATTGAAAGCCGAGAAAGACCTCCCCAAAGAGGGAATATTTAAGCTGAGACTTAACGAAAGGAAAAAGGTAAAAACATAGTTAGAAAAATTGAGGTTTATTCTTAATAAGTTCCCCTTTTTAACTCAGGGGAAAATGTAACATAGTCTAGGACCTGGACCAGTGCTTCTTAAATTTTTATTTAAATGGATCACCTGGGATTCTTGTTAAAATGCAGAGTCTAATTCAGTAAGTCAGAAGTGAAATCCTGAGATTTTGCACTTCCAACAAGCTCCCAGTCATGCCGATGCTGCTGGTCCTTGACTGTAACTCTACGATCACAAGATACGAACAGGACTTTTAAATTGAACCCCTGCCCTGAAATAGGTGATGTCTAAATATGGGACACAAGTTTAAAATTGTATGATGAGCATCTTTTTTCAGTAGTGACAGTGTTTCCTTGTGGCTGTAAAAATAATATCGAAAGTTTACAATTCACTGCCATAGCCAAATGGCTCTCCCTCCTATCCTTGATAGGCCCTAATGAGGTGACTCGGATAAATGCCCTTTGGACGTCGTCATACCTGCCCTAGCAGGTTGAAGGGAGATTCTGAAATGAAGCGAGGCTCCTAATCTCATAGGTGGGGATGCGTCTTGACAATTTTAGGAACACAGTACTGGGAAGGGGGAAACTAGTAGGCATACCAGCGGAGGGAGTAGGGGGGGTACGGTTTATTTTTCTCAGTTCTCTTAGGTGCTAGAGAAGTGAGATTAATATGATATGGAAATCAGCCTCTTCTCTCCCGTTCCGTCTTTTTTAAACTTTCAAATCATTGACACAGAATTGCTAAAATGGGACCTGTTGCTCCCACACATCAGAGCTGCCCTGGACAAAAGCCAAAGTCACAGCTAGGGAAATAGTCTGTCTGCTTCCCACGGGAACGTAGACTTTGTTTCTATCCTCCCTGGGCCATTCCATCCTGAATATGCAAGGCTGGCACAGTCGGGGGCGATTCGTCTAGGAGCCTCCCCAGCGCAGCATCAACACCTCCCAGGGCGTTCCCTTCCGCCCTTGGCTCACCTCCCTCATCCGTGACACTCCGGGACATGACAGGGGGTGGGCTTGGCACCAGTTCCTTGTAGTACAGCGCACCCCGAGAATGCAGCTCCCGCCTTTCTTCTGCCGTAGCTTCAGGGTTCCGCGGTTACAGCGTGCAGCGGGTCATGTGGGCCGAGTCCTTGATCTCCGGACAGTACAGCACTGGGGGGAAGGAGGAGGATTAGTGGCAGCGGAAGGGCGCAGCCGAACCGGCGTTCCGGGGCGCTCTCCCTCCACTGCCTACCCGGGCGGCCCCTCACCGTTGCTAGGCAGCGGGCGCCGCCACCTGCGCGCGGGTGCCAGCACCCGGGCCCAGGGCCGCAGGAGCTCACGCCATCGCGCGCTCCTAGGCCCCGCCCCCTTCTCTCCGTTTCCTAGTCATCGGCCTCTCGGCCGCCTCACCGCTTTTCCGAACTGGACCACCCGCCCCATTAGATTCGTGCGCGGCCCGCTCTGTTGCCTCCAAGCGTGACCACAAGTCCGGGTTGACAGCGACTTCAGTGACCCTGCCGCGCGGGAGCAGGGTGGGCGTGCGACAGAAGGGGCACATGACGACGTGGCGCAGACTCACTGCGCGCGCGGCCGCCCCGCCGCCGTCGCCACGCGCCGCCAACTCGCGCAGACAGGCGGTGCAGAGCGTGTGGCCGCAGCGGGCGCGCCGTCCCGGGGAGGCGGCGGGGCTCGCGGTCCCCGAGGTTGAAGGGCCGGTAGCAGATGTTGCAGTCCAGCTCGCCCCGCTCCGGAAGAGACGGCACCCTCACCAGGAGCTGCATCGTGCCCGCCGCGGACTCCAGGGCGTCGCTAACGGAGCGGGCCTGTTCTGGGGCCCGCGCCGAGGCCTGTTGCCCCTTTTAATAGTGAGACCCCCGCCCCTCTTGAGGCGTCAAGCGGCGGTCAGGCCGCTCCCCGCGGCAGCACGCGTGGGGGCGGTGGAGGTGCGAGACCCCAAATGCCAGCCATGGCGAAGCGAGGGGAGCGGGCCAGGCGGTGCGAGGGCTGGGGAGGGGAAGTCGCGGCATGCCCCCCACACACACTCCGTCCATGGCTTCCTTTATCCCCCACGCAGAACCAGCATTCCTTAATTCTACTGTGTGCAAATCCCCAGTTCCCTCCCTGGGCCCGGGCCCTCAGCCACTGGCACAGGGTTTCTCACACTCTTTCACAAACCACCCAAACGTACTTCGTAAGCCAGTGACACCGCCCATTCTGCCCAATCTTTAGTGGGCTTCTGGGCGTTTCAACAAATATTACCCACAATATTCCATATTATATACGACCTCCCTAAATTCATATAAAAATAACTTCCCAAATTTTATTCTCAAACTACTTAACTCCCAAATAAAATCTCAGCCTAAGGAAAACCCTAGATTCCAGGACCACGGCCTTAGGAATGCTAGAAATCCTATCCTTACTGAGTAGCCAGGCCTGGACACCCTAAACTCCACTAACAGCTTTATTTTCATTAGCAATTTGTGATAAAAACTTAGGGTAAAGGGAATAATGAAGCTGTCCCATTATATGGCAGGACAAAAGATAGTAGTGACATCAAAATCAGGGCCTGTCCATCTCGTTTGCAGCTATATACTGAGTGTTTAGCATAGCATTTGACCCCTCATCAGTATTCAATAAGAAGATGCGTGTTGAATGATTTAGGGATGAATTGATGAATGAAAAAAGTTAATATGGTAGAAAATGTGTTTTATCCTTGTATTTTCGTGTGTTGACTTCTGTATTTCAAGACCCAGCACTGTAACTGACACATAGAATATAAGCAATAAAATGTGTTGAAAGAATGAATGAGTCCCCACTATTCTAAGAATAATTTTAAGACCAACACAGACCCCATATCTGCCAGAGGTATCCAGAGGTGAAAGCCTGGATCTCAGCTAGTGGTAGAGCTGACAGGATTTATCTAGTTTTAATAATTTACAGCTCATCCCATTACATTTAGGCATAGTACCTACATGAGCCATACAATTAAATGTTGACTGAAAAACAATGCACAACCTAGAAGTTGAGAATTATGTTTTATGTGGAAGACATACTGAGGACTGAAATCAGGAGACAGCCTCTCAGATAGCTCTGAGGGACTGTTCTGAAGAGCTAAGGGAGGGCACAGGGTATTTAGAGGTTCTTGCAAAAAAAAAAAAAAAAGACAGGTAGTTGGAACATCAAAAGATTACTGTTAATTAAAGAAACTAGACATCTTAAGTTAATAAATGTAGCACTTTTCTATATATGGTGAGATGCAAGAATCTGGTCTCCTGGAAATCATTCCCTTGATTTGCACTTGAATTATCTAGGGCCAGTATCCTGTTTTCTCCATCCTGAATCCCCTCAGGGTGCGGCTTTGGGTGTGGCTTCAGTGGCTGATGGCTTGATGGCTATAACATCCTGTGTTACTGATAAGGCTGGCTACATTCTTTCTCCACATAAATGACTTGAATATGGATAGTAAATCTGTGGATTTGCAAAACGTAATTCTTGGAGCATTTTTATAAGGACAAAGTTAAGGGCGATTTCAGAATCACTAGTGGCTAAAATTGCTATTTATACTTTTCCACTGGTAGGTAGTAATCTGCTGTTGCTGTCTTCAGTATTCCCAAGGGATAACAAAAGCCATTTAATTCAAGAAAGAAAGGTAAAATTTAGCACAATGCAGCTTCCACAAAACCAAACACACACCCAACTCTCTCAGATATGAAGTAGTAATCTAAAATAGAATCCTGGAACTAATTGCAAAACAAGAGCAAATGTACTCATATTGGATAATTTTATTCTTTTATTAATGTTTGATACATATATGTATTTATTATTAAAATTCAAAGTTGCTGTATGGAGAAATAGTTTTGTACCAATAGTGTCTTTGTATGTGTTTATCAATAATGTATGAGATTGCCTCCTATGCTCCTTTTCTTTTATGGGGGGGGGAGGGGGTGTGTCACGCTACGTCAAGGTCGGGAGTCAAACCCGCCACGACTGTCCATGAGGGGTTTTCCCGGGTCCCCACTTCAGGCCGGTGAGGGTGGCCAGGGGCAGCCGAAGACGTGCGTACGTGCGTGCGTGCGTGCGTGCGAGCCTGCGAGTCCACGGGGCGGGCCGCGCGCGCCGGGAGTGTTTCAGCCCGGCCCCCGGCTCATTGTGGTCGCCTCACGCCGGCCCGAGTTCGCAGCAGCGCTGGAGGCCCCGGGCCTGTGACCACAAAGAGGGAGCCGGGGGTCGGACGGGAGCGCTGCGGCGGCAGCTGAGGCCCAGACCAGGCCCCCCTCAGCCTCCCGCCTGCCCGTCTGCCCCGCCCCCGCCGGCGGCGCCGCGCCCCTCCCCCAACCGCCAGACTAGCGCGGTGCGGGGCCCGCGCGCGAAGACATGGGGGAGAAGCTGGAGCTGAGGCTGGAGTCGCTCTTGGGGACCGAGCCCGCCGTCTACCCGTGGCCGCTGCCGGTCTACGTAAGTGCCGTCCGTCCCCTCCTCCCGGACCCCCGCTCCTGTTCCCCCACGGCGCGCGCTGAGCCCACCGAGAAACGGAGCGACTCGAGTCGCCAGACCCTCTTTGGAGCCCCCCTTCCCGCCCCGCCGTGGTTCTCCGCGGCAGTTTCCAGCCCCCGCGCGCAGGGTGGGCAGAGGGGAGCCGGCGCCGGCCGGGGGGCACAGACTCGGCCGCGGGCAGCCCGCGCTTCCGAGGGGCGCCCGAGCCGGTCTGCGGTTGGCTCTGCAGGGCTGGGGACCCCGGTCCCCCCGGTCCTGGAATGTCGGCGGGCTTGCCCTTCTGTGCTTTAGGATCTGACATGTAGGGTTTCTTTTTCCTGGTAGTTTATTCTTAGCGCTGTCAACGTGCTTAGTTTTTTTAATTTTTTTTTATTTTTCAGGGCACCCTTTCCTCCCTCTCTCCAGTTTTTTTGTGTTTCTGTTTTGTTTTGTTTTAGTCAGGCATTTTGTCCCTCTGATCTTGAGTGGGTGGGCTGGCAGGACACTTGGAGAGGAGGCGTTCTGTCCCCTGATCTTGAGTGGCCTTTGGAAAATGACAGGCCAGACGGAAATTTACACAGGCGTCCGGTGATTGCAGAAATGCAGGGTGTCCGGCTAGGTGGGCGCCCGGCCTGTCGTCCCCCGTGGCGGCGTGGTGCGCGTGTTCCTTGTCTCAGGGTTTACGCTTGGGCCCCGCAGCCCAGCTTCCAAAGGGAAAGCGCAGCGGGCGCCTTGGGCCGGCGCCTTTGGGGCGCCCTTTCGTGCGCTCGGCTTGCGGGGGACCGGCCTCCAGGCGACCCGGCGGGGAAGCCCGCGCGACCCGGCCCTCGCGCGGGCTCCGTGTGTGTCAGTTTGTGGAAAGTGTGTCGCGCGCGGCCGGGGTCGGGGTCGGGACGCTGGGACCACCTGGGAGCCGATGTAGAGGGATATGATTTCCATTTTCAAGGCGCATTCATCCTGTGCAGGGAGACAGCCTAACATAAAATTTGCCTAACAAAAACTATATTAACAGGTGGAAAGACTATCTCCCAGTTGAACAGCGGATGCCTGGGACTCGTTTCATTGCTTTCAAAGTTCCTTTAAAAAAGGTGAGCAAAAGTTAATACCGTATTCTTCCAGAAATCTGAATTCACCATATAGAGCCCTGGCTCTCAACCCCGTCGTACTCCATTTTCCCTTTTTATAGCAAATACTTTTTAATACCTCTTTTACTATCCAGAAATGGGATTCATAGACAAATACAACCAACTTTTGTACTTAATTAAAAAACAAAAAAAAAACAATGCAATGCCCTAACTATAAATAAAGAATAAAGTAATTTATAAGAAAGTAATATGTATCTCAGTATGTAAATGTTTGGGGATGACTATACTAGAAATAAAGAAATAGTCGGTTACTTGTACCATGAATGCAATAAACTGTGGACTTTGATTGATAACGATGTGTCAGTGTTGGTTCATGAATTCTAACAAATGAAGCACACTGGTATGGCATGTTGATAATGGGGAAGGCTGTGTGGGATGAAGGAGAGAGGGTGTAAGTGGGAACTGTGTACATTTTGCTCAGTTTTGCTGTGAATCTCAAACTGCTCTAAAACTAGTCTACTAATGAAGAAAAAAAGTGTGTGTTGCTGACACTTGAATAACCAAAGAGATCAATGGAACAGGGTACATGTATAAGCCAAATACATGAAAGAATATTTAGCAGTGAAAGCCATCCTTCCTATATGTAGATATTCAAGAAGTATTTATTTCTGTGTCTATTTTCAGGCACTCCGCTTGGAGCTGGCAATACAGTGGTAGGCAAAATTGATGTGGTCCCTGCCTTCTGGGAGTTTAGAGTCAGGTTAGGAGACCAACATGAAATAAACAAACATAGAAATAACTATATAGAAGTGAGCTTATTTTCTTCCGTCTAATCTCTCTGGAAGAAAGGATTGTAATATCGCTTGTAAGCTGCAGAGGAGGAAACTTGACTTTGAATCTCATATGTTAGCATCCCAGGGTTTGAATAAATGGATAACATAGTAAAGGATTTTAAACATATGTTCTTCCTTATTTTATTCTTTCTGACAGAGTTTTGAAAAGAATCTTGCTCCAGAAGAACGTTTCTCCCCCTTGGATCTCTTAACAAAATCCAAGGACAGAATGAAGAACTTGGGCTGATTATTGACTTAGCAAATACTCGCCGCTCTTACAAGCCAGAGGTAAATGGAAGGCGTAATTGAAAATGACCTTCTTTCTGATACTGTAATAATTCATAGTAGTTCAGTAGTTATCATCTTATGCTAAGGTGAGTCCTGGCCTTCTCTCGTGGGTTCAAAAAGGGAAGCTAGTGGTTTCCTTAAATACACATTTGTAATTGCTGTTTCAAAATGAGATGAAAGATATGAATTGAACTATAGTATTTGGCAGTAGGCTCTAGATATGCTTAAGAAATTCTGTAAGCTTCCATGTTCTACATTTTGAAAATGAAGTAAACTTTTAGTAGTTACAGTAGTATCCTAAAAAGAAAGAAAGGTATGTCCATTATGTCTTTAGCACTTATGTTAAGCAGTTGCCTGAGCATGTTTAAGCATCAGTGTAAAAGACAATTGTTCTCTAAGTTTTATGCTTCCTTTTCCTGATGCCTTCTGATATAGTACAGAAACCCATCTATTCTCTTGGCCCATGTAGGACATTCCAGTGCAAAAGAATTATCCTCCTTCTGACCTGTTCCATGGCCTTGGGAGACAGTAACACCTAATGTCTTTTAATATTTGTAGAGCAGTTTGCCATTTAGAAAGTTCTTTCATATCCATTGACTTAGTTAATCTTCACAGCAATCCTTTGCTCTTGAAGTGGAAGTAGTACTGATATCTCCTACTGAGTGCTTACCCTGCACTAAGCTCAGAGGATAGACAACTACAATTACTAATTTTACAGACGATGAAACTGACTCTCGGAAAAGGAAGAATTGAAATTTCAGCTCTGTTATTGCTTTTTTTTTATTGTGGTAAAATATAGAGAAATCATATTTCTTTTAACCGTTTATAAATACGCAGTTCAGTGGCATTAAGTACAGTCACAGTGCTGTGTAACCATCACCGCTGTCTAGAACCAAAACTTTTTCATCATCCTCAACAAAAACTCTGTAACCATCAAACAGTAACAACCCCATTTTCCCTCCCACCAACCCTTGGTAACCTCTATTCTATTTTCTGTCTCTGTGAATTGGCCTATTCTAGGTACCTCGTGTAAGTGGAATCTGCAGTATTTGTCCTTCTGTGTCTGGCTTATTGCACTAAACGTCGTGTTTTCAAGGTTCATCCATGTTATAGCACGTAACGAAATGCCATTTCTTTTTTGGCTTAGAAAATCCCATTGTGTGTACATAGACCACAGTTTGTTATTCAACGGTTGATTGACACTTGGTTGTTTTCCACCTTGTAGGTATTGTGAATCATGCTGCTGTGATCATTGGTGTACAGATATTTGTTCAAATCCCTGCTTTCAGTTCTGTTAGATGTGCAGCGTAGGTAGTAGCAGAGTTGTTGGATCATAGCCTACTGCCAAATACTAAGCTGTACGCTTAACCTGTGAGAAAGTGCCAAACTGTTTTCTACAGTGTCGTCTTGTTTTTAAACAATTATCACAAATTTTAAGCATATACAAAAGTATAAAACTACTGTGAGTGTTCCTTGTATACCCAGGAACTCATCCAGCTTTCTTATTTACCAACTGATGGCTGTCATGTTTTATCTATACCCCCACCTGTTTCACCCCATTCCGTATTATCTTGAAGCAGCTCCGAGACAACATGTAAATTACACCTGTACGTTTTTGGTACGTGCATTTAAAATATAGGACTTTTATTCCTTAATATCATTTTTTAATATTAAATACCCAGGGAGTGCTCAAATTTGCAGTTGTCTCCTAAACGTCATAAAAAATTGTCTATAAGAATTTTGAATTAGATCCAAATAAGGTCCACACTTTGCCGTGGATTGTTAGGTCTCTGAAGTCTTGTTTAATCTATAGGTTCTCCCTCCATGTCTCTCTCACTTTTTTTTTCCTCCTTGAATTTTGTTTTTAAAGAAACCAGGTAATTTGTCCCATCTAGATGCCGATGATTACATTCCATGTGTTGGTAACATATTCTTCAGTCCTTTTATTTCCTGTAAATCGGTAGTCGATCTGAATGAAGCTTGCATGTTTTGTTTTGGCAAGACAGTTTCATGGGTGATGATGTGTTCTTCCATGGAGACGTATATAGTTGTGTCTTTCTGTGGTATTAGCAGTCACTGATGATTCATACCTACATCCATTAATTCAGTTGAGGCTTCAAAGAATGGTGAATTCTGTTGTTCTTTTTTTCACTTATTAGCTGGGTATATTTGTACGAGGAGAAGATTCCCCTCATCAGCTGTTTGGTTGCTCAGTTGTAGAGGCATGATTCTCTTCTTTTATTTAACAGTTTTCAAAATAATGAGTTGATTCACAAATATCCTCCAGTGTTGACCAGTTTTGTAAAATTTTATTTATTCCTCTCACCGTGGACTCCGTTACAGTTATTATTCTAACTGAGGCCCTATCTTTGGCCAGTTGGAGCTTCTCGGTGACTCCTGAGTCCTTTGGACATGACATCAGTTGTTTCTAGACTTTTTCAGTGGTCAGAGCTAGGAAATATGTACGTTTGTTTTTAATATTTTTAAAATATGTCATAGGTTCCTACTGCTACTTTCCATTTAAATTCAGAACTAGAGAATTTTCACTTATCCTTTTCTGTCTTCTATTGATAGTCTACTTTCTCCCACCTCAAGAATACCAGTTCTCAACAATGCCTGAAATTGCCTCTGTTTCCTAATTCGAATCCAAGTTCTTCTGACTCTATTCTACTACTCTCCTTAAATCACAGCCGCTTTATGGCCCTTGAAATGTAAGATAGAACATAAATGTAGGCAGAACTGTTTATATCATTTTGAGTTACATGTGCATTCATTCACATAGATTTGCTTTTCCTTTTGCATGCCTGGTAACTGTCCGTTCTGCAGTTTGAATGAAAATCAAGTGATAATTACTGGTTAAAGCAGCTTTGGAAAAAATGGCTCTCATCAGAATGACTGACATACAAAGTTTAATGTACTCTCCTGGTTTATATTCTGCCTTCTCTAATTAATTTTTTATTCTTTCCCTACAAAGGAAATAATACATATTTTCATGGTTTTGCCTTATAGGACTTACCAGAAACTCTTCCTTATTTAAAAATGTGTACAATTGGGCATCAGGTGTCAGATGACGACACTAGTTTTAAATTCCAGT
Source organism: Delphinapterus leucas (assembly GCF_059928025.1). Taxonomy (NCBI): domain Eukaryota; kingdom Metazoa; phylum Chordata; class Mammalia; order Artiodactyla; family Monodontidae; genus Delphinapterus; species Delphinapterus leucas. The sequence continues at coordinate 15,677,347 of NC_143147.1, read as the reverse complement.
GTGCTGTTAATGGGTTTCTGAAAGAACATAAAGATAACGGTGAGTTGCTTTTGTGTTTGTTTTTGTTTTTCCTTTACCTGAACTTTGGTATGCATTTTGAGTGGGGTTGGGGATTTTTAACATTTTTAATAGTTCTGACATTCGTGTCAAGTTGTGTTTGGTAACATTAAGGTGGAAATGTCAGATGGTGCTACTAGAGTACGGTGTTTTTCCTGTTTATGGTCACAAACAATTTAGTTTAGTTTGGAAAGTGATCTTTGTGAGAAATATGAACTGAGCTAGCTTACTTATCTCTTTTTTAAAAATTTGAATGGAAAATACATAAAAACATAAAAATGTTCTTTTGTCCTGTTTATTGGTTGAGAGGTGGAAGAAAAGGTTTAGACTCTCAGGTTCTTAGCGTACATAAAAGAGAAAACAAAAAGCAAAGGTTCAGAGTGAGACAGATCCCTAGAAGCAAAACAAAACAGAGTGGACCAGGTAGAGTGGCTTCCTCATCATATATGTGTTTAAGATATTTTTGCTGCTTTTACCCTTCGGGTGCAAGTGAGGAAGAACACTACCACCTCTTACTCTTATCTTCAGACAGGAAGAACTTAAAAGGCTGGTGTTTTCTTGTTTCCGCTTTAAGATCTACTCTGTTGATAGTAGGTGTTAATAGCGTGTGAATTTTAAGGATCCACTTGCCTTTTTCTAGCATCTAACTATCAGAAGGAACATGGTGTTTGCCATGTTTTAAGACTGAGGAATCTTTTGTCTTTGGAACACCACTGACGCCCATGTGAAAGTGTTCATTTTGTCCTCTTTCTAAATTTAGCCTGAGGAGTGTGCACTTTATTAAATCAATGTAACAGACAGTAAATATTCCGTGTATATATAAAATGATGCACGTATATACATAAAACAGGGAGTAGGGGAGAGGGAATAGAGATGGAGGTGGGAAGATAGGGGATAGGAGGCGAGAGAGAGAGGGAGAGACTGGAATTTCAAGATAAATGTTCATTCTATAACCTGGTTGCTTAATGCAGGTACTAGCTCTTAAATATCTTCAGCCCTATTCACAGATCTTCCGTGTACTTTAGCTTTAAAACTTGAGAGGCTTGGCCTGTCCTGTGATAACCAGGGTGTCTAGAAAGGAGGCAAATTATCTGATGTGTTTAAACTGTAGTCACAGAAATGTTACCTCTTAAGACGTTAGGGCGCAGCTGCCGGCCTACTCACTTCCTCCAGGCTCCTTTGTGTGTGTTCTGTCTGTTCCGCGTGGGCTAGAAGATCCTTACAAGTGCATGAGAACACGTTTGTAAACCTTGATTGTTCACATGTTATACCAAGTGTAGTCCATTGCATATGCTGACTCCTCTGTGGGTCTTCTGCATGCAGTGGGCTAACTTCACCATGCTGTCTGCCATTGCAGTCTCAGGACCTTAGTTATGATCCATTGGTGACTTCCTCTGCTGTAAGGCCCTCCCACAGATGCCAGGCTCACTGATAATGAGGAGGAGACTATACTACGCACTCCCTAGAATGGGTAGAGACTCAGAAAATGAATTGTTTCAGTAAACACCGAGAGCCTTATAGGTTTGTTGTTAGGGCACGGGGATACAGAGGTGAGTAGAAGTCTTTGTTCAGTAGCAACTTCCAGTTGTCTAGGAAGAGAAACATGTAGTGAGTCTAAGTGGGTTAATTATGATAAAAGAATCAAGTGCAGCAGGAATATAGAGGAGAAATTGAGGGAAGGCCTGACTGAGGAGACAGCGTTTGAGCTGGGCTTGGGGGAAGAGGATTTTGCCGGAATGAGGAAAGGACAGCCCAGGTATTGGGGACAGGTACAAAAGGCCCAGGGCTTGAACTTGTGCTCTGGAGGGGCAGCCTCTGGTGTGACTAGAGGGTAGTGTGAAAGGGCAAAGAAGTCATACATTCATTTTCAGCAAATATTTGTATAACACCTTGTAAGTTGAAGGCACTGTTCTAGGAAGTAGGAAGAGAACAAAGCTCTTGCCCTTACGTACTTTCCATTCTAGTGGGGGAGAGAGATGAATAAATAAGTCAATATGTGGAGTGTCAAGCGGTGGTAAATGCTTTGGAGAATAACAAAAGAAGATGAAGAGGTGAGGGAATGTGGTAGGTGATCAGGGAAGTCCCCTCTATTAAGATGTCGATTGAGCAGAGCCTTGCAGTGAGAAACAAGCCATTGGCTATCTGGGAGAGTGGAGATGGGGTGGGAGGGTGTGTTCTGGGAGAGTGGAGATGGGGTGGGAGGGTGTGTTCTGAAGCAGAAGGAATAGTAGGTGCAAAGTCCCTGAGGCACGCCTGTGCTTGGCATGTTTGAGGAATAGTAAGGAAGCCAGTGTGGCTGGACAGGGGAAAGTGAGTGAGGGCAGGGCAGTAGAGAATGAGATCAGGGGAGGCTGGCAGGGCAAAGGAGGGAGGTGGATGATGTAGGTCCTTGTAAGTCATAGTTTGAACTTATAATTCAGTTGGAGAGACAGACTGATATTTGTTTATAAAGAGTTCTCAATGCTGTGCTAACAACCTGGGCTGTATTCTGTGCTAAGTGAAGATGTTCAAGCGACAGAGCAATCCAGCCAAGTTTATATTTTAGAAAGATAACAGCGTCACTATCCAAGACACATTGTAGACTATGTATGTAGTACGTGTATAGTGTGCTGCTCTTCTATAAACTACAGGATACCTGTTACGTACAAATACTTACATACAAGATACAAGTGTGAATGTAAGCACTTGGGAAATATCTGAAAGAACCACACAAGAAACTGGGAGAGTCGGACAACTTTCCATGTCCCGTATGATTGGAATGCTGAAGGGTACACACACGAACTAATGGACGTGTGCTACCAGCCTCCGGCTAAGGAGGGAAATTGCAGGCATCAGAATCCTCTTTACCGATCAAGCGCGTTAATCCGCCTGCGTGATGACAGTCATCTCGACACGCCACGCGGTGGCGCATGCGCGGTAGAAGGAGGTCCGCGAGCTGCGTGGGCTTGTGCCTAGGCGCCTGTGGTTCGTGGCCTTGTGCTGGCACCGGGGATGCCGGGTTGGCGACTTTGGCACTCCTGGCGGGGGTGACATGAGCCAGTTCGTCGGCCACGAGGAAGGGCGGAAAGCACATCCCGGAAAGGTAATGCGCCTTGGCCCCTGGGCGTTGCCGGTGGAGCTCGGAGCCCCTGGGCCTGGGCTTCCGTCTCTTGTGCTGTCGCCTGTCACAGTGGCCCCCGGCGCTGTGCTAGGGGGTGCTGGTCGTCTCGCGGCTCAGTTCATAGTAGCTGAAAGGGACAGTGTGTGATGTTCTGATTTCTCCCCATCGTTTTAAAAGGGAGGCTCTGGCCATTGCTCCTTGGGTAAAATGCAGCGGGACTGCTTTTTAAGATGGGACTGTCAGTGTTGGGGACCCTCCTTAATTACCAGGATGGAATCCCCTTCAGTTCCTCAAGCTGTGTTGTTTAGGCACAGAAAATGTGAGTAATAGGCACTGGAACTAAGTTTGAGTGAAAAAACGCACCGGTACCGCCGAGTTTTCCATCGAGACAGTTGATCCGTGTTGTCTCTTGGAATTATAAAGGGCGTACTGTTGCTTCCTAACCAGTGTCCTTTGAGAGCTCTACCTCTGTACGTTCAAATGATGAATTTTGAGGCTTTGCTCATACGTGGAGTAAACCCTTAAATTCCCTAAGACCTTCCTTTCCTCCGTCTCATACCCCATTAAGCCCGCTTCAGTTTATCTCCTGAATTTCTTCTGAATCTGTCAACTCTTCCTCAACATCCTAATACTGAACTTGCCTGTCTGTTGCAGTGAGGTCCTAACTAGTGTCCATATATCTTGTTTCCTTCCAATCCATTCTTCACACAAGAAACCTTAGAAGCAAGTTGGGACATTGCTCATAAACATGGCTCAAAAACATTGTTTTGAGAATAGAAAACAAACTGTTGGCCTTTAACACTCTGCGTGGTCTAGAATCCTGTCTGCTTCTCTGCTACGTGGACTCCAGCTTGGTGCCTCTCCAACTTTAATATGGGTATGCCTCTCCTGTGGATCTTGTTAAATGCAGGCTGTAATTCAGTAGTTCTGGGTGGGGCCTGGATTCTGTGTTTCTAACGAGCTCCTAGGTGACGGTGACCCTGAGAGCAAGGGTCCAGCTCCTGCCTTTCTCCCTTCTTTCTGGAAGAGCAGGACGTCTGCCCCCCCGGGAGGAGAAAACATCTGCAACGTGACTACTAGCAACCAGCTTCCCTCACAGGCAAGGGACCTTTACCACTGCTCCCTACCATTTTGTCTGAGGCGCAGCAAGCCAAAACACTGACATGCTGAGGTTTGCAGCAAAGAGGAGTTTATTCACAAGGCAGCCAAGCGAGGAAGTGACGTGACAATAGCTCTCAAATCCGCCTCCCCAAAGGCAAGGGGCTTGGGGTATCTATGGGATAAAGAATAAAGAAGCAGGGCAGTATGAGGCATGGGGAGCATGAGGAAAGGTGATTGGGAAAAGGTGTGCTCCTCATTGTTCTGAGCTGGCGTAACTAGGCTGCGGGGCTCAGCACATTCTCAGGCTGTAGTTTTCGGCCCTCTGATGGCAGGAGGTCAAAAGGCACTGGGCCAGGTGGAAGATCGGTGGTCCTCTCCAGTCTTAACCAGCTCAGCCTAACTAGACACAGCTGATTCCAAGTTCCTGGACAATACCCGGGGCAAACATCTTATTGCTTATGCTACGTGCTATTTGGAGGACGTGCAAGTGTTCAAGCTACCTTGAGGAGTGAAGACAGGATTTGACTAATCCTTACACATGGTTTCACCTCCAGATGAGCAGAAGAGGCCTGTAGGCTGAATCTGGCTCCTGGCACCTGGAATTGGAGGCAGATGGTTTAAAAACAGGCTCTCCCGCCCTCTGTGTTATCTTAGGTAGATAGACTATTGAACCTTCCTGTGCCTGTTTCTCCACCAGCAGCATGGGGACACTCAGAGTCCCTCTCTTGGGGGCTGTTATGGGGGTTCAGTGAGCTATAGATGCATGCACAGGCACACGGGAGACACCCAGTGTGTGTTAGCTTCATGCTTACTTTTTATTAGGAGACCAGTATTGTTAGAAGATTTCTGGTTTGGACAACAGATTAGATAGGTGGTCATTACTATAGTTTATGCAACAGCAATTCACATTACCATTTGCAAAAAAGCAGTTGGTTGTCCAACGGGGATTATAAACATCCATTTACCATGAGCTACTGAACAGATACTTTACAGAGTAACTACTTCAAGTACTATTTAAGATCAATTCTCTATGTTGTCTTAAGCAGTTGTTAACCCCCAATTTCGTGAATAGTACCAAGTAAGTCACTTGAACATCAGCTAGAGCAATCTGTTATCACTTAGCAAGCCTAAAGCTATAGTTCAACAATTTTATTTACTGTTCTATGACAAAAATGACTCTCAACAGCTATGCCCTGGATAAGTAATCAGCTAAAGCTAGTTTGACTGACCAAATCTGATTTACTGAGTGAATAAGCCAGTTGATTTAGAAAGGTCTAATGCCTATTTCTCATCCATTCAGCATTCAACTGTTTCCCATGCCTAAAATGTCTTTTTTCCCATTCGTACATATCCAGATTCCTACTTCTGTGCCGTAGGGCTTGGCTGAACTACAACTGCCTTTAGTGACACTTTTCTCACCTGCACAATTGGAGATAATTTTAGTCTCCTCAAGACTCCCACGGGGTTACCTCTGTTGTGACACTTGACGATTTGGTGGCATATTTTACTTTATTTTATTTTAAATAGCCTTCCATTACTCCGTGCACATCAAACGGTAAATGCTTTCTCCTAGTAAACGTGTATAACGATTTTCTGAACTCTTCTGCTCTGGGCAAGATTCATAAATACACCAGGCAAACATAGTGAAAGAGGAGACAGTACTTGTGTTATATTCAGTTGGGTCTTGATACCTAAGTGTGACTCTTAACCAAGGATTATGCAGTAATTAAGGACACAGGTTAAAGTTGTTTAGAGTGTGTCCTAAAGTCTCCCTGGCAGAATTTAAATCTCTCCTCTGGAAATTGTAGACCTGAGACAAATTACTTCCCTAAACTTCATTTCCTACATCTGAGAAAGATAATAGTATCTACCTTGTAGTAGACTGAATAGTACCATTGCCCCCAAATGTCCACCTTCTAATCCCCAGAACCTATGAATGTCACCTTAAATGGCAGAAGGGACTTTGCCAATGGGATGAAAGTAAGGGTTTTGAGATGGGGAGATTCTTCTGGACTACCTGGATGGACCCAGATGTAACCACTGGTGTTCTCGTAAGAGAGAGGCAGAGGGAGTGTTTACTCCAAAGAGAATGTGATGATGAAGTTGGGGTTGGATTGATGTGGCCAGAAGTCAAGGAATGCTGTCAAGGAAACAGATTCTCCCTTAGAGCCTCTAGAAGGTGGATGGACGGCCTTGTCAACTCCTGGTTCCAGCCCAGGGAAACTGGTTTTGGACCTCTGTCTTCCAGAACCATAAGAGAATGAGTGTGTTTTGTTTTACGCAAGCTCATTGGTAGTCATTTGTTACAGCAGCCATAGGGAACTAATGCGTACCTCATAGGAACTATTTCTCCAATTAAAATGTGTGACTGGAAACACCCTTGGTGGCATGTCTGACACACGGTAGGTATGCTACTGTGGGTAGTTCTTGGAAAGTAAAGCCTTGGTTTTTGAGGAATCATCAAAACCAGTACAATGGTTGCCATGTTTCTCCTTGTTCATCCTGGTGACAAACCTGTAGAGAGAGCTCCATCCTTTCCCACAGGACGCCCACCCCTAGTACTTACAGGGAAGAGGTTATGTCTCACTTCAGGCACCTTCCTCTTTCCCTTTCTACTTTTTGTTTCATTAATCTTCATCCAGCTGGCCTTTCTAAGTTAAAAAAACAAAACAAAACAAAACCATTTCTCAATGGATTCAGATACTACCCCAAGTTAATATTCCAACCATGTTCTTGTTCTTCTGGGTCTCACCACCAGAAATTTCTGAGCTGAAATCCTCTCTAGTTTCTAGGATCAGTCACTTTCTAATTTCTCCCTTCTCAAGTTCAGAGTCTTGTCAGTTTAGTCCCTTCCCAAACCACAACATCTATTAAGGTGACACAGCAAAGTGATGAAAGTCTAGACGGTCTGGTTTTCATCCTGGGTTTCTGCCCGCTACTTACTGTGTGGCATTAGGCAAGCTATTCAACCCCCCTGGGCCTCAGTTTCCCCCCAAAAAGGTGAATATTATGAACATTACCTACCTATAGGGTTGCCATTATGAGGATTAAGTGAGTTAATATTTGCTAAGCACTTAGAATATTACTTGTTATAGTCTAAGCACTACAGTTGTGCTTGTTAATAATAATAAATGCAATTCCAAGCGTATAACTTACTCAACTTTCTGTCATAACTTTGAAGTGTTGGTCTATCTGTTGGCCAGCGTTGCAGGGAAATGAGTCGAGGCATGGGCTGAGGCATTGCTACCAGTGCGTGGTGTGTTCCCAGAACTAGGAACAGCCGTGTGAAATAGGTAGTGGTTCTACTTGGAGACGGGGCAGACTGGAAAATGACAGCCCTGGAGGTGTGTCCATAGGTTTGGTGTCAGAGCTGCTGCCTGCTGAAGCACTGATGCCGGCCTAAGCCGTAAATGGGGGGGGCGCTGGGGAAAACAGGGGCAGAATGGAAAGGGAAAATAGGGGAAGAACGGAAAAAGATAGCCTAGGGAGGAGGTGTGGTGTCCATAGCTTCGGGGTCAGAGGTGCTGCCTGCTGCAGCACCGATGACACCCGAAGCCGTAGATGGGGGGCTGGGGAAAAGAGGGGCAGAATGGAAAGGGAAAACAGGGGAAGAACGGAAAACGAAAGCCCGGGAAGGTGGTGTGGTGTCCATAGCTTCGGGGTCAGAGGTGCTGCCGGGAGCAGCACCAATGACACCCGAAGCCGTAGATGGGGGGCTGGGGAAAAGAGGGGCAGAATGGAAAGGGACAACAGGGGCAGAACGGAAAACGAAAGCCCGGGAAGGTGGTGTGGTGTCCATAGCTTCGGGGTCAGAGGTGCTGCCTGCAGCAGCACCAATGACACCCGAAGCCGTAGATGGGGTGCTGGGGAAAAGAGGGGCAGAATGGAAAGGGACAACAGGGGCAGAACGGAAAACGAAAGCCCGGGAAGGTGGTGTGGTGTCCATAGCTTCGGGGTCAGAGGTGCTGCCGGGAGCAGCACCAATGACACCCGAAGCCGTAAATGGGGTGCTGGGGAAAAGAGGGGCAGAATGGAAAGGGAAAACAGGGGCAGAATGGAAAACGAAAGCCCGGGAAGGTGGTGTGGTGTCCATAGCTTCGGGGTCAGAGGTGCTGCCGGGAGCAGCACCAATGACACCCGAAGCCGTAAATGGGGTGCTGGGGAAAAGAGGGGCAGAATGGAAAGGGACAACAGGGGCAGAACGGAAAACGAAAGCCCGGGAAGGTGGTGTGGTGTCCATAGCTTCGGGGTCAGAGGTGCTGCCTGCTGCAGCACCGATGACACCCGAAGCCGTAGATGGGGTGCTGGGGAAAAGAGGGGCAGAATGGAAAGGGACAACAGGGGCAGAACGGAAAACGAAAGCCCGGGAAGGTGGTGTGGTGTCCATAGCTTCGGGGTCAGAGGTGCTGCCTGCTGCAGCACCGATGACACCCGAAGCCGTAGATGGGGTGCTGGGGAAAAGAGGGGCAGAATGGAAAGGGAAAACAGGGGCAGAACGGAAAACGATAGCCTGGGAAGGAGGTGTGGTGTCCATCGCTTTGGGGTGAGATGGGCTGCCTGGCTGATCTGAGAAAAGCGAGTGAAAGTGGGAGAGCTTCTCCCTAGCTGCTAACTCTTCTCAAGGTCTAGCACGCACTGAACACTGGCCTGCCGGCTCAGCCTGGGTGTTGCCATTGCATTGTACGTGTCACAGAGCAAGGGCGGGCGGGTCAGGGGGTGGGCTGGGGGCCCCACACAAGCCCAGCCCCTGGAGAAACCCGGCCCGAGGGCAAAGAGCCCGAGCCCTTCTGGACTTTCTAGCGGCTGGGACTTGTCGCTGTGGGTGGCAGGTGTTTGGCACCGGATGGGCCACCATGCGGAGACTGTTGGGGACTGTGGAAGCCTTGTCCTCCAGAGCTCACGCTGCCTGGGCACCGGCTCTGCAGACCCCTCAGCCCTGGGTATGTATCGGCCAGCCCTTCCCCGCAACGGGGCCCAGAGGCCAGAGCCTGCCCAGAGCTGAGTGCAGGAGGCACCCAGAGCTTGCCAGGCTGTGGCCCGCCTCCTCCGTGGACCTCCCCAGCTTGTCCGCGAGCCCTGGAGACAGGAGCAGGAGCGCCTTCTCCAGGGCTGCTGAGCTGCCAGCATCACCGTGAGCCAGGCGGTGAAGGTTTCTGAGCAGGGGATGCAGAGCCCTGACCCGACTGGATGCTGCACCCCACGATGTCCCTTCCTGGCAGGTAGGTTCTTTCTTCACTTGTTGTTCGAAATTTGGTAAAAGAACATTTCAACCTTCGACTGTTCTTCAGGGTATACAGATGGTAGTGGCTTAGCCGGGATTCGAAGCAAGCCTGTGTGATTCCAGAGCTCGTGCTCTGGACTCTGGCGCCTCCTTATCATATATGCTTCATGTGTTACTTTTTCTTTTGTTTCTTGAAGTCCTTATGATACTTAGCCCTAAGTGCCATACCTGTAATGAACACATCCACTGCCTTGTAGGAGGTGTTCTTTTGTTCAACGCGTGAATTGGTCATCCACCACACTGGGTTCTAATCTCAGAAGATAGGTCAGGGACCACCAGTTGTCAGCATAGCACCATCCCACATTTCTGATTGAGGCTTGGAGCCTAGATTTTTCCCTTTGGTCTAGTTTGAAGGATCCAGGTAGGTAAAGCTTATATTCTAGATAAATCATGGGCTATCCTGAAAGGAATTCATCAATGAATTATTCTGTATGGATTAGAAGCCAGTTTCTCTGGCCTTCCTGGAGTATATCCAGTAAGGCATCTCATTCATGTCTAGAAAGCAAATATATCATTTATTGCAACTTCAGCGTGGAGCGATGTATTGGTTTAAAATAAAGTACGAGCAACACAATTTGGTCACTGTGAGTATGCCGGCTGGGTCCACTCTTTACTACACATATGTAACTCTAGAGCTTCTTATGCCCCATAGAGGAGACATACTCTTGTGTGTCTAGGACAAGGGAAACATGTGTTGTTATTCAGGAGCTGGAAGCTACAGCATGACAGGAAAGAATTGAAAAATCCTGGTCTTGGTCTACACGTCACTTTACCTTGTCCGAATCTTGTTTCTTTGGCTTGCTTCATTGGAGTGTTTTCTGTCTCCTGGGACTGACATTGTGTGTTCTGTATCAGGCATGTGACATGTAGAAGTTTCAGAACCCAGAATCATATAGATCAGTAAAAATCTATATATTTTTGTTTAAAATCTATTTAAAATCACACTGGGCATAATTCATATATTCCAAAAGTAGTTTGACCCTCTGCTCATGAGATTCTTTTTATGGTATGTCGAAGCAAATTTGGACTTCCATCCCCAATAAACTTTGAGGTTGGAGGACACAAAAGCTTTTGCTCAGACCTAAATTCTGTCTGAAAAAAAAAGGGTAACTATTATAAGCCCTTTCTAACCTCTCCAGGAGCAGAAATGATTTACAGCTATGGCATTGAACCATAATTTCTTGATCTCGTTTGAGAAGAGTTCAGTAAGAAACAGTGTCTTGAGTTTTGTTCGTTGGTTCCCTGTTTTCTTGTCTTGCGTGCCAACAATCCACTGTAATACGTGAGTGAGTATGGCAGCAGGCCGAGTGTTCCCTGGAGCTCATTAAATGAACGTGTTTTCCTGAAATGACTTTTGTCTCCTTGTTTTCAGCCCCTCTTCTTTCCTCTGTCCTTTACTATAACCAGGGCTCAGCAAAAGCTGACTGGCTTTGTGCAGACCCTACTTAGGGTAGTCTTTTCTTCATTATTTTATTCATGGCCCCTCCATTTCATTGTTTGCCTTCTCGAAATGTGTTGAAATCTTTCTGTGGTTGATGACTTCCACAATGTCTTGGCTCTTATTGGTTGATTAATTTGGGTATTTCTACAGTTTTATTTAAACCTGGTTTCAGGAGGACCAGAAAGTAAATATATTTCCTAGTCTGCCATCTTGAGCTGAAAATCCCTGTGGATTTTAGCATCCAATGTTCCCATGGGTAAAAAACCCAACCTTGGCATTAATAGATGTACACTCAAGATTTCAGCTTTTCTTGAGCAATCACTAAGGATTTAATATGCGGTCACTTCTAATGGGAAAATAGTAACTATCTCATGGCGTTGATTTGAGGATTAACTTAGATAATGGACAAGAAAATGCTTGGTAAGGTTTTAAAAGCTATAAAAAATGTTTTTTGTTATTATTTGATTTGTTGCTATTTCAACTTTAGCTGACAGTTGTTTGTGACCTTGCTTATGTGAGAAAATGCCTTCTGGTTTATTGTTTTGAAAGCCAGATTATATTTTTCAATAGCTCAATGGAAATGGCATCATTTGTGAAGTTGAAGGGTGAAGGCATAAATGTTTCTTGACATTTGAATCAACTATTGGTCTTCTGGGGCTTGTCCTTATTCTCCTGCAGTCTCTAATCAACATGGCATCCAGAGAGATCCTGTTAAAACGTAAGTCACATCATGTCACTCCAGGCTCTTCAGTGGCTTCTTCACAGGAAAAGCAAAGTCCTCAAAGTGCCTCCACAGCCCTAGAAATCTGGGCCTCTGTTTCCTCTCTGACTGTTTCCTTCTCCTCTCCACTTTGCTCCCTCTGTTTTCCACACACTGACATCCTTTCTGCTCCTTGGATACTCCAAGCCCACTCTTGCCTCATTGCCTTTCCATCTGACTGTTCCCTCTGCTTGTACTATTCACTTCCCAGATATGCACCTTGCTCCCTCTCACAACCTTAGGTTCCCTCTTAAATTTTATCTTCCCCAGAAAGCCCTCAGTGATCACTTAGTTTCAGATCGCAGCCTCCTCCTACCAGCTAACAATCTCCATCCCCCTTCCCCGCTTGCTGTTTTTCTCCAGCACTTACCTGATATACTAGTTATTCTACCCATTTATTCAATTTTTATTTACGTATTTACACTTACGATTTTATATTTGCTTCTTTACTTTTGTCTCTCCCCTCAGCTCGAGAGAGGCTATATTCATCTGTGTTAATCACTGCTGTGTTTCCTGAACATGCCTAGAAAACATACTGAAGAAGGGTGCCTGAAATTTGGTAAGGGAGCCATCAATTTTCTTGGCTGAATGAAGAAATATGTTCATAAATTAATGAACAAATCTCTGGGGTTTCTGAATTAAGGACTAATGGGAAGAGGAAGGCAAATGGTTGGGACAGGGTACTGCAAGAAGGAGTATTTGGAGTACTCTGATAGCTCTCCTAATAGATAACATTTTGTTCATTTAAATAGTTTTAACGAGAGAGCTGGGAACTAGGGACACACAGCATCGAGGTTTTATAATGCATTCTGTAGAGTTCTTTTCGAGTGTGTTCAAATATCATTGAAAATATATGCATGCATATAAACCTCTGTTACTTTATTTAGTGCTTTACAAGAGCCCCTCAAGGAAGGGGTAGTAGCAACTATCAGTATCCTTCCTTTATGATGAGCTTAATTTATTCAAAATTACATGCTAATTTATTTGTAACTGTGAAACTAGACTTAGTTATTTAGTAGACCCTCCCTAGAAACCTATGACGTTAATAAAACCAACAAAACTGTGTTCAGGTTCCAGTGATACACACACTACAGACTCAATTATGTGTCATCCATTTTAATGAAGGGAAGAAGTGATTTAACAAACACAGAGCAAACAAACAGAATATGAAGGTTTGTCCTCCATTAATATTAGTAATGGATAAAGTGGGCTCCAACGCCTTCAAGGTAGCTTGAGATCCATCATCTCTGTGTCATGGGAAGGGGGATGCTCGGCCAGGATGTCTTTCTGTGTCACTGAGAAAAATTTCCGTAATATATAACGATACTTACTGAAACGGATATGGGGCATTTGGGTAATTAGGAATCCGTTAGCATATTTTTCCGGAAGCCTTGACTACGAAACGAAGATAGTAGATTTGGACACTTGCAGCTATGCAGAAGTTGTTTGGGTATTCATCTTTATGCCGAATGAAGTAAGCTTATTTCATCTCTGCAGCTTCCCATATACCATTTTCCCACCTCTGTTTTGTGTTTGGAAAGACTTTTAGAAATTAAAACTCAAGTTAAAAAGTGAGTGACGGGCTTCCCTGGTGGCTCAGTGGTTGAGAGTCCGCCTGCCGATGCAGGGGACGCGGGTTCGTGCTCCGGTCCGCGAAGATCCCACATGCCGCGGAGCGGCTAGGCCCGTGAGCCGTGGCCGCTGAGCCTGCGCTCCGCAACGGGAGAGGCCACAGCAGTGAGAGGCCCGTGTACCGCAAAAAAAAAAAAAGAAAAAGAAAAGAGAGTGAGTGACAACTTAAATGATATATGGAATATTTTGCTGACTTAGAAGAGCATGCAGAATTAAATATGACCCAGTTGAAATGTTAATTTTATTTTAATGTGTATATTGGGGTGGAGTCTTAAAGGTGCCAGAAAACAAGCATTCACCCATCCTGTTTGGAACTGCAGCACACAGGCACCTTCAGTTACCAGTTCTGTTCATTCCACAGAATCATCTTGGGAAAACATACTGTGTTTTATGTACCTGGTGTATATCTTAACCAGTTTGAAGAATTTCCCAAATACCTGTTAATATGTAGTTCTCCGATTCCAATCTTGCCACGTCCTGTACCAGTGACACAGCACATAGGAGTTTTATTTCTCTTTCTTTCTCTGGGTTGTTGAGAACCCAACGAAAGAACAATGGAATGGCATCAAAGAGATCAGGGTTCTTGACTCAGATTTACCATAAAATAATAGTGTCCTCTTGGGAAAATTATAGTTGTTCTAGGCCCCTTTCCTTTTCTTTACTTTGACAGAGCTGCACTAGATGACCCCAAGTAACACTGCGCTCTTTGCAGTAGCAGCTTAGACGTTATTGGTTTTCTGAAACAAATGAAGACAGTGACACAGGAAACTGTGCAACATCTCTGTAACGATGTTTTCTTAGAGTTGCCTCCATTTTTCAGATGATAAGATGGCTGAGCACAGAAGTAGGTGTTTTGACCAGAGGTTCCAGAGTAGAGGGAACTGAACCACAAGTTTCCTTCATTCCTGAAGCTCACTTAGCCGAAACATAGGCTTCTGAATATTAAGCTGTAAAGCATATTATCAGTGTGCTTTAAAAGAAGCGGTTCTTCTAGGATTTCTAATTAATAGCAGGCGGTTTTGAAATTCTTAGAAGATCATCGAATTTTGTGAGATTTACAGCTCTATTTTCCTGTCAAGCAAGTTGTATCAGTGCCAGACAATCATCTGAGCTTCTGGATGCTTCTCTGAACCTCTTGAATTTTTCTTCTTGCTATCTGAAATTCATGCCAGATAAGCCTTTTTGTAGAGAGCGTGTACAGACTTGTCTATTTTCATATAAGAAAGCGATGCAGTGAGCCAGGTCGGGGGTTAAGCCCTCATTCTCAGAGTGGTATTGAGCTCCTGGTGAAATGTAATCCTCATTTCCTCAGAATAGAAAAGCAGTTATCTCACGTTTTTAATGCCATTAACTCTTTATACATTTATGTATGATACATATATTTATTGTACCTACGAGGTGTGCTCTCTTTGGGAAGTACAAAGCTATTTGAGACGTAAGTTGTTCATTTTTTTGTTTTCCCACAAATACTGTGACCCTTTGAGCAGGAAGGTCTGTGTTTTACTAACATCTAGAACAAGCAGCTAACACGGTGTCTAAGATGTAGTCAATAAATATGAAATAGGTAAATGAACACATTTTTAAGGAAGGGCCAGGGCATGAACAAATAGAAAATTTTCATTTTCAGTCACAAAGCCACAACAGACATAAAAATGATACAGACAACAAGTGCTACGGTCATTCAAAGAAGGCATAGAATAGATACAACAAGGATCTCCCCTATGGCACAGGGAACTGTACTCAATATTTTGTAATAACTTATAAGGGAAAAGACTCTGAAAACGGAATCACTGCGCCGTACACCTGAAACGGACACGACATTGTAAATCAACTATATTTCAATTAAAAAACAAACAAACAGACAACAGCAACAACAAAAAACCAAAGAGGTCATAGAAGTTCTTATGAGATTCCAGAAGAGAAGAGAAGCCAAATGAGGACGGGAGAGGCGGCTTTTGAATCCGTTCAGAGGAGAAGTCACAGAGGAACTAGTCATTGATCTGAACTTGAGATTAAGATTAAGATGAATTAATCTGAATTAATTAAGATTGCAACACAGGGATATTACAGATGAAGGTAATCACATAAACTTACTATACTGAAACTTGCAGAGGTTATGAGTGTTGTTCAAGATCCCAAAGCAAGTGCATTGTGGAATCAGAATTTTAAGTGAGGCCTGATGAACTAAAAACAAACCAACACAGAAACAAGCCCTTCCTGTGACACCACGTTGCCTTTGAAGTCGTTTTTTTTGGTGGGTTGGCAGAAACTGGTTCCAGTGTTTCTTGCAGGAATGACTGGCCATAGGACTGGGCGTCATAGCTTCCTGCCAGGCGGCCGAAGGTCGCAGGCAGGTGGGTCACTGGGACACCCGCGGAGGGGCTCCTGCCCGGCCCCCTGGCCGCTCAGTGCCCCTGCCCCAGAGCGGGGGTGGGGGCCTCAAAGCAGCCTTGTCTGAGTCCCCTGCCACTAGAGAGAGTATTGGCCCAACACTTGTAGAAAACGGGGACCTTGCTGGCAGTTCAGTGGAGGGACACAAATAAATCTTTGCCGACTTTCTGCTGAAGCTCACGAGGGTTCACTCCTAAGCCTCTTACAAGGCCAGCTGCCGAGGCTGCGAGAGATGAGTCAGGGCTCTCCCTCCACCACGGGGAGATCGCTGGTTAAAGCGCTCACGAGGGAGTGAACCGCGTGTCCGCACCGACACGCATGGGCAGACCTCGTCGATGCCTTCTGTCCGGGGTATGAAGCCCTCTCCTGCCTCTTCCAGGCTCTCTAGAAAGCATGTGCAGAGCCTCCCACTCCACCCTCGGACTCCGTGGGCCACAGCTGGAGGGACCAGCCAAGGAGCCGTGGCAGGAGGAGGCCAGAGGGCAGTGGGCCTCGGCCGGAGCCCGTCAGTCGGTCCCCATTCACACACCACCAGACGATCCTCTTGACCTGGGCAGTAGCCGCCAACCGACCGCTAAGGTGAGCCCGGCGCGCGCTTGGCTACCTGGCATGGCTGGGAACCCCAGGATCTCCTGGCAGAGGCGGGCATTCTCCTGGGCCGGGTCCGCGGGCGTCTGCGTGTGCAGGGCCTGAACCACCTTGGCCAGGACGATCTGGCACAGGTTGAAGAGGCCTGGGGCGTGGGAGGAAGGAGACGGGGGGCTGGCACCGTGTCCAGGCCGCGCTTGCCAGCCGGGCAGACCGGAAGCCCCCTTCCCTTCCCTCGGTCCGGCCGCATCTGGGTTGGCCTCCCGGGACTTGATGAGCTTGTCCAGCAGCTCCTGAGGGACGGTGCTGCCCGTGCCCCACCAAGACTGGCAGCAGCGCCAAGGGCCTCACAGGGCACGGCGCCCCCGGCCCCGGAGCCTTCCCTCTGGTTCTCATCACCGGCTGTCACCAGACTTGCATGCAACGTGCTTTTCTTTTCTCTTGTCTTCTTTACGTCCCTCAGCCACGCAATGCGGTGAAGCCCTGACGCTCGCTGCCGCGTCGGTACACCCTGAGAACACGATGCTCAGCGAGAGAAGTCATACACAGAAGGACACACAGGGCGTGACCCCACTGAGGAGAAACATCCAGAGCAGGTAGATCCACAGAGTCAGCGAGTGGGTTCCTGGTTGTCAGGGGCTGGCGAGGGGACGGAGTGATAGCTAAGGGCGTGAGGGACATTTTCGGGATGATGGAAATGGTCCAAAGCAGTAGTGACGTCTGTACGGCTCAGTAAACTGTCCCCACACGCCCCGGTGCAGCCTGTGAGAGCATCGCTCTCAGGATGAAGGGCTGACCACAGGAAGACCGAACGAGCAGTGGGTCCTGGGCCCAGACTCTCAGCTGGCGCCCCCCACGTGGGGAAGTCACCGGGACTTGCTGAGCCTCCACGGAGACTGGCAGCAGCCCCCGAGCTCACAGGGCACTGCGCCCCCGGCCCCAGAGCCTTCCCTCTGGTTCTCATCACCGGCTGTCAGCAGACTTGCAGGCAACGTTCCTTTCTTTTCTTTTGTCTTTTTTAAAGGCAACTCTTGAGTACATGTATTTAACATGCAGGGAACCAGCCCTGACTCCTTGATCTGGGTCTTCCAGCCTCTAGAGCCTCGAGGACATCCATTTCCGTTACTTACGCGCCCAGTGCCTGGGGTTTGATGATGGAAGCTGACACCGAGGGCGTCACCACGTGTGGGGTGATGTCAGTGAAAGAATCCCGCGGCGAGGGCCTGCCTGAGGACCACGCATGCCCGGGCCCTCCCCGCCCCCTGCCTGCAGCCCTGCGCCTGGGAGCGGAGCTGGTGCATCACATGCCCGACGTCGTGGAAGTTGGTCTCCCGCTCATCGTGCCGCAGCAGGGAGGGCAGGTTGGGCGTAGGCTTGGTGAAGTTGGCCACCATGGCCGCGATGGCGATCTGGCAGCTCCGATCGTGCTGTAGGCAGGCCGAAGCAGGCCGCGTGCCCGGACTTCCCCACCCTGCGGAGGGACGTGGATGGGGCCCCGCTTCCACAGAGGAGCCCCGGCCCACGGCCGACAGGTTCCCCCACGCACGCACCGAGGATAGAGGTCAGGTAGAACTTGCCGATGGATGACCTTGCCCGAGGCCGCGTCCCAGACCGTTTAGAGCCTCACGTCTTCGTGACCCATGCTGGTGCCCTCCTCCAGGTCGAAGGTCAGCCCCAGCAGCTCCTGGGAGATGCCCAGCAGCCCGCGTGTGACCGCCTGCATGGGGAAGGACTCATTGAGCAGGTACTGGCCCACGTGGTAGCGCGTCTCCTGCCCCTGGTTCACGTAGTAGCGCAGGTCCCAGGCGTTGATGGGGCCGTCAAAGTGCAGGCCCCGCCTCTGGCACTCGGCCTTCTTTAGCTCCAGGATCACGGCCGCTCCTGCTCCCCGAGGGGCTTCAGCTTCTGGGCCAGCTCACCTGCGGGCGGAGGGGAGAGGCTCGGCTACGTCCCTGGGGCGGCCCCCCAGCCACCCCCGACCCTGTGCCCCTCGAGGCAGAATGAAGGGTCTGGGAAGGTGACCCCCAAGGGCTGACACAGTGGGGTCTCAGGCAGCACCACGTCCGGTCAAGGTCCGCCTGACCCCGTCCCCACTGGGACTCAGGGAGAGGCGGTGTTACCTAGGACAGTGGCCACCACCTGGCTGGTCTTGTCCGTGTTCATCTCCAGCACGGAGTCGGCATGGTGCGGAACCCCAGCAGGCGGGACTTCAGGGCCTGCAGCCTCACCAGCTCCCTGAGGATCACGCAGTTCTCCTGGAAGCCAGAGACGGAAGGCGCTGGGGACCGAGGGCCACGCCCTCCCCGCGGGCCCCGGGCCAGGTCTCTGCAGGCGGGCAGGGCTCCCAGGCCACTGGCGGGCACAGCCAATCCCCCTCCCTCCTCCTCCTGGCCCGGATTTCTAGACACTTTGGTGCTGTCCTAACACGTGGTCTTTATTAACACAGGTCCTTTTGGAAGCAGAAACGGCATGAACGTGATGGGCTCTAAGGCCAAGGGCAGGAAGAAATGCGGCCAGGCTCTCCAGGAGCCACCAAGGGGCCTCCCCGGGCTCAACAAGACAAACACGGCTGCCGTGCAGACAGTAGCTCAACCCCACGGCGCCCGAACACCCAGCCCCTGGACGGTGAGACACCTGTTGCCGCAGGTGGCCCGTGGCTCACTGATGAGGCCCGGCCCCAGGCGTACGCCACCTTCTCGGAGGCCACCTCTCCGGTCTGCAGCGGGGTTCTCCTGGGAGCCCCCAGTCACCACAGCACCAGCGTGGCCTGTCTGTAGCCCAAGAAGGTGGGGACACAAGACTGTCCCCCGTGCCCCCCGCATCCCCCGCGAGGCCGAGCGAGCACCAGTGGTGTCTGCGGGGAAGATGAAGGGCTCACGCACAGCCCGCATCTACAGAAGCACAGACTGCAGCCACATGCGCTATGGAACAAACACAAGTGTCCACGCAGGACCCGATGTCTGAATGTCAAGGCCATGCCCGGGCCACAGTGAGAAGGTGCATCCCCCATGCAAGCCACAGAGAGGGGATGGGGGGGTCCATCTGCGATTCTGAGCTCATCGGGCATCACCCCAGAGGGAGAGGGAGAGGGAGAGAGGTAGACAGACGTACAGAGGGAGAGAGAGAGAGAGGGAGGGAGAGACGTCTCTCCCTTCCCTGGGGGTTCTCGAGTGCAGCCAAGGTTGAAAACCACTGCATTTTGGGAGATGGGTCCTCGTGGAAGAGTTAAATAGTCGCTCATGGCATTATCGACACATACTAAAAAGGCCCCAAATCTTGGGGAGTCAGGGAGGGGAGTGTCGGCTGCCTCGTAAACGAGGAGAGATTGGGCATCAGAGGAGGTGCCTGTGCAGCCTGCGCCCAGGGCCCCGCAGACTTCATCTCCCAGCGGTGGTCCTGGGCTGGAAGTCAGCGGGGAGGTCAGGCTGTCCAAGCATCAACGTTGACTTCAGGGCTGATCTAAAAGGCGCCTGGGGTTTGTTGAAGCAGAAAAAAGAGCAGTAGGGAGAGGATGGGAGTGGGAGGGGGAGGGAGCCCCCCTCCTCAGCACTTCTACCGCTCTCCCTCTCTCTCTCTCTCTCTCCGTTTCTCCCTCTCTCCCTCTACCTCGCTGCCTCTCACTCTCCCTCTCCCTCCATCTCTCCCTCTGCCTCTCTCCCTCCCTCTCTCCCTGTCCCTCTTTCCCTGTCCCTCTCTCTCTCTCCCTCTTTCCCTCCCCCTCTCCCTCTCCCCCTTTCCCTCTCCGTCTCCCCTTCTCCCTCTCTCCCTTCCTCTCTCCCTGTCCCTGTTTCCCTGTTCCGCACGCTCTGGCTCTACCTCTTTCCCTCTCCCTCTCCCTCCACCTCCTTCCCTCTCTGGAGAGGGAAGGAGGTGGAGGGAGAGGGAGAGAGAGATGGAGAGGGAGGGGGGAGAGGGAGAGAGAGATGGAGAGGGAGGGGGGAGAGGGAGAGAGAGGGTGGAGAGGGAGAGAGTGATGGAGGGAGCGAAAGATGTCTCTCCCTCCCTCCCTCTCTCCCTCCCTCTCTCCCTCCCTCTCTCGCTCTCCCTCCCTCCTTCTCCTCCCTCTCCCTCTGGCTCCAACTCTCCTCCCTCCATCTCTCCCTCTCCCGCACTCCCTCCCAGAGAGGCAGAGATAAGGCAGAGGGAGAGAGGAAGAGGGAGAGATGGAGGGAGAGGGAGAGGGAGGGAGAGGGAGAGAGGGAGAGGGAGAGAGAGAGGGAGAGGGAACTAGGTCTCTTCCTCCCTCCCTCTCCCTCTCTCCTCCTTCTCTCCCTCTCTCCCTCTCCCTCTCTCTCTCCCTGTCCCTGTTTCCCTGTTCCGGTCTCCCTGTGCCTCTCTCCCTCTCCCTTGTCTCTGCCTCTCCCTCCATCTCTCCCTCTCTGAGAGGGAGTGAGGGCGAGGGAGAGATGGAGGGAGAGGGAGTGAGGGCGAGGGAGAGATGGAGGGAGAGGGAGGAAGAGGGAGAGAGGAAGGGAAAGGGCGAGGGAAGGAGAGGGGGAGACGGAGGAGAGAGGGAGAGGGAGGGAAGAAGAGACCATTTTCCCTCTCCCGCTCTCCCTCTCTATCTCTCTCTCCCTCTGTCCCTCTCTCTCTTCTTCTCTCCCTCTTCCTCCATCTCTCCGTCTCCCTCTCTCCCTCTCCCTCCATCTCTCCCTTTCTGGGAAAGAGTGAGGGAGATGGAGACATGGAGGGAGAGGGAGGAGAAGGAGAGAGGGAGGAAGAGAGGTGTAGAGGGAGAGAGGGAGAGACGTCTTCGCTCCCTCCCTCTATCCCTCTCTCCCTTTCCCCCCTCTCTCTCCCTCTCCCCCTCCCTCTCCTGCTCTCCCTCTCCCTCTTTCCCTCTCCCTCCACCTCCTTCCCTCTCTGGAGAGGGAAGGAGGTGGAGGGAGAGGGAGAGCGGAACAGGGAAACAGGGACAGGGAGAGAGGGAGGGAGAGGGAGGGAGGAAGAGACCTCTTTCCATCTCCCTCTCCCCCCCCTCTCCTCTCCATATCTCTCTCCCTCTCTTCCTCTCCCTCCCTCTCCCTCTCCCTCCATCTCCCCCTCTCCCTCTCTCCCTCTCCCTTGTCTCTGCCTCTCTATCTCTCCCTCTCTGGGAGGGAGTGAGGGAGATGGAGAGGTGGAGGGAGCGGGCGATCTGGAGGGAGGGAGAGGGTGAGAGGGAGGGAGGGAGAGAGGGATAGAGGGAGGGAGCGAGAGAGGGATAGAGGGAGGGAGGGAGAGGGATGGAGGGAGGGAGAGAGGGATAGAGGGAGGGAGCGAGAGGGATGGAGGGAGCTAGAGGGATAGAGGGAGGGAGGGAGAGAGGGATAGAGGGAGGGAGGGAGGGAAAGAGGGAGGGAGGGAGGGAAAGAGGGAGGGAGGGAGGGAGAGACGGTCTTTCGCTCCCTCCCTCTCTCCCTCTCTCCCTCTCACCCCTATCTCTCCCTCTCCCCCCTCCCTCTCCTGCTCTCTCTCCCTGTCCCTCCACCTCCTTCCCTCTCCGGAGAGGGAAGGAGGTGGAGGGACAGGGAGAGGGAAAGAGGTAGAGGGAGAGCGTGCGGAACAGGGAAACAGGGACAGGGAGACAGGAAGGAAGAGAGGGAGAGGGAAGAGGGACGGGGGAGGCGGGAAGAGGGAGGGGGGAGGAGGGAGAGAGACGGGGGAGAGCGTGGAGGTAGGGGGAGGGGAGAGGGAGAGGGATGGGGGAGAGCAAGGGGGAGACGGAGGTGGAGAGGGAGTTGGGAGAGGGACGGGGAGAGGGACGGGGAGGGGGGAGAGGGAGGGGGGAGGGAGAGAGGGAAAGAGAGAGACGCAGAGGAAAGAGGGAGAGGGAAGAGAGAGAGGGACAGAGGGAGAGGGAGAGGGAGAGAGGGAGGAGGAGAGGGACGAGAGGAAGCAGGGAGAAAAGAGAGAAAGAACACACCATCTACATTTCTGTCAAATGACACCGGGGATCCTTACACAACCAGGAGAAAATAACACAGCGAGGCTCTTTCTCAGCTGGAACTGGAACTGCAGATGGGGCCAAACACCACCAGGGTGGCCACACATGTCCAGCTGCCGCCCCAGCCCCCTGAGTCTGGTCACCAGGGCTCTGAGTGTTTGCTCCAGGGACCTGGGGTTCACCCTGTCACCCTGGAGGTCGGGCCTAGACAGCATGGCCCCGGGCTGGACACATAGGGGGAAAAGCATCCCCACAGGCCAGCTTGTGCGTGCCGATTCAGCTGCCAGATTCTAGAGGCCCGGGATCACCCTGTGGCCCATGAAAGCCAGGAGCCAGGAGGGTCTTGCATCGGGATTCCTGTCCGTTGGACTGGAACGTTTACGTAAGGAGTCTTGGAAACAGTGGTAACAAGACTGAATTCGAACGAGCTTTAGGATATTATGGACCACTCCGAAGTGTGTGGGTTGCTAAAAACCCTCCCGGCTTCACTCTTGTTGAAAATGAAGATCCCCGAGATGCAGCGGATGCTGTCTGAGAAGTAGACGGGAGAACACTCTGTGGCTGCCGAGTAAGAGTGGACCTGTCGAATGGGGAAGGGAGAAGTCGAAATCGTGGCCGCCTCCTTCTTGGGGTCGTCGCCCTCGAGATGATTATCGGAGGAGGAGTCCTCCCCCTCACCACAGATCTCCAAGACGGAGAAGCTTCTCCCGCAGCCGGAGCAGGTCCCTTTAGTAGATATAGGAGAAGAGAGAGATCACTGTCCCGGGAGAGAAATCGCAAGCCGTCCCGATCTTTCTCTAGGTCTCCTAGCCGATCCAGGTCAAATGAAAGGAAATAGCAGACCACTTTGCAAGAGGAGTGGTGCACAGGAAATACCTTCATTTGACAGGAGTATGTACAGAAAATTCAAGTTTCGTTTGAGATTTCCGAAGCTTGATGCACTTTTTAAATGTTTTAGCTGTTCCCGTTTGTTTGTCTCTTGGGACAGTGACACATAAAGGTGTCATTCTCTGTGGTTTGAAATGGGTCATATGAGGCATGTAATATGAAGAATTGTTTCTTTACAATGTTCTCTTAAGCAGAATTGAATTTGCTTTGAATTTTTGGTCTTGCCTAGACTGATAATAAAACTCTAACTCCTGCCCACCTAAAGTGTGATGTTTATTATTATGGAAACAACACTGGCAAACATTAAAAAGACTTTCTGTAGCTGGGATGTGGTATGCAGCTGTAGTCAAGCAAGCAGTCTTTAAAAGGTACTGTGAACACAAGCCAGCAGGTAGAAATGAAAGCCGCACCCTTACCCTAGATTAGAGGTTTAAGAATTCCACTAGTCTTCACACTGGACAAGAGGTTGTCCAGTGAGTTTAGCATCTAAGAAGTTTCAAGGAAGTTAGTTTACCTTTGAGTTAGGTCGTAAGTCCCCTCTGTGATTGGTGTACATGAATACATAGCTATTTGTAAAGTTTTTTGGAAGTTGAGATTATCAAGACACCAGTGTCCTGCCAGATTAAGAGTATATTGTAGAGCTGAACTTCGAGTTACTGTGCAATTTTTTTTTCATGCTGTCATTTGTAATATGTTTTGTGAGACTCCTTGGGATTAAAGTTTTGGTTCCAAACGGAACAAAGAAAACAAAAAAAGGATCCACCTGCCAATGCAGGGGACCCGGGTTCGAGCCCTGGTCCGGGAAGATCCCATGTGCCGCAGATCAACTAAGCCCGTGGGCCACAACTATTGAGCCTGCGCTCTAGATCCTGGGAGCCACAACTACTGAGCCCCCATGCCACAACTACAGAAGCCCGCACATCTAGAGTCCGTGCTCCGAAACAAAAGAAGCCACTGTAATGAGAAGCACATGCCCGCAACAAAGAGGAGCCCCTGCTCGCCGCAACTAGAGAAAGCCCGTGTGCAGCAATGAAGACCCAACGCAGCAAAAAAAAAAAAAAAAAAAAAAGACGCTACTGGCCAGGTGATCAAGGGTAAAATTGTTTGTCACAAGTCCCGTTGATGGTGTGTATCCTTGATGTGTGTATCCTTGATGGTGTGTATCCTTGATGATGTGACCTGAGGAGAATGACATTTTTATCTCTGTCTGGATCTTCCGCCCCAAACCCCATAACTCCAGCCCAACCATAAGAAAAACATCAGAAAACCAACAGACAAACAAATTGAGGGACAAAATACCTGACCAGTCCTCCTCAAAACTTTCAAGGTATCAAAACCCAGGGACGTCTGAGAAATGTCACAGCCCAGAGGAGACTGGGACAGAAAAAGGGTGTTAGGGGAAAGCTAGGGAAATTCTAATAAAGTGTGGACTTCAGTTAATAATAACGTATCCATCTCGGTTCCTTAGTTGGATAAGCATGTCGTACTAAAGAACTAACGTGTTGGAAATAGGGGTACTGGGTCGGGGGTCCACAGCACTCTGTACACTCTGTACAGATCTTTGCAACTTTTTTGTAACTCTAAGCTATTCTAAAATTAAGCAACTACTAAACAGAGATAAGAATGTTATTTCCCTGATTTGAACATGGCTGAGTTTGTTTTCATGGTCACATTTGTGCTATCTGGATGTGTCTTGGAATCAGTAGCAAAGGAGAGTTGCCAGCCCCTGGGAAGATGCGGCTGGTTTGCAGGTGGCTTGCTCTGGAGCTGAAGACCAGGGTGGGAAGTCTGCAGCCTCGGGCTGCACTTACAACCATGGGAGGGGATGGGCCAGCTCAGTTAGGGATGGAACCTATAAATAAAACTTTTTCTTTTCCATTATGGCTTATCACAGGATATTGAATATAGTTCCCTGTGCTAGACAGTAGGACCTTGTAGCTTATCCATCCTATATTTAATAGTTTGCGTCTGCTAACCCCAAACTCCCAATCCAACCCTCCCTCACTCTTTCTCCCCCTTGGCAACCACAAGTCTGTTCTCTATGTCTGTGAGTCTGTTTTTGTTTCGTAGACAAGTTCATTTGTGTCGTATTTTAGATTTCACATATAAGAGAGATCATATATGTGTCTTTCTCTTCTGACTTACTTCACTTAGTATGATAATCTCTAGGTCCATCCACGACGTTGCTGCAAATAGCATTATTTCATTCTTTTTATGGCTGAATATATTCCATTGTATATATGTACCACATCTTCTTTATCCACTCACCCATCAGTGGACATTTAGGCAGCTTCCACATCTTGCCTATTATAAATAGTGATGCAATGAACACTGGGGTACATGTATCTTTTCTTTCTTTTTCTTTCTTTTTTTCTTTCTTTTTTCTTTCTTTTTCTTTCTTTCTTTCTTTTTCTTTCTTTCTTTCTCTCTCTCTTTCTTTATTTTTTTGTTACACAGCATGTGGGATCTTAGTTCCCTGGCCAGAGATGGAACCCATGCTCCCTGCACTGGAAGCACAGAGTCTTAACCACTAGACCACCAGGGAAATCCCAGGGGTGTATGTATATTTTTGAATTAGAGTTTTCTCCAGATCTATGCCCAGGAGTGGAATTGCGGGACCCTATGGCAGCTGTATCTGTTCTCTGCACGTCTCACATCAACCACGTGCACTCCAATCCTTGCTCTCAACGTCATCTTCGGGGAACACAACCTGCGACAGGGACCTTGACAAGAAGAAATGGCTCAGGGAAAAGCTAGCTGCACAGGGAGGAGATAGAGGCCATCGACCCTGGGGTGTGGCGGGGAGAGTGGGCACAGAGATTGGTCATTTCGTCCCTGATACTCAGCCCTCCTGGCTGCCCCACTCTAGGTCACCTCGGGATACAGAGGTGACCCGGTTAGAGTCCCAGCCTGTGCAGGAATCTCGGGGCACAAGCGGGTCTGAATAATATTAGTGCAGGGTCTCCCCCATGGCACTGGGGTTATTTGGGGCGGGTCATTCTCTGCTGGGGGCCCCTCTTGGGCACTGTGTGGGGTTCAGCAGCATCCCTGTCCCCACCCATTTGATTCCAGGGTCCCCTCCCCCCCAGTTGTGACAACCACAGATTTTCCCCAGACATCACTGAAGAACTGGGGGAGGCGGAAGCAGGATGGCCCTGGGTGAGGACAGCTGTGTTGAAGCAAGCAGCCTGGCTTAGGGCAAGGTCTGCCCCAATCCCGTCAGAGCCTGCATTTAGAACTGCCCCTTCCCTCTCCCACCTCCCATGCCCTGCAGTGGTCTCCGAGACATCATCCCCATGTAAGAAATCACACCTTCTCAGTTTACTGTCCCCAGCACCTAGAAGAGTGTCTGCTATGTAGTAGATGCTTCATAAATACTTGCTGAATAAAGGAGTTGAATAAAGGGATGAGTGGATGAATGAATGAAGGTTACCATGGAAGGAGGGGGGAGATTCCCTTTCTGGCTCTCGGGGATTGGGATATCAAGTGAAAGATCCATCCTAAATAGGCTGACCAGCCTTCTGGGTTCCCCAGAAATGAGGGTTTCCCCATAGTTCCAGCGCTCAAACCTGAGCGGTCCTGGGCAAAGTGGGGGCGGGTGTTGGTCACCCTGTGTAAACACAGTAACAATTCCAACTGCAATAGCAATGGCCAAGGACCTCTACGGTCTTACTGACCAGGCACAGTTCTTCACCTGGCGGGGAAGGGTGGGCCAGGATTGGAATTCCGGTGATCCAGGGTGGGCGGGTGAGGGCACACCCCGGGCTTGTGTAGGGGAGTCCAGGAAGGTTCTGGAGGAAGTGACAGTGACACAGGAGGGAGGGAGGAGTCTAAGGAAGAACGTCCCACACGACAACGTGTGCCAATGGCCCTGGGCCCAAGGTCACACCTGACCAGGGCTTGCTTGTTTTCTTTTTTTCTAATTTACTTTTCCCCACATGGATATGCAATTGTCCTAATGCCATTTATTGAAAACTCCTTAATTTCCTCACTTTCTGTCATATCAAGTTCTCATCTATCTGTTTCTGGACCTTTATTCTCTACCATAGAGCTATACGTCCCATCCTTGCACCACTAGGGCTGTTTCATCACTATAACTTTAGTTTTTACTCATTTATTTCTTTGGCCGTGCTGGGCGGCATGTGGGATCTTATTTCCCTGACCAGGCTTTGAACCCGCACCCCTTGCAGTGGAAGCTCGGAGTCTTAATCGCTGGACCTCCAGGGAAGTCCCCAGGGCTTGCTTTGACATCCATCGAATGGTGGCGGGTGGGCACGGGGAGCAGCTGTCTGTGAGCCACCCTGTGTAGAAATGCAGGGTGGAGGGCAGGACAGCTGGAGCGGGAGGGGAAAAGGCGGAGGAGGGAGGGAGGGAGGGATGGCGGGCGGGCGAGAGACAGACAGAGAGTTTCCGGAGACAATAGCTCTGGCCGTGTCCTAGGGCATGAAAGCTGAAAATAGCTCCTAGTGCCGGGAGCCCTGGAGCCGGAGCCTGGGAGCCATTGCGACTGGCACTCCTCCCTGGTGTGTGTGTGTGCGGGGGCGGGGGGCTCTGGACTTCTCAGGCTGGGAATGGGGTGCACGGAGCAAGGACGGAGCAGGGACGGAGCAGGGACCCTTCTCTCTGGGACCTCGCAGGCCATCCTTAGCTCACAAAGCTGAGCCACTCCCGGCCCTACGAGGGGGGGGCTTATCCTCCCTGTCCCCTGGATCACACCCCCTCACACACGACTTCCCCTTGTGTGCTCCCAGCAACCAAGAGAATCTGTTTTTAAAAGATTTGGGGGAGGGGGGTA
The DNA here is from genome assembly GCF_059928025.1 of Delphinapterus leucas. NCBI lineage: Eukaryota > Metazoa > Chordata > Mammalia > Artiodactyla > Monodontidae > Delphinapterus > Delphinapterus leucas. The sequence goes on along the minus strand of NC_143147.1, from coordinate 15,649,387 downwards.
AACATACAAACAAGAGCAGAATGGATACTTTTTCCGAATGGGAATGGCTCTGTGTAACCCCTTCCCCAGGGTAACCAGAGTCCTGACCTCTAACACCCTTGACGAGTCAGCCTTGGTCTGGGCTTGCAGACCCACGGAAGCTTCCTCATCCCCTCCTTCAGACCCCGTCTCTCCCTCGGCGTCTTTGTGAGAGGCACCCGGGGAAGTGGGACTGCTAGGCTGTACTGCTGCTAGAACTGCACCTGGGCTCTACCAGGCTCCAGCCCCCCGCCCTGTGCACCTCTCTGTCCCTGAGGCACCTCAACTGGTAGGAGCGGCATCACCTTCCCTCCCGGGACTTGTGACACTTAAGGGAGACACAGAAAGGACAAGCGTTTGGCTCCCTGGCTGGCAAAGAGCAGGTGCTCAATTGTCATAAGTGGCCGTATCAGTGAGGGTTCTCCAGACAAACAGAATCCATAGGGTGTGTGTGTATATACACACACACGTACATATGTACACGCATACAAAAATATACAGCTGTGTATATATGCAGTACGCATACAGACATATACACATATAGTATATACAATACGCAAATACATATATACACACATATATATAAAATGCATAGTTTGTATATATACAGTATGTATACACACATATACACGTAATATATACAATAGACACATACAGATACACTATACATACACACATATGAAATGCATCGTTTGTGTATATACAGTATGTACACATACGTATAACATATGCAATGTACACACCTAGGTACGTCTATATCATACATATATACACACATAGAAAGATATTTAGGTGTGTATATATACAGTATACATACATACACATATAATATGTGCAATACATACACGTACATACATATAGACACGCATATACACCTACATAGAAAAGCATGTAGAATAAAAATATATATGTACTGCATATATAAATTCCTTGTATTCGTTCCTCCTTTACGCAAAGTGGACCAATTTCAGTGTTAATCTCTTCTGAAAAATCCCTTCCTGGCCACATCTGGAATAATGTTTGTGGTTGCCGGGGCCCCACGCAGTGCGCACATGAGATTAACCATCCCCGTGGCGATGATGACACTTTATTTTCTCCCTTGACCATTGTCACTACTATTCCAATTAAAATGGCAGTGCTATGAGGGCAGGGCATTTCCTTTTTGGCCAGTACTGAGCGTCCGCGGTCTGGTGCCTAGCATAGGCTAAATACACGGCAATTTTGTGAACAGAAGCCGGGATTCCAGCTGTCATATTTAATAGGAATTATAGTCTTATTATTGGGGGGGAGGGGTTGTGTCACGGTACGTCGAGGTCGGGAGTCGAACTCGCCACCACTGGCCCTGAGAGGTTTTGCCGGGTCCCCACTTCGGGCCGGTGGGTGTGGCCAGGGGCAGCCGATGACGTGCGTATGTGCGTGCGTGCGTGCGTGCGTGCGTGGGAGCGTGCGTGCCTGAGAGCGTGCGAGTCCACGGGGCGGGCCGCGCGCGCCGGGAGTGTTTCAGCCCGGCCCCCGGCTCATTGTGGTCGCCTCACGCCGGCCCGAGTTCGCAGCAGCGCTGGAGGCCCCGGGCCTGTGAGCACAAAGAGGGAGCCGGGGGCCGGACGGGAGCGCTGTGGCGGCAGCTGAGGCCCAGGCCAGGCCCCCCTCAGCCTCCCGCCTGCCCGTCTGCCCCGCCCCCGCCGGCGGCGCCGCGCCCCTCCCCCAACCGCCAGACTAGCGCGGTGCGGGGCCCGCGCGCGAAGACATGGGGGAGAAGCTGGAGCTGAGGCTGGAGTCGCTCTTGGGGACCGAGCCCGCCGTCTACCCGTGGCCGCTGCCGGTCTACGTAAGTGCCACCCGTCCCCTCCTCCCGGACCCCCGCTCCTGTTCCCCCACGGCGCGCGCTGAGCCCACCGAGAAACGGAGCGACTCGAGTCGCCAGACCCTCTTTGGAGCCCCCCTTCCCGCCCCGCCGTGGTTCTCCGCGGCAGTTTCCAGCCCCCGCGCGCAGGGTGGGCAGAGGGGAGCCGGCGCCGGCCGGGGGCGCCGACTCGGCCGCGGGGACCCCGCGCTTCCGAGGGGCGCCTGAGCCGGTCTGCGGTTGGCTCTGCAGGGCTGGGGACCCCGGTCCCCCCGGGCCTGGACTGCCGGCGGGCTTGCCCTTCTGTACTTTAGGATCTGACACGTAGGGTTTCTTTTTCCTGGTAGTTTATTCTTAGCTCTGTCAACGTACTTAGTTTTTAAAATTTGTTTTTATTTTTCAGGGCACCCTTTCCTCCCTCTCTCCAGTTTTTTTGTGTTTCTCTTTTGTTTTGTTTTAGTTAGGCATTTTGTCCCTCTGATCTTGAGTGGGTGGGCTGGCAGGACACTTGGAGAGGAGGCGTTCTGTCCCCTGATCTTGAGTGGCCTTTGGAAAATGACGGGCCAGACGGAAATTAAATTGATATATAATATTGTATCCGTCCAAGGTGTACAATGTGATGATTAATATATATATAGTGTGTGTGAAATGATTACCACAATAAGTTTAGTTAACCTTAATTCACATAATTACAAATGTTATCTTTGTGATGAGAACTTTCAAGATCTACTCTCTTAGCAACTTTCAAACATAAAATACGGTATTGTTAACTGTAGTGACCGAGCTGTACATTACATCACCATTACTCACTTGTCTTATAACTAGAAGTTTTTACCTTTTGATCATCTTCCCTCATTTTCGTCACCTCCAACCCCCAGCTCTGGCAACCGTCATTCCATTCTTTCTATCATGAGTTCAGTATTTTAGATTTCACATATGAGATCATAAAGTATTTATCTTTCTCTGTCTGACATTTCATTTAGCATAATGCCCCCCAAACCCACCCATGTGGTCACAAATAGCCAGATTTCCTTCTTTATCATGGCTGACTAATAGTAGGTTGTATGCACCCCCATTTTCTTCATCCATTCATCCACAAGAAAACACTGAGGTTGTTTCCATGTCTTGGCTACTGTATTGGGTTGGCCAGAAAGTTCATACAGTTAATGAATACACTGTTCAATCAAACTTGGTGAAAATGAGTCTTTTATTTTTACTTAAAATAAATCTTTGACAAAGCCAGCTAGGCATCCCTTTGAGTAACGACTTATATCACATTGAAATATTTTAAACATATGAACAGTAATAGCTGAAATGACAAATGTTACTAATATTGACACAATTTATCAAGGAGAATAGGTTAGAATATGTTAAAATGCAGGTGGACAGTGAAAGAACAACTATAACTTTTAACTAAATATTGTCTTGATATTTAGACCATTGGTTAAAATCATGATAACAGGTTTCATCCGTTTCAAGAAAGCAGAATATTTGCAGATCACTTAACATTTACTAGGTATGTTCTCAGCCTGGAAGGATATATTTCACTTACATGTGTCATTTAATTTAACCACATCCCTCTGTAATAGATAGTGGTATCCCTATTTGCAGATAGGAGACAGGCTCAGAAAGATTAAGAATGTTACCTAATTCTAGTAAGTAGCCAAACCTAAACTGATCTAATTCCAGGGCAAAGCTCTTTCTGGCACATCAGTGTGGGTCTTTATCTCTTTGAGAATTGTTGAACATTAAAAGCCTTCTTCCAGGTAAATGCATAAAGAAACAACATGAGCAATGATATAACAATACAAGTCTCACTAAATAATTGGTGTGTTTGGCCTTGCTTTTGCTGATAGATCTTTTGCAAAATTGCTTTTCTCTGAGATATTTAAAGTGGACTTTAACTATTTTCTTGGAAGGCTTTCCTAAATTATACCTATCAGAAAGCTGCTTTGCTTTAAGGCCGAAGAAAAATGAAAGCTTACTTAACTACACTTAGGTGCCAGGGTCATACTATGAGCTCTACACCTGCCAGGATTCACGCTAAGATAGATAGGGTGGCTCAGCAAACTGTCCATAGTCCTGTGATTTCTTTCTGATATTCTGAAGTAGAAATAATTTATTAACTGTTCACAAAAGAGAGAAACACTGTTTCTTGGTCCTCAATATCATACTGCTGTAGGCTAATTCTTTCTCTCTTCTGTTGCCCCTTAGTATAGAGAGTGTGTTTTGGGGACCCTCCTTCACGATCTTCTCCATTCCAAGAGCATCTTACATAAATCCAGGACTTCTCAAGCAGCCAGTTTTGCCAGATGGTCTTAGGGTTGGTTGTACCCATATATGTATAATCTGAACTTCTCAAGTAAGGTCCTTAGAGAGCATAATGGCTAAGAGAATTGGTGCTGATACCAGACCTGAGTCCAAATACTGCCTATGCCCCTAACTAGCTGTGTAACCTTGGAGAAGTAACTTAAGCCCCTTAAAGGGATTAGATTTCTCACCTGGAAAATGGTATAATAAATGCATCTACCTCATATGGTTACGGTGTAAATTAATGTAACTTGAGATGGTGCGTGTTAAGCATTAGCACAGTGCCTGTCTCTTGTTAGTAATACCTGCTTTTCTTATTAATTATTCTCTTTATATTCCCAGTTCCAGCTGGGTGCCTAACATATAATAGTTGTTCAGCAAATAGTTACTGGATTGAACCAGCTCTGAAATTGAAGCATTGGGTCAACAGCAAAGTAGTCACCCCACCATCATTTCTCCCAGAGAAAGGGAGAATAGATGGAAGCCAGCCATCATACTTCCTTATTCTAAACTTCCCATCGAGCCCCAGCAATAAAATAATCTTCCTGGACCCTAACAATTTCAAGGATTCTTCAAATCACACTATTTGAAAATAGCTGGGTTGCCCTAATCATTAGACCCCACAGGTCACCAAGCTTCTATTAATGAAGTCTAGTTAAGATAAATGATAACAGTTAGTCAACCAACTGCTTATGAGCTCATTGGGCTTTTTAAAATTTACTATCTGCGCTTCATAGAGACACAGGTATTTTGCTTTTGTAGGACATTCAACAGTCAAAGTAGTCTTTTAAAAAGCACAAATCAGACGCTATTATTGCACTGCTTCTAACCTCTAAAGGCTATCTATTGTAAAGAGATGAAATTTTCAACTACTTAGCCAGGCTCACAGAGACCATGTGCTCTGGTCACTTACTACATCTTTCCCTGACCTTCATGGGGCTCGAGGCACAGTTGTCCTTTTCAGTCCCTCAGATGCAACAAGCTCTACTTCTTGCTCTCCCAGCTTTAGATTGGCTAATCCATCTACCCAGACCAATTTCCCTCTTATCGTTAAGGTCTCGGTTCAAACGCCACCACTACTATCTTGACCAAAGAGACCTGCCTCCTCAGTGCCTCTCCATCCCTTTGTCCAGTCGTATTTCTGTCACTGTACAACATTTATTTACACGTTTACTCTGTCTTCCTCCACCACTGGACATTTGCTTAAGAGCAGGGACTTTGTAATTTTTTGCTTCCAAGGCTTGCAGCGGACACTGGCACGTAGGTGTGTAGGAAATGTGTGTCTAATAAAGAATAAATATGTGAATGAAAAAAAAACTGTGAAACACTAACACAAGATTATTCTTCTTTCAAAAGAATAATGAAAAATAATTTCATTCAATAAGAGTCATTCTTAGTTACTGATCCATGACTTAGTAGATCCCATTCAATTTAAAATGTCCCCTTTTTTTCTGATACTTTCACAAGTCATTAATTAAGTGTTGCTCACTTTTAAGGCCAATCTGTGAGACATTATTTAACTTGTCTCCTCTAAAGTTCCAGCATTAACTCAGGCGGGGCTTCACCAAGTACTGATCATGTGACCTTGGCCTCTCATTGCCTCCGTTTTCTCATTTGTAACATGGGTATAATAATCGGCTTATTTCATACGCCTATGAGGAGGAAAACTTCGTGTGTGTGTGTGTGTGTGTGTGTGTGTGTGTGTGTGTCTATATATATGTATTTAAACAGTGTCTTAGAATAGTGTCTGGCACATGATAAGCATTATAGAAGTATTGACTGCTGCTACTAGTACTGTTATTATGAGAACTAACTGTTGAGAATAATCCTTCATATAGGGGTTTATTCCACTGAAGATAAAGGAAACTCATAGAATGTTAGAAATCAGATTAAACACGGAAAGCCAGTAAAATATACCAGGACAGAAGATGATGAGAGTGTGAAAGGATAGAGGAAAAAAAATGGTTTTTGTTTTTCTTTTTCTTTTTTAAAGAAGGAAAGAGCCTAGAAATAGGACAAAAACTATCCATTGGCTATACTGACATGGAGATCGCTGGTGACCTTCATAAGTAAAATTTCAGGACAGTGGGCAGAGAGATTACGGTGAGGGAAGTCAGATGGATGTAAATTATAGAGTAGATGGGACGTGAGGAAATGGAAACAATATATGATGATACCAATTTTGAAAAGTTCAGACATGAATTGGCTAAAGAAGATATGCAGGGATTAGAGGAGGAGGGAGGCTTTCGTGTTACACGTATAGTTTTTAACATTTTAAGTTGGAGTTACTAGTCTAGAATGAGGTTGAATTTTGGCAAGAATCATTCATAAGGAGTAGATGGGTTGTAGAAAATGCAGTGCTGTGAAGTACTTGAGAAGATGAGAGAAAATGAAATGCTATCTGTAGTGCACGTGGCCTATGAACTTGAACTCCTGTAGTGCAAGGGAATACAAAGATCAATGCAAATGCTAATGAATTAACGGATTTGGCAGTGGACTATTTACTGACTTCTGTGTTCCTAATGAGTTAGGAAGCGCCTCACCAGCTCAGAGTGAAGGAAGTAGAGAGGATGGAGGGAAATTTGAGGAGGGTAGGGAAAGCTTCTAAGAAAATAGTCCTTAAGGAGAATTAGAAAGAACTTACTGTAAGTCAGAGCAATATTTCCAGTCTTGAAAATCCATTTGAAGTTGGTGTTTATTAATTTATTGGAATACCAATTTTCCCTGCCACATGATGTTTCTCCAGCTACCTGGATATAAGTTACACAGAGGCAGAAAAGAATGAGAGATAACAATCGAGGGAAAATACAATTAGTATTTTTTTTTACCTTTTTCCACTTCCCCGCTCCAACTCTGGGGAGCCTTCATGGACATGGCTGCCCTCGCAGCCTCCAGCAGCACCCTGTTATCAAAGAATTCAAAGAAATGGAACATAGGTTTCCAACTTAATAATTCAGCAAAATCAAAAATTGTATATAATGTTTTCTGTTGGCAAAGATTTTTGCAATGTAATTTGGTTCCATCTTTTGACAAGTAATTTGGCAATGTCTAGCAAGATAAAAATGTTAATAGCTTTTTACACATTAATTCTAATTCTGGAAGCTTATGCCGATAAATAATTTATAATCCAGAAAATTATTATATAAAGATGCTCATTGTCATGTCATTTGTAATAACAAAACATTGGAAACACCTTTAATTGTTAAGAATAGGAAAACAGTTTAGGAAATTATATCCACTTAGTAGAAAGTGACACAGTTACTATATTATAATTACAAGATGATGGAGCAAAATAAAATAATGCTTAATAAAGAAAGAATGAAGAAAGCTGACCTAAAATTGTGTCTTCCTTATGACAGTAATTATGTAAACATATCAATGTTTATTAAAGCTTAAAACCAAGATAAAGTTTTAAAAGCTCTGTACCAGTAATGGGGATTTTATGTTCGTTTCAAAATATTTTTTGACACAACTCTTAGAATTTTGTTTTGTCTACTCCTTTTCTTAAGAATTTCTGATTATTACCTCACTTTTCATTTCATAGTTTCAAATAAAGTCAGCAATTTTATCATCAGAGAAGATTAGACTTATTTGACAGTTCATAATTCCAAGTTTTTTGGTATAAAAAGACCATATACAGTTGTAGGTGCTTTCAAAATAAAATTCCGAGAATTTTTTTTTTTGCTTAGTCTTTCCTAGTAGGAGATGAAGCAAACTACCTAAAATTGCTAGCCATTCTTTTTTCATTTTTCTCATTTTATTGATTTATCTTGCCCTTCACAGAAATGATAAGAAGTGAGTCTGCAGTTGCCTCTGCCAATTTCTTAAATCCTCTATTATCCACATTATGAAATCATACTAGTATGAATGCTTCCAGTATTTTCAGAACTCTTTAGTTAGTATACTTTAGCACTCTGTATGAAGTATCTTATGTAAGTGTAAAATTTAGACTCAACTTCTGGAAGCTTTTGATTTCTTAGTTCAAAAGTGAGAGATCCTTAGTTCAGCCATATGATTAACAATTACTTGTATAGTAAGAAGCTCCTAAATTATTGTTTTATGGGTACCTGGCAGTTTTCTTGCCATTTCTCAGAAGTTCTCTATTAAACACATTCTCTCTCTTTCTCTCTCTCTATCTCTCTGTCTCTCTCTGTCTCTCTCTGTCTCTCTCTGTCTCTCTCTCTCTCTCTCTGTCTCTCTCTCTCTCTCACACACACACACACACACACACACATTGTGATTAAAAGCACAGATTTTGGCATTATGAAATCTAAGGTTCAATTTCCAGTTGTGTAGTTTCTGGGCCACTTGACTTTAGGCAAGTAACCTAATGTCTCTGAACCTTGTTATTTTCATCTGTAAAATAGAAATTACAATTATATCAGACAATCCTCAAAACATCCGTAATGATTTTAGAGTTTCAGAGTCAGGTAAAAGCAGGCACTCAGTAAATGGCTAGTGCTTTTATTACTTTATTATTATTTAGGTCTTGGTTTTTCTTGAGTGTGAGAGTCCCCATAATGAAATGTAATTTCCAGTAGATTGAGTAACACCTGTTTTCACCAAAAATTTTAACTGAGTTCATTACTTTCTGTGCAACCCAGATTAGTTTTCTGCCTCCTTTTCTGTGCCGTATGTAGGTGTTCAGTAGATTTATTTAATAAATGTATGAATGCATGAACGCGTAGATGAATTTTTAAATGCTTCTTTTTGAGAAGGTAGAACAAATGTGACACAGTAGAACAGATAAGAAAATAATCCATGGAAAAAATGGCAAAGTCATGTATGTGTCCAGGGCCAGCCTAAGAGGAATTACTTTTTTTTTTTTTTTTTAGGAAAAATGTGTTGAATAGCTTATTTTAATTATTTTTAAAAGTTAAGTACAGGGACTTCCCTGGCGGTCCAGTGGTTAAGACTTCGCCTTCCAATGCAGGGGGGTGTGGGTTCAATCCCTAGTCGGGGAGCTATGGTCCCACATGCCTCGCAGCCAAAAAACCAGAACATAAAACAGAAGCAGTATTGTAACAAATTCAATGAAGACTTTAACAAATGGTCCACATCCAAAAAAAAAGTTAAGTACAAAACTTTGCTGATGATTTACATATTTAGGACCAATAAAATAATGTGAGATTAGCTGTACTAAAACAGAATGTTGAGCTACATTCACATTAAGTGACATTATATAGTCTGAGTTTATGGAAAACTTCTGAGATGGTGAGTGACCTTTGAGCAGAAAAAGACAGAAGGAGAAATGGCCTTTTCTACATTCTATTGTGCCTCTAAGTAAAATGCTTGGTAATCTAGCTACAAAGCTCTATGTCATTGGCCTTAGGCACGTACTGTGATCTACCTTGTGAAGATCAGATTTTGCCATGGAGAGGATTTGTAAAAGTATCACACATTCCAGTACCGTTGGCAACCACAGCTACCAAAAACTCCAATTTAAATTGATGAGCCTAATATCAGATGATAGTATCATTTCCTTGTGGGTGTTCTGGGAAAAGGTGGGTAGGAAATGTATAAAAGTGAATACTTTATTGACTGAAATAACACTTCATCATTTTGAAAACATAAAATACATTAAAGTTGTTATAGCATCATACATGAATATTTCACTGTATTTTAGACCTTGCCTACAAGCAATGTTTTCTGCCCTTTGAAAGAGAACCATGCTTGTGGTATGCATTAATCATAGAAAAGATTAAACACTGAAAAGAAATTCAGCCTTTAAAGACAATTTGCTTTGATTGATTCAGTGGGTTCTCCTAAAAAGTTAATACCCAGAATTATTGCTTGTTAAATTGGAGTTACAAATTCTTTCAGAGTTACTTAGTATTTTCTTTAATATCAGTATCAAGGAAGGCAAAGCAAATTTACATATTTATTAGGAAATACAGGCACATAATCATAAAACAAGAAAACACAACGTTTTTATAGACTTTATTTTTTAGAAGTGTTTTAATTTTACAGAAAAATTGAGAAGATAGTATAAAGTGTTTCCATATACACTATACCCATTTCCCTCTGTGACGATCAACTTATATTAGTATGTTACATTGTTACAATCAGTGAACAAATATTGATACATTATTGTTTACTATAGTCCATACATTAGTCCAGTTCCTTAGTTTTTACCTAATGTCCTTTTTCTATTCCAGGATTTCATCCAAAACATCACATTACATTTAGTTGCCATGTTTCCTTAGGCTCCTCTTGGGTTTGATAGCTTCTCAGATTTTCCTTGCATGACCTTGGCAATTTTGAGTAGTTAGGCTTGTGTAGGATGCCCGCTACTAGAATTTGTTTGATGCATGTTTCATTGATAATATTGGGATTATGTGTTTGGGGGAGGAAGACCACAAGAGTAGAAGGGTTATTTTGTCAGATCACATCAAGTGTACAAAGTATCAATATGCATTATGAATGCTGAGGTCGACCTTGATCACCAGGCTGAGGTAGTGTTTTTCAGGTTTCTCCATTGTAAAATTACTGTTTTCCCTTCTCCATATTGTACTTTTTGGAAGGAAGTCAATATGCTCAGCCCACAACTAAGGAATAGAGAGTTATGCTTAAGATGGAGTACTACATAAACTATTTGGAATTCTTTTGCACTGGAGATTTATCTATTCTCCCGCATTTATTTATGTATCCAATTATTTATTTATATCAGAAGAACTCACGGATTTTTATTTTATACTTTGGGTCATAATCTAATTCTACGTTAGTTACTTTGTTCCTCAAATTGCTCTAGTCCTGACCCTTGTGAACTCTTTTCAGTTCAGTGGCTCGTGTGCCACTCTGAGGTATCCCCATCCTATATATTTTTTTGGAACTTCCTTACTTTCTGACACTATAAGATGGCCTTGTATATAAATCTTGTATATTTACTGCCCCAGTCCTAGAATCAGCTATTTCTTCAAGGATAACTAGGTCTTTTTAGTGGAGAACAGCATTAGACAGCAGGATCTGGGTGTGGGGTGTGCTAATTGCTGCCCGGATGTCATTGCTTCTAGATCTTCTCAGCTGACAGAGCAAAGAGATAACATGTGTGTACATTCCCCACGTATATGGACATATCTATAAGTATCTCTCTACATAACCATGTGTGTTAAGGTAATATGAAGCAATATTAAGCTAAGCATGAATGTATATTGATGTTTCCAACTTTAATCTGTTACCACATAGATCATCTTAGCCTCATCTCTTGCTTATCTTTAAATTTCAACTGCGGCAAAACACTTGACTTTTAGAAGTATGAAAATCAAATTGTAGCTACTTTGGGAAGCCACATCATCTAGCAGAAGAATTCTTAAAGGGCAAGGTGTATATCATCAAATTTTAATTTACAGTCAGCAGTACTTTGTAACATCCATAGGCCTCCAGACCTCTGCTTCCAAGAAGAGGAAGTAGCCCATTTCTCCCAGGTTCTTCCACTTAAAACTAAAACCCTGAACATAACAACAGACAAACATAGGAAGACACTGAAAGGTGGAAATGAGAAGGCAGACTTAACTAGGGACTTTGGGACTTGAGGAATAACATGGTGATGAGTCCCCTGTGTTTCCTGTTGCTTCCCATACATCCTGGAGAGGGTATTACAGGAACCCCCAATCAATAACCACCAACAGAACAACAGACAAAAAAGCTTCAAAAAAGAAAACACAAAACCCCCGTTCCCCCTAGCCAAGGTATGAGGAAAGGGGTTGTCAAAGACAGAAAACCATTTGGGCGATAATATACACACTACTCGAGCCAAGTGCCAGTGGAATATTGCACCCATCCCCTATGTCCTGTGGTTTCAGTTGGGCCAAGCTAGGATTTGATCTTCCACACCACCCCACTCCTGCCCTCCAGAAGAGGCAGCGCTCTGATTCGCCACCAGGGCTGTTTCAGTGTGGTGCAGTGGGGAGCTGAGCCTCCACCCCTTTGCATTAGCAAAGAGACTTTCAAAGGTGGTGCCTGACAGGCTAGTTAACACTGGGCTGCCCTCACACAGTCGTGGGGTCCAATGGTGGGACCTAGCCTCCGTCTCTCCCTGACATCGATAAGAATAGGATGTTACAGGTTGGAGGGAGTAGGCACCCCACTAACCCCCAACACATGGTGTCAGTGAGACCCAATGGGGTGCTGAATCCCCATAACCGTCCTGAGGCAGTAAGACAGAATGAGATGGCACAAGCAGGGCTAGTTGGCAGTTCTCTTCCTCTTACCCTGGTGTCAGTGGGGCCAGCAGGTAGCTGACCCTCTACCCACACCCGGCATCAACAAGAAGGAATGAAGTGGGAGGAAGGACAGCAAACACAGCAAACACTTCACCTCTCCCCTCCCCTGGTGTCAAGAAATCTACTGGGGAGATGAACTTCCACTCCTACTAAAAGGCAACAGAATGATATTAATGTTCCCACTTTTGGGGGGAAGGTGTCAGAAGGGCCAGTAGGATAGCTGAACTTCTACTTGATCTGTCTGCAGTGAGAGAATGTAAGTGCCCACTTTTGCTGGGGTTTTGACAGTAGGGCCCAGTGGAAATCTGTACGTAACCCCCCAGTCCTCATACTCCACCTCCAATAGGATGACTTCCTTCTAAAAAGTAATAATAAAATTAAATGGGATACAGAGTCATATAATAACTCACAATGTTTAGAATCCAATTGAAAAATACTCATGGCACCAAGAAGCAGGAAATCACAGAATAAATGAGAAAAGACAATAGACCTACACCAGCACTGAGATAAAACATCTATTGAAATTATCAGACAGGGGTTTTAAATAAGCTGTCACATAAATGCTTCAATTAGCAATTATGTGTTCCTTGACGGAAATGGGAAAAATAGAAAATGTGAACAAAGAACTAGAAGTTATAAGAATAAAAACAAATGAGAACAGTAGAACTGAAAAATACAACAATCAAAAAACTTTGCTCAAGAGTAGAGTGGAGATTACAAAGCACAGAATCATGAACTTAGAAGAGATCAATACAATGTACCACATGTACAGAGAAAAATAGGCTGAGGGGTAGAGATGGGAGAAAGAACAGGATCTCAAGAACCTGTAAACAGTAACAAAAGCACTAACATTCATATCATCAAGGTTCCAGAATGAAAACAGAGAGCACGTAGGACTGACAAAGTATTCAGAGAAATAATGACTGAAACGTTCCCAATTTTTTAGAAGACATAAGCACACATCCAAGGATCTGAGCAAATCCAAAGAGGAAAAACACAAAGGTATCCTTGTCAAGACGCGTCATAATTAAACTTCTGAAAAGTAGAGACAAAACAAATCTCGAAAGTGGACAGGCAGAAACGATGCATCACTTATTGAGAAACCAATTCCAATGACAGCATATTTCTTGTCTAAAATTATGGAGTCAGAAGCATTGACATAACATTTTTCAAGTAGTAAAAGAAAAGAACTCTCAGCCACAAATTCACACTTTTTATATCCACTTTCTTGTTTGACTTATATTAATGGACTACCAACTCATCTTTCTATATCCGGGCCTGCCATCAGACTTCTCCAAAAATCTAGTCACAGTATTTCCAGAGTGATCTTTCTGAAAAAGAAACAAATTTTTCTTATAAAAGTACCTGATTGTGTTATGAAACTTTTCTCTCTTCTAAGTTACCAGGTAAAATCCTTCAATGGATTCCCATCTTTCTTGGAGGAAAATCTCACATCCAAACTCTCTTTGTCCTTTTGGGCTGCTGTAAGATTATACTGCAGGTTGGGTGGCTCATAAACACCAGGAATTTTTTTTCTCACGGCTCCGGAGGCTGCGAGTTCAAGAATAGGTTGCCAGTATGGTCAGATGAGGGCCCTCTTCTGAATCACAGACTTCTCATTGTATCCTCACATGGCAGAAGAGCTTAGGGAGCTCTGTGGGGTCTCTTTTATAAGAGCACTAATACCATAATCATTTCCCAAAGGCCCCACCTACTAATACTATCAGCTACGGAAATTAAGATTTCAACGTATGAATTTGGAGGGGAACACAAAGACTAGACCATAGCACTTACTATACATACATGGACCATGCATGATCTGGCTTCTACGCCCCTCTCCATTGTTTTCTTTTCCTACACGCCAGTGAGCATTTCTCTTTTTTTTTTTTTTTTTTCTTTTTTTTTGCGGTACGCGGGCCTCTCACTGTTGTGGCCTCTCCCGTTGCGGAGCACAGGCTCCGGACGCGCAGGCTCAGTGTCCATGGCTCACGGGGCCTAGCCGCTCCGCGGCATGTGGGATCTTCCCGGACCGGGACACGAACCCGTGTCCCCTGCATCGGCAGGCGGACTGTCAACCACTGCGCCACCAGGGAAGCCCCAGTGAGCATTTCTTATACTGATTATGAATGGAACTCCTTTCTGGACTGATCCTTAACCATTCATTTTCTGGTAAGTGTGAATTTATCTTCTCTTTTCTTCAAAACTTCACCCTTCCTTCATGTTACATATCCATTTCAATTGCCTTCTACAGGAAGCCCTAATGATATCGCCCATATACTACTGTCCACAGCATGAATTAAGGTCTTACTGTGTCTTCCTATAGCACTCTGTAATACCTTTTACGGTAACTATGGATTTTCTTATTTGAGTGTCACAATACATTGAATTGTAGGTGGCACTATAATGATTTTAGTAACAGTAACACTGGTGCCTAGTTTAACCCATGACATACTTTAGGTGTTCAATATATGTGTGTTGAATGAGTGAATGAATGAATGGTCAATTTGAAATCTTAATCATGTTACTTTTCAAAAATCTGTTAAAAGATACCACAGTTTTCCAGAAGATTAGGGAGTTAGGACCTTAAACTTGATTTAACAGAGGAAATTTTTACTCATACATCCTGCTTAAATACCTCAAAGTAAAACCATAAACCCAGGAATTTAAGGTTATCCATTTGGACTTTCAAGCCAATAATTAATATCTCCTGCCCCGACTGTATTAGATGGTTTCGATGCTCCACTCATATCTCCCCAGCACTCATCATTCCAGTATATGCTGATAGAATCATGCTGCCGCCTGCAATTATCCACCTTAGGGCAGGCCAGAAGTGTACAGGAGTTAATGTATCTGGGTGTAGCTTTCAACCAAGGACAGGGGACTGGAAGATAAGTACTTCAAGTTTCTCACCGATTCTTGGGATAACTCTGAGACATGTTCTGTAGAGTTTCACAGAACTCGTCTGAAGTACTGGCAGCAGTTCCCTGCAGGAGTAATTTATTCGGTAATGCACCTCTGTTGGCTTCCTTCCATGCCTCCATTCTCAATTCCCACTCCACTTCTGAGTTTTCTGGAAGCACCTCCCAGATGAGCAGTTTGCACTCAAATTATTGCCTCAAGGTCTGCTTCTAGGGGAACTGAGTTGATAGCCTCCTAACAACCCAGTGCTCCTTACAGAGCCGTCACTGGTACAAGTACCAAGGCATGGCACATTACGTATCACTCCTCCTAAATCCTTATATTTTCCAATAGATAGGAAAGAGCATTACCTTGAAGAGAAAAAGAGTTCATATGAGGATGGCCAATGGATAAAGGGAAGGAGAGACAGTGCCATTTGTTTTCCATTAATGATAGTGTGAAATGTATGGGCAGATGGTCTAACAGGTGTGACTATAATTTGAGGAGCCTGCTCCCTTGGTTACAGAAGACTGCTATTGTTATTATTATGGAACCACAACCTCATGACTTTATTGTTTCACTTGATGTTACCTTCTCCTTTACCCTTAAATCTTTGTACATCACTGAATTGCAGCCAATAGATTTATTTTCTCCCTATGGCTCCACCACAAAAAGAGACACACATGTGCACACACATACACACACACACACAGAGTTTTGTGTATGCCAGTGCTAGAAAAGACAAGCTCATGGTGCATGTATGCAATGGATATTGTACATTACAGGTCTCTGTGAAATAGTCTTCTGCAGGTTCCTATGTTTATTTTATGAATAATTAACTTTAGTAAAGTTAATTTCCTGAAGATCTTGTTGAAGACTGAAGAAAGGAAGTAAATTGTAAAGAAAAAGACTTCGAAACTTGCCCTTTTCGCCCTCTCTTTGTGTCTTAATGAACAAAGGATAACTGGGCCTTTTTTGAAGCCTTTGCTTGAGTTGAAGACACAAAATGCAACCTGTACTCTTATCATAATATGCTCAGTTTATGAGTACCCAAACTTATAAACCGTGAATTTCCCTAAAGTTATTATACCATCTAGAAGATGTTTGCTTGGACGTTTACTTAAAACCAAACAATTGAGGTCTATGTGTCCAAATAATTTCCTTCTCTCTTGCTGTCTCCATTTCAGTTTCCTGAGTTTCTGGGAAGGCCTGGTTTCCCCAAAGGAACGATTTCTGGTAGAAGTCTGAAGGTCTGACCCAAGAAGAAAAAATCCAGTACAGCCAATGAATTGAGGACAAGAAGTTTTCCGATCAGGTAGGAACATTTAATCTCATACATTACGATCGCCTTAAGTAAGGTGTGCTGATAGCTGGATATGATTTAACTGCTTGGAAAAAGATGCATATATATTATATGACCTACCCCACAAGGAAGCTGTTCTCAATTCTCTTAGAGGTTGTGGTGTTTATCAGAGAGCGCCTTGGGGGAAAATGAATACAATAACAGTATGATGCTTTTTTTTATTATTAGCTCATTGTTGCCAAGTACACTTGGTGACCTTGGTGCCTGTGGTTTAATCCAGGGGGTTAGACAGGTGGAACAGCACATTAACCCTCTTTAGTATTTTCTCCCAAGACAAATCATTTTTATAGGTTGTCTCCATGGTCTTCTAGTTGCTTATCAAAATTAAGCATCAAGCCTTCTAAGTGTGCAATAGCCCCAGTCAGTGTGAGGAAATCAGCTTGGTTCTTATTGGGTCACAGCTTCTTGGCCTTGGCACAAAGTGACTTCGCATAGGGAGTTAGAAGGAGGAGAACGGGACATGAGAAAGGGGAGTTCTGTGTTCTCATTTACCTATGCATGTTGAAACTCCACTAACAGCTTTATTTTCATTAGCAATTTGTGATAAAAACTTAGGGTAAAGGGAATAATGAAGCTGTCCCATTATATGGCAGGACAAAAGATAGTAGTGACATCAAAATCAGGGCCTGTCCATCTCGTTTGCAGCTATATACTGAGTGTTTAGCATAGCATTTGACCCCTCATCAGTATTCAATAAGAAGATGCGTGTTGAATGATTTAGGGATGAATTGATGAATGAAAAAAGTTAATATGGTAGAAAATGTGTTTTATCCTTGTATTTTCTGTATTTCTGTATTTCAAGACCCAGCACTGTAACTGACACATAGAATATAAGCAATAAAATGTGTTGAAAGAATGAATGAGTCCCCACTATTCTAAGAATAATTTTAAGACCAACACAGACCCCATATCTGCCAGAGGTATCCAGAGGTGAAAGCCTGGATCTCAGCTAGTGGTAGAGCTGACAGGATTTATCTAGTTTTAATAATTTACAGCTCATCCCATTACATTTAGGCATAGTACCTACATGAGCCATACAATTAAATGTTGACTGAAAAACAATGCACAACCTAGAAGTTGAGAATTATGTTTTATGTGGAAGACATACTGAGGACTGAAATCAGGAGACAGCCTCTCAGATAGCTCTGAGGGACTGTTCTGAAGAGCTAAGGGAGGGCACAGGGTATTTAGAGGTTCTTGCAAAAAAAAAAAAAAAGACAGGTAGTTGGAACATCAAAAGATTACTGTTAATTAAAGAAACTAGACATCTTAAGTTAATAAATGTAGCACTTTTCTATATATGGTGAGATGCAAGAATCTGGTCTCCTGGAAATCATTCCCTTGATTTGCACTTGAATTATCTAGGGCCAGTATCCTGTTTTCTCCATCCTGAATCCCCTCAGGGTGCGGCTTTGGGTGTGGCTTCAGTGGCTGATGGCTTGATGGCTATAACATCCTGTGTTACTGATAAGGCTGGCTACATTCTTTCTCCACATAAATGACTTGAATATGGATAGTAAATCTGTGGATTTGCAAAACGTAATTCTTGGAGCATTTTTATAAGGACAAAGTTAAGGGCGATTTCAGAATCACTAGTGGCTAAAATTGCTATTTATACTTTTCCACTGGTAGGTAGTAATCTGCTGTTGCTGTCTTCAGTATTCCCAAGGGATAACAAAAGCCATTTAATTCAAGAAAGAAAGGTAAAATTTAGCACAATGCAGCTTCCACAAAACCAAACACACACCCAACTCTCTCAGATATGAAGTAGTAATCTAAAATAGAATCCTGGAACTAATTGCAAAACAAGAGCAAATGTACTCATATTGGATAATTTTATTCTTTTATTAATGTTTGATACATATATGTATTTATTATTAAAATTCAAAGTTGCTGTATGGAGAAATAGTTTTGTACCAATAGTGTCTTTGTATGTGTTTATCAATAATGTATGAGATTGCCTCCTATGCTCCTTTTCTTTTATGGCGGGGGGGAGGGGGTGTGTCACGCTACGTCAAGGTCGGGAGTCAAACCCGCCACGACTGTCCATGAGGGGTTTTCCCGGGTCCCCACTTCAGGCCGGTGAGGGTGGCCAGGGGCAGCCGAAGACGTGCGTACGTGCGTGCGTGCGTGCGTGCGAGCCTGCGAGTCCACGGGGCGGGCCGCGCGCGCCGGGAGTGTTTCAGCCCGGCCCCCGGCTCATTGTGGTCGCCTCACGCCGGCCCGAGTTCGCAGCAGCGCTGGAGGCCCCGGGCCTGTGACCACAAAGAGGGAGCCGGGGGTCGGACGGGAGCGCTGCGGCGGCAGCTGAGGCCCAGACCAGGCCCCCCTCAGCCTCCCGCCTGCCCGTCTGCCCCGCCCCCGCCGGCGGCGCCGCGCCCCTCCCCCAACCGCCAGACTAGCGCGGTGCGGGGCCCGCGCGCGAAGACATGGGGGAGAAGCTGGAGCTGAGGCTGGAGTCGCTCTTGGGGACCGAGCCCGCCGTCTACCCGTGGCCGCTGCCGGTCTACGTAAGTGCCGTCCGTCCCCTCCTCCCGGACCCCCGCTCCTGTTCCCCCACGGCGCGCGCTGAGCCCACCGAGAAACGGAGCGACTCGAGTCGCCAGACCCTCTTTGGAGCCCCCCTTCCCGCCCCGCCGTGGTTCTCCGCGGCAGTTTCCAGCCCCCGCGCGCAGGGTGGGCAGAGGGGAGCCGGCGCCGGCCGGGGGGCACAGACTCGGCCGCGGGCAGCCCGCGCTTCCGAGGGGCGCCCGAGCCGGTCTGCGGTTGGCTCTGCAGGGCTGGGGACCCCGGTCCCCCCGGTCCTGGAATGTCGGCGGGCTTGCCCTTCTGTGCTTTAGGATCTGACATGTAGGGTTTCTTTTTCCTGGTAGTTTATTCTTAGCGCTGTCAACGTGCTTAGTTTTTTTAATTTTTTTTTATTTTTCAGGGCACCCTTTCCTCCCTCTCTCCAGTTTTCTTGTGTTTCTGTTTTGTTTTGTTTTAGTCAGGCATTTTGTCCCTCTGATCTTGAGTGGGTGGGCTGGCAGGACACTTGGAGAGGAGGCGTTCTGTCCCCTGATCTTGAGTGGCCTTTGGAAAATGACAGGCCAGACGGAAATTTACACAGGCGTCCGGTGATTGCAGAAATGCAGGGTGTCCGGCTAGGTGGGCGCCCGGCCTGTCGTCCCCCGTGGCGGCGTGGTGCGCGTGTTCCTTGTCTCAGGGTTTACGCTTGGGCCCCGCAGCCCAGCTTCCAAAGGGAAAGCGCAGCGGGCGCCTTGGGCCGGCGCCTTTGGGGCGCCCTTTCGTGCGCTCGGCTTGCGGGGGACCGGCCTCCAGGCGACCCGGCGGGGAAGCCCGCGCGACCCGGCCCTCGCGCGGGCTCCGTGTGTGTCAGTTTGTGGAAAGTGTGTCGCGCGCGGCCGGGGTCGGGGTCGGGACGCTGGGACCACCTGGGAGCCGATGTAGAGGGATATGATTTCCATTTTCAAGGCGCATTCATCCTGTGCAGGGAGACAGCCTAACATAAAATTTGCCTAACAAAAACTATATTAACAGGTGGAAAGACTATCTCCCAGTTGAACAGCGGATGCCTGGGACTCGTTTCATTGCTTTCAAAGTTCCTTTAAAAAAGGTGAGCAAAAGTTAATACCGTATTCTTCCAGAAATCTGAATTCACCATATAGAGCCCTGGCTCTCAACCCCGTCGTACTCCATTTTCCCTTTTTATAGCAAATACTTTTTAATACCTCTTTTACTATCCAGAAATGGGATTCATAGACAAATACAACCAACTTTTGTACTTAATTAAAAAACAAAAAAAAAACAATGCAATGCCCTAACTATAAATAAAGAATAAAGTAATTTATAAGAAAGTAATATGTATCTCAGTATGTAAATGTTTGGGGATGACTATACTAGAAATAAAGAAATAGTCGGTTACTTGTACCATGAATGCAATAAACTGTGGACTTTGATTGATAACGATGTGTCAGTGTTGGTTCATGAATTCTAACAAATGAAGCACACTGGTATGGCATGTTGATAATGGGGAAGGCTGTGTGGGATGAAGGAGAGAGGGTGTAAGTGGGAACTGTGTACATTTTGCTCAGTTTTGCTGTGAATCTCAAACTGCTCTAAAACTAGTCTACTAATGAAGAAAAAAAGTGTGTGTTGCTGACACTTGAATAACCAAAGAGATCAATGGAACAGGGTACATGTATAAGCCAAATACATGAAAGAATATTTAGCAGTGAAAGCCATCCTTCCTATATGTAGATATTCAAGAAGTATTTATTTCTGTGTCTATTTTCAGGCACTCCGCTTGGAGCTGGCAATACAGTGGTAGGCAAAATTGATGTGGTCCCTGCCTTCTGGGAGTTTAGAGTCAGGTTAGGAGACCAACATGAAATAAACAAACATAGAAATAACTATATAGAAGTGAGCTTATTTTCTTCCGTCTAATCTCTCTGGAAGAAAGGATTGTAATATCGCTTGTAAGCTGCAGAGGAGGAAACTTGACTTTGAATCTCATATGTTAGCATCCCAGGGTTTGAATAAATGGATAACATAGTAAAGGATTTTAAACATATGTTCTTCCTTATTTTATTCTTTCTGACAGAGTTTTGAAAAGAATCTTGCTCCAGAAGAACGTTTCTCCCCCTTGGATCTCTTAACAAAATCCAAGGACAGAATGAAGAACTTGGGCTGATTATTGACTTAGCAAATACTCGCCGCTCTTACAAGCCAGAGGTAAATGGAAGGCGTAATTGAAAATGACCTTCTTTCTGATACTGTAATAATTCATAGTAGTTCAGTAGTTATCATCTTATGCTAAGGTGAGTCCTGGCCTTCTCTCGTGGGTTCAAAAAGGGAAGCTAGTGGTTTCCTTAAATACACATTTGTAATTGCTGTTTCAAAATGAGATGAAAGATATGAATTGAACTATAGTATTTGGCAGTAGGCTCTAGATATGCTTAAGAAATTCTGTAAGCTTCCATGTTCTACATTTTGAAAATGAAGTAAACTTTTAGTAGTTACAGTAGTATCCTAAAAAGAAAGAAAGGTATGTCCATTATGTCTTTAGCACTTATGTTAAGCAGTTGCCTGAGCATGTTTAAGCATCAGTGTAAAAGACAATTGTTCTCTAAGTTTTATGCTTCCTTTTCCTGATGCCTTCTGATATAGTACAGAAACCCATCTATTCTCTTGGCCCATGTAGGACATTCCAGTGCAAAAGAATTATCCTCCTTCTGACCTGTTCCATGGCCTTGGGAGACAGTAACACCTAATGTCTTTTAATATTTGTAGAGCAGTTTGCCATTTAGAAAGTTCTTTCATATCCATTGACTTAGTTAATCTTCACAGCAATCCTTTGCTCTTGAAGTGGAAGTAGTACTGATATCTCCTACTGAGTGCTTACCCTGCACTAAGCTCAGAGGATAGACAACTACAATTACTAATTTTACAGACGATGAAACTGACTCTCGGAAAAGGAAGAATTGAAATTTCAGCTCTGTTATTGCTTTTTTTTTATTGTGGTAAAATATAGAGAAATCATATTTCTTTTAACCGTTTATAAATACGCAGTTCAGTGGCATTAAGTACAGTCACAGTGCTGTGTAACCATCACCGCTGTCTAGAACCAAAACTTTTTCATCATCCTCAACAAAAACTCTGTAACCATCAAACAGTAACAACCCCATTTTCCCTCCCACCAACCCTTGGTAACCTCTATTCTATTTTCTGTCTCTGTGAATTGGCCTATTCTAGGTACCTCGTGTAAGTGGAATCTGCAGTATTTGTCCTTCTGTGTCTGGCTTATTGCACTAAACGTCGTGTTTTCAAGGTTCATCCATGTTATAGCACGTAACGAAATGCCATTTCTTTTTTGGCTTAGAAAATCCCATTGTGTGTACATAGACCACAGTTTGTTATTCAACGGTTGATTGACACTTGGTTGTTTTCCACCTTGTAGGTATTGTGAATCATGCTGCTGTGATCATTGGTGTACAGATATTTGTTCAAATCCCTGCTTTCAGTTCTGTTAGATGTGCAGCGTAGGTAGTAGCAGAGTTGTTGGATCATAGCCTACTGCCAAATACTAAGCTGTACGCTTAACCTGTGAGAAAGTGCCAAACTGTTTTCTACAGTGTCGTCTTGTTTTTAAACAATTATCACAAATTTTAAGCATATACAAAAGTATAAAACTACTGTGAGTGTTCCTTGTATACCCAGGAACTCATCCAGCTTTCTTATTTACCAACTGATGGCTGTCATGTTTTATCTATACCCCCACCTGTTTCACCCCATTCCGTATTATCTTGAAGCAGCTCCGAGACAACATGTAAATTACACCTGTACGTTTTTGGTACGTGCATTTAAAATATAGGACTTTTATTCCTTAATATCATTTTTTAATATTAAATACCCAGGGAGTGCTCAAATTTGCAGTTGTCTCCTAAACGTCATAAAAAATTGTCTATAAGAATTTTGAATTAGATCCAAATAAGGTCCACACTTTGCCGTGGATTGTTAGGTCTCTGAAGTCTTGTTTAATCTATAGGTTCTCCCTCCATGTCTCTCTCACTTTTTTTTTCCTCCTTGAATTTTGTTTTTAAAGAAACCAGGTAATTTGTCCCATCTAGATGCCGATGATTACATTCCATGTGTTGGTAACATATTCTTCAGTCCTTTTATTTCCTGTAAATCGGTAGTCGATCTGAATGAAGCTTGCATGTTTTGTTTTGGCAAGACAGTTTCATGGGTGATGATGTGTTCTTCCATGGAGACGTATATAGTTGTGTCTTTCTGTGGTATTAGCAGTCACTGATGATTCATACCTACATCCATTAATTCAGTTGAGGCTTCAAAGAATGGTGAATTCTGTTGTTCTTTTTTTCACTTATTAGCTGGGTATATTTGTACGAGGAGAAGATTCCCCTCATCAGCTGTTTGGTTGCTCAGTTGTAGAGGCATGATTCTCTTCTTTTATTTAACAGTTTTCAAAATAATGAGTTGATTCACAAATATCCTCCAGTGTTGACCAGTTTTGTAAAATTTTATTTATTCCTCTCACCGTGGACTCCGTTACAGTTATTATTCTAACTGAGGCCCTATCTTTGGCCAGTTGGAGCTTCTCGGTGACTCCTGAGTCCTTTGGACATGACATCAGTTGTTTCTAGACTTTTTCAGTGGTCAGAGCTAGGAAATATGTACGTTTGTTTTTAATATTTTTAAAATATGTCATAGGTTCCTACTGCTACTTTCCATTTAAATTCAGAACTAGAGAATTTTCACTTATCCTTTTCTGTCTTCTATTGATAGTCTACTTTCTCCCACCTCAAGAATACCAGTTCTCAACAATGCCTGAAATTGCCTCTGTTTCCTAATTCGAATCCAAGTTCTTCTGACTCTATTCTACTACTCTCCTTAAATCACAGCCGCTTTATGGCCCTTGAAATGTAAGATAGAACATAAATGTAGGCAGAACTGTTTATATCATTTTGAGTTACATGTGCATTCATTCACATAGATTTGCTTTTCCTTTTGCATGCCTGGTAACTGTCCGTTCTGCAGTTTGAATGAAAATCAAGTGATAATTACTGGTTAAAGCAGCTTTGGAAAAAATGGCTCTCATCAGAATGACTGACATACAAAGTTTAATGTACTCTCCTGGTTTATATTCTGCCTTCTCTAATTAATTTTTTATTCTTTCCCTACAAAGGAAATAATACATATTTTCATGGTTTTGCCTTATAGGACTTACCAGAAACTCTTCCTTATTTAAAAATGTGTACAATTGGGCATCAGGTGTCAGATGACGACACTAGTTTGAAATTCCAGTGTGCTGTTAATGGGTTTCTGAAAGAACATAAAGATAACGGTGAGTTGCTTTTGTGTTTGTTTTTGTTTTTCCTTTACCTGAACTTTGGTATGCATTTTGAGTGGGGTTGGGGATTTTTAACATTTTTAATAGTTCTGACATTCGTGTCAAGTTGTGTTTGGTAACATTAAGGTGGAAATGTCAGATGGTGCTACTAGAGTACGGTGTTTTTCCTGTTTATGGTCACAAACAATTTAGTTTAGTTTGGAAAGTGATCTTTGTGAGAAATATGAACTGAGCTAGCTTACTTATCTCTTTTTTAAAAATTTGAATGGAAAATACATAAAAACATAAAAATGTTCTTTTGTCCTGTTTATTGGTTGAGAGGTGGAAGAAAAGGTTTAGACTCTCAGGTTCTTAGCGTACATAAAAGAGAAAACAAAAAGCAAAGGTTCAGAGTGAGACAGATCCCTAGAAGCAAAACAAAACAGAGTGGACCAGGTAGAGTGGCTTCCTCATCATATATGTGTTTAAGATATTTTTGCTGCTTTTACCCTTCGGGTGCAAGTGAGGAAGAACACTACCACCTCTTACTCTTATCTTCAGACAGGAAGAACTTAAAAGGCTGGTGTTTTCTTGTTTCCGCTTTAAGATCTACTCTGTTGATAGTAGGTGTTAATAGCGTGTGAATTTTAAGGATCCACTTGCCTTTTTCTAGCATCTAACTATCAGAAGGAACATGGTGTTTGCCATGTTTTAAGACTGAGGAATCTTTTGTCTTTGGAACACCACTGACGCCCATGTGAAAGTGTTCATTTTGTCCTCTTTCTAAATTTAGCCTGAGGAGTGTGCACTTTATTAAATCAATGTAACAGACAGTAAATATTCCGTGTATATATAAAATGATGCACGTATATACATAAAACAGGGAGTAGGGGAGAGGGAATAGAGATGGAGGTGGGAAGATAGGGGATAGGAGGCGAGAGAGAGAGGGAGAGACTGGAATTTCAAGATAAATGTTCATTCTATAACCTGGTTGCTTAATGCAGGTACTAGCTCTTAAATATCTTCAGCCCTATTCACAGATCTTCCGTGTACTTTAGCTTTAAAACTTGAGAGGCTTGGCCTGTCCTGTGATAACCAGGGTGTCTAGAAAGGAGGCAAATTATCTGATGTGTTTAAACTGTAGTCACAGAAATGTTACCTCTTAAGACGTTAGGGCGCAGCTGCCGGCCTACTCACTTCCTCCAGGCTCCTTTGTGTGTGTTCTGTCTGTTCCGCGTGGGCTAGAAGATCCTTACAAGTGCATGAGAACACGTTTGTAAACCTTGATTGTTCACATGTTATACCAAGTGTAGTCCATTGCATATGCTGACTCCTCTGTGGGTCTTCTGCATGCAGTGGGCTAACTTCACCATGCTGTCTGCCATTGCAGTCTCAGGACCTTAGTTATGATCCATTGGTGACTTCCTCTGCTGTAAGGCCCTCCCACAGATGCCAGGCTCACTGATAATGAGGAGGAGACTATACTACGCACTCCCTAGAATGGGTAGAGACTCAGAAAATGAATTGTTTCAGTAAACACCGAGAGCCTTATAGGTTTGTTGTTAGGGCACGGGGATACAGAGGTGAGTAGAAGTCTTTGTTCAGTAGCAACTTCCAGTTGTCTAGGAAGAGAAACATGTAGTGAGTCTAAGTGGGTTAATTATGATAAAAGAATCAAGTGCAGCAGGAATATAGAGGAGAAATTGAGGGAAGGCCTGACTGAGGAGACAGCGTTTGAGCTGGGCTTGGGGGAAGAGGATTTTGCCGGAATGAGGAAAGGACAGCCCAGGTATTGGGGACAGGTACAAAAGGCCCAGGGCTTGAACTTGTGCTCTGGAGGGGCAGCCTCTGGTGTGACTAGAGGGTAGTGTGAAAGGGCAAAGAAGTCATACATTCATTTTCAGCAAATATTTGTATAACACCTTGTAAGTTGAAGGCACTGTTCTAGGAAGTAGGAAGAGAACAAAGCTCTTGCCCTTACGTACTTTCCATTCTAGTGGGGGAGAGAGATGAATAAATAAGTCAATATGTGGAGTGTCAAGCGGTGGTAAATGCTTTGGAGAATAACAAAAGAAGATGAAGAGGTGAGGGAATGTGGTAGGTGATCAGGGAAGTCCCCTCTATTAAGATGTCGATTGAGCAGAGCCTTGCAGTGAGAAACAAGCCATCGGCTATCTGGGAGAGTGGAGATGGGGTGGGAGGGTGTGTTCTGGGAGAGTGGAGATGGGGTGGGAGGGTGTGTTCTGAAGCAGAAGGAATAGTAGGTGCAAAGTCCCTGAGGCACGCCTGTGCTTGGCATGTTTGAGGAATAGTAAGGAAGCCAGTGTGGCTGGACAGGGGAAAGTGAGTGAGGGCAGGGCAGTAGAGAATGAGATCAGGGGAGGCTGGCAGGGCAAAGGAGGGAGGTGGATGATGTAGGTCCTTGTAAGTCATAGTTTGAACTTATAATTCAGTTGGAGAGACAGACTGATATTTGTTTATAAAGAGTTCTCAATGCTGTGCTAACAACCTGGGCTGTATTCTGTGCTAAGTGAAGATGTTCAAGCGACAGAGCAATCCAGCCAAGTTTATATTTTAGAAAGATAACAGCGTCACTATCCAAGACACATTGTAGACTATGTATGTAGTACGTGTATAGTGTGCTGCTCTTCTATAAACTACAGGATACCTGTTACGTACAAATACTTACATACAAGATACAAGTGTGAATGTAAGCACTTGGGAAATATCTGAAAGAACCACACAAGAAACTGGGAGAGTCGGACAACTTTCCATGTCCCGTATGATTGGAATGCTGAAGGGTACACACACGAACTAATGGACGTGTGCTACCAGCCTCCGGCTAAGGAGGGAAATTGCAGGCATCAGAATCCTCTTTACCGATCAAGCGCGTTAATCCGCCTGCGTGATGACAGTCATCTCGACACGCCACGCGGTGGCGCATGCGCGGTAGAAGGAGGTCCGCGAGCTGCGTGGGCTTGTGCCTAGGCGCCTGTGGTTCGTGGCCTTGTGCTGGCACCGGGGATGCCGGGTTGGCGACTTTGGCACTCCTGGCGGGGGTGACATGAGCCAGTTCGTCGGCCACGAGGAAGGGCGGAAAGCACATCCCGGAAAGGTAATGCGCCTTGGCCCCTGGGCGTTGCCGGTGGAGCTCGGAGCCCCTGGGCCTGGGCTTCCGTCTCTTGTGCTGTCGCCTGTCACAGTGGCCCCCGGCGCTGTGCTAGGGGGTGCTGGTCGTCTCGCGGCTCAGTTCATAGTAGCTGAAAGGGACAGTGTGTGATGTTCTGATTTCTCCCCATCGTTTTAAAAGGGAGGCTCTGGCCATTGCTCCTTGGGTAAAATGCAGCGGGACTGCTTTTTAAGATGGGACTGTCAGTGTTGGGGACCCTCCTTAATTACCAGGATGGAATCCCCTTCAGTTCCTCAAGCTGTGTTGTTTAGGCACAGAAAATGTGAGTAATAGGCACTGGAACTAAGTTTGAGTGAAAAAACGCACCGGTACCGCCGAGTTTTCCATCGAGACAGTTGATCCGTGTTGTCTCTTGGAATTATAAAGGGCGTACTGTTGCTTCCTAACCAGTGTCCTTTGAGAGCTCTACCTCTGTACGTTCAAATGATGAATTTTGAGGCTTTGCTCATACGTGGAGTAAACCCTTAAATTCCCTAAGACCTTCCTTTCCTCCGTCTCATACCCCATTAAGCCCGCTTCAGTTTATCTCCTGAATTTCTTCTGAATCTGTCAACTCTTCCTCAACATCCTAATACTGAACTTGCCTGTCTGTTGCAGTGAGGTCCTAACTAGTGTCCATATATCTTGTTTCCTTCCAATCCATTCTTCACACAAGAAACCTTAGAAGCAAGTTGGGACATTGCTCATAAACATGGCTCAAAAACATTGTTTTGAGAATAGAAAACAAACTGTTGGCCTTTAACACTCTGCGTGGTCTAGAATCCTGTCTGCTTCTCTGCTACGTGGACTCCAGCTTGGTGCCTCTCCAACTTTAATATGGGTATGCCTCTCCTGTGGATCTTGTTAAATGCAGGCTGTAATTCAGTAGTTCTGGGTGGGGCCTGGATTCTGTGTTTCTAACGAGCTCCTAGGTGACGGTGACCCTGAGAGCAAGGGTCCAGCTCCTGCCTTTCTCCCTTCTTTCTGGAAGAGCAGGACGTCTGCCCCCCCGGGAGGAGAAAACATCTGCAACGTGACTACTAGCAACCAGCTTCCCTCACAGGCAAGGGACCTTTACCACTGCTCCCTACCATTTTGTCTGAGGCGCAGCAAGCCAAAACACTGACATGCTGAGGTTTGCAGCAAAGAGGAGTTTATTCACAAGGCAGCCAAGCGAGGAAGTGACGTGACAATAGCTCTCAAATCCGCCTCCCCAAAGGCAAGGGGCTTGGGGTATCTATGGGATAAAGAATAAAGAAGCAGGGCAGTATGAGGCATGGGGAGCATGAGGAAAGGTGATTGGGAAAAGGTGTGCTCCTCATTGTTCTGAGCTGGCGTAACTAGGCTGCGGGGCTCAGCACATTCTCAGGCTGTAGTTTTCGGCCCTCTGATGGCAGGAGGTCAAAAGGCACTGGGCCAGGTGGAAGATCGGTGGTCCTCTCCAGTCTTAACCAGCTCAGCCTAACTAGACACAGCTGATTCCAAGTTCCTGGACAATACCCGGGGCAAACATCTTATTGCTTATGCTACGTGCTATTTGGAGGACGTGCAAGTGTTCAAGCTACCTTGAGGAGTGAAGACAGGATTTGACTAATCCTTACACATGGTTTCACCTCCAGATGAGCAGAAGAGGCCTGTAGGCTGAATCTGGCTCCTGGCACCTGGAATTGGAGGCAGATGGTTTAAAAACAGGCTCTCCCGCCCTCTGTGTTATCTTAGGTAGATAGACTATTGAACCTTCCTGTGCCTGTTTCTCCACCAGCAGCATGGGGACACTCAGAGTCCCTCTCTTGGGGGCTGTTATGGGGGTTCAGTGAGCTATAGATGCATGCACAGGCACACGGGAGACACCCAGTGTGTGTTAGCTTCATGCTTACTTTTTATTAGGAGACCAGTATTGTTAGAAGATTTCTGGTTTGGACAACAGATTAGATAGGTGGTCATTACTATAGTTTATGCAACAGCAATTCACATTACCATTTGCAAAAAAGCAGTTGGTTGTCCAACGGGGATTATAAACATCCATTTACCATGAGCTACTGAACAGATACTTTACAGAGTAACTACTTCAAGTACTATTTAAGATCAATTCTCTATGTTGTCTTAAGCAGTTGTTAACCCCCAATTTCGTGAATAGTACCAAGTAAGTCACTTGAACATCAGCTAGAGCAATCTGTTATCACTTAGCAAGCCTAAAGCTATAGTTCAACAATTTTATTTACTGTTCTATGACAAAAATGACTCTCAACAGCTATGCCCTGGATAAGTAATCAGCTAAAGCTAGTTTGACTGACCAAATCTGATTTACTGAGTGAATAAGCCAGTTGATTTAGAAAGGTCTAATGCCTATTTCTCATCCATTCAGCATTCAACTGTTTCCCATGCCTAAAATGTCTTTTTTCCCATTCGTACATATCCAGATTCCTACTTCTGTGCCGTAGGGCTTGGCTGAACTACAACTGCCTTTAGTGACACTTTTCTCACCTGCACAATTGGAGATAATTTTAGTCTCCTCAAGACTCCCACGGGGTTACCTCTGTTGTGACACTTGACGATTTGGTGGCATATTTTACTTTATTTTATTTTAAATAGCCTTCCATTACTCCGTGCACATCAAACGGTAAATGCTTTCTCCTAGTAAACGTGTATAACGATTTTCTGAACTCTTCTGCTCTGGGCAAGATTCATAAATACACCAGGCAAACATAGTGAAAGAGGAGACAGTACTTGTGTTATATTCAGTTGGGTCTTGATACCTAAGTGTGACTCTTAACCAAGGATTATGCAGTAATTAAGGACACAGGTTAAAGTTGTTTAGAGTGTGTCCTAAAGTCTCCCTGGCAGAATTTAAATCTCTCCTCTGGAAATTGTAGACCTGAGACAAATTACTTCCCTAAACTTCATTTCCTACATCTGAGAAAGATAATAGTATCTACCTTGTAGTAGACTGAATAGTACCATTGCCCCCAAATGTCCACCTTCTAATCCCCAGAACCTATGAATGTCACCTTAAATGGCAGAAGGGACTTTGCCAATGGGATGAAAGTAAGGGTTTTGAGATGGGGAGATTCTTCTGGACTACCTGGATGGACCCAGATGTAACCACTGGTGTTCTCGTAAGAGAGAGGCAGAGGGAGTGTTTACTCCAAAGAGAATGTGATGATGAAGTTGGGGTTGGATTGATGTGGCCAGAAGTCAAGGAATGCTGTCAAGGAAACAGATTCTCCCTTAGAGCCTCTAGAAGGTGGA
The DNA here is from genome assembly GCF_059928025.1 of Delphinapterus leucas. NCBI lineage: Eukaryota > Metazoa > Chordata > Mammalia > Artiodactyla > Monodontidae > Delphinapterus > Delphinapterus leucas. Next base: position 15,618,463 of record NC_143147.1, on the reverse strand, counting down.
TGGACGGCCTTGTCAACTCCTGGTTCCAGCCCAGGGAAACTGGTTTTGGACCTCTGTCTTCCAGAACCATAAGAGAATGAGTGTGTTTTGTTTTACGCAAGCTCATTGGTAGTCATTTGTTACAGCAGCCATAGGGAACTAATGCGTACCTCATAGGAACTATTTCTCCAATTAAAATGTGTGACTGGAAACACCCTTGGTGGCATGTCTGACACACGGTAGGTATGCTACTGTGGGTAGTTCTTGGAAAGTAAAGCCTTGGTTTTTGAGGAATCATCAAAACCAGTACAATGGTTGCCATGTTTCTCCTTGTTCATCCTGGTGACAAACCTGTAGAGAGAGCTCCATCCTTTCCCACAGGACGCCCACCCCTAGTACTTACAGGGAAGAGGTTATGTCTCACTTCAGGCACCTTCCTCTTTCCCTTTCTACTTTTTGTTTCATTAATCTTCATCCAGCTGGCCTTTCTAAGTTAAAAAAACAAAACAAAACAAAACCATTTCTCAATGGATTCAGATACTACCCCAAGTTAATATTCCAACCATGTTCTTGTTCTTCTGGGTCTCACCACCAGAAATTTCTGAGCTGAAATCCTCTCTAGTTTCTAGGATCAGTCACTTTCTAATTTCTCCCTTCTCAAGTTCAGAGTCTTGTCAGTTTAGTCCCTTCCCAAACCACAACATCTATTAAGGTGACACAGCAAAGTGATGAAAGTCTAGACGGTCTGGTTTTCATCCTGGGTTTCTGCCCGCTACTTACTGTGTGGCATTAGGCAAGCTATTCAACCCCCCTGGGCCTCAGTTTCCCCCCAAAAAGGTGAATATTATGAACATTACCTACCTATAGGGTTGCCATTATGAGGATTAAGTGAGTTAATATTTGCTAAGCACTTAGAATATTACTTGTTATAGTCTAAGCACTACAGTTGTGCTTGTTAATAATAATAAATGCAATTCCAAGCGTATAACTTACTCAACTTTCTGTCATAACTTTGAAGTGTTGGTCTATCTGTTGGCCAGCGTTGCAGGGAAATGAGTCGAGGCATGGGCTGAGGCATTGCTACCAGTGCGTGGTGTGTTCCCAGAACTAGGAACAGCCGTGTGAAATAGGTAGTGGTTCTACTTGGAGACGGGGCAGACTGGAAAATGACAGCCCTGGAGGTGTGTCCATAGGTTTGGTGTCAGAGCTGCTGCCTGCTGAAGCACTGATGCCGGCCTAAGCCGTAAATGGGGGGGGCGCTGGGGAAAACAGGGGCAGAATGGAAAGGGAAAATAGGGGAAGAACGGAAAAAGATAGCCTAGGGAGGAGGTGTGGTGTCCATAGCTTCGGGGTCAGAGGTGCTGCCTGCTGCAGCACCGATGACACCCGAAGCCGTAGATGGGGGGCTGGGGAAAAGAGGGGCAGAATGGAAAGGGAAAACAGGGGAAGAACGGAAAACGAAAGCCCGGGAAGGTGGTGTGGTGTCCATAGCTTCGGGGTCAGAGGTGCTGCCGGGAGCAGCACCAATGACACCCGAAGCCGTAGATGGGGGGCTGGGGAAAAGAGGGGCAGAATGGAAAGGGACAACAGGGGCAGAACGGAAAACGAAAGCCCGGGAAGGTGGTGTGGTGTCCATAGCTTCGGGGTCAGAGGTGCTGCCTGCAGCAGCACCAATGACACCCGAAGCCGTAGATGGGGTGCTGGGGAAAAGAGGGGCAGAATGGAAAGGGACAACAGGGGCAGAACGGAAAACGAAAGCCCGGGAAGGTGGTGTGGTGTCCATAGCTTCGGGGTCAGAGGTGCTGCCGGGAGCAGCACCAATGACACCCGAAGCCGTAAATGGGGTGCTGGGGAAAAGAGGGGCAGAATGGAAAGGGAAAACAGGGGCAGAATGGAAAACGAAAGCCCGGGAAGGTGGTGTGGTGTCCATAGCTTCGGGGTCAGAGGTGCTGCCGGGAGCAGCACCAATGACACCCGAAGCCGTAAATGGGGTGCTGGGGAAAAGAGGGGCAGAATGGAAAGGGACAACAGGGGCAGAACGGAAAACGAAAGCCCGGGAAGGTGGTGTGGTGTCCATAGCTTCGGGGTCAGAGGTGCTGCCTGCTGCAGCACCGATGACACCCGAAGCCGTAGATGGGGTGCTGGGGAAAAGAGGGGCAGAATGGAAAGGGACAACAGGGGCAGAACGGAAAACGAAAGCCCGGGAAGGTGGTGTGGTGTCCATAGCTTCGGGGTCAGAGGTGCTGCCTGCTGCAGCACCGATGACACCCGAAGCCGTAGATGGGGTGCTGGGGAAAAGAGGGGCAGAATGGAAAGGGAAAACAGGGGCAGAACGGAAAACGATAGCCTGGGAAGGAGGTGTGGTGTCCATCGCTTTGGGGTGAGATGGGCTGCCTGGCTGATCTGAGAAAAGCGAGTGAAAGTGGGAGAGCTTCTCCCTAGCTGCTAACTCTTCTCAAGGTCTAGCACGCACTGAACACTGGCCTGCCGGCTCAGCCTGGGTGTTGCCATTGCATTGTACGTGTCACAGAGCAAGGGCGGGCGGGTCAGGGGGTGGGCTGGGGGCCCCACACAAGCCCAGCCCCTGGAGAAACCCGGCCCGAGGGCAAAGAGCCCGAGCCCTTCTGGACTTTCTAGCGGCTGGGACTTGTCGCTGTGGGTGGCAGGTGTTTGGCACCGGATGGGCCACCATGCGGAGACTGTTGGGGACTGTGGAAGCCTTGTCCTCCAGAGCTCACGCTGCCTGGGCACCGGCTCTGCAGACCCCTCAGCCCTGGGTATGTATCGGCCAGCCCTTCCCCGCAACGGGGCCCAGAGGCCAGAGCCTGCCCAGAGCTGAGTGCAGGAGGCACCCAGAGCTTGCCAGGCTGTGGCCCGCCTCCTCCGTGGACCTCCCCAGCTTGTCCGCGAGCCCTGGAGACAGGAGCAGGAGCGCCTTCTCCAGGGCTGCTGAGCTGCCAGCATCACCGTGAGCCAGGCGGTGAAGGTTTCTGAGCAGGGGATGCAGAGCCCTGACCCGACTGGATGCTGCACCCCACGATGTCCCTTCCTGGCAGGTAGGTTCTTTCTTCACTTGTTGTTCGAAATTTGGTAAAAGAACATTTCAACCTTCGACTGTTCTTCAGGGTATACAGATGGTAGTGGCTTAGCCGGGATTCGAAGCAAGCCTGTGTGATTCCAGAGCTCGTGCTCTGGACTCTGGCGCCTCCTTATCATATATGCTTCATGTGTTACTTTTTCTTTTGTTTCTTGAAGTCCTTATGATACTTAGCCCTAAGTGCCATACCTGTAATGAACACATCCACTGCCTTGTAGGAGGTGTTCTTTTGTTCAGCGCGTGAATTGGTCATCCACCACACTGGGTTCTAATCTCAGAAGATAGGTCAGGGACCACCAGTTGTCAGCATAGCACCATCCCACATTTCTGATTGAGGCTTGGAGCCTAGATTTTTCCCTTTGGTCTAGTTTGAAGGATCCAGGTATGTAAAGCTTATATTCTAGATAAATCATGGGCTATCCTGAAAGGAATTCATCAATGAATTATTCTGTATGGATTAGAAGCCAGTTTCTCTGGCCTTCCTGGAGTATATCCAGTAAGGCATCTCATTCATGTCTAGAAAGCAAATATATCATTTATTGCAACTTCAGCGTGGAGCGATGTATTGGTTTAAAATAAAGTACGAGCAACACAATTTGGTCACTGTGAGTATGCCGGCTGGGTCCACTCTTTACTACACATATGTAACTCTAGAGCTTCTTATGCCCCATAGAGGAGACATACTCTTGTGTGTCTAGGACAAGGGAAACATGTGTTGTTATTCAGGAGCTGGAAGCTACAGCATGACAGGAAAGAATTGAAAAATCCTGGTCTTGGTCTACACGTCACTTTACCTTGTCCGAATCTTGTTTCTTTGGCTTGCTTCATTGGAGTGTTTTCTGTCTCCTGGGACTGACATTGTGTGTTCTGTATCAGGCATGTGACATGTAGAAGTTTCAGAACCCAGAATCATATAGATCAGTAAAAATCTATATATTTTTGTTTAAAATCTATTTAAAATCACACTGGGCATAATTCATATATTCCAAAAGTAGTTTGACCCTCTGCTCATGAGATTCTTTTTATGGTATGTCGAAGCAAATTTGGACTTCCATCCCCAATAAACTTTGAGGTTGGAGGACACAAAAGCTTTTGCTCAGACCTAAATTCTGTCTGAAAAAAAAAGGGTAACTATTATAAGCCCTTTCTAACCTCTCCAGGAGCAGAAATGATTTACAGCTATGGCATTGAACCATAATTTCTTGATCTCGTTTGAGAAGAGTTCAGTAAGAAACAGTGTCTTGAGTTTTGTTCGTTGGTTCCCTGTTTTCTTGTCTTGCGTACCAACAATCCACTGTAATACGTGAGTGAGTATGGCAGCAGGCCGAGTGTTCCCTGGAGCTCATTAAATGAACGTGTTTTCCTGAAATGACTTTTGTCTCCTTGTTTTCAGCCCCTCTTCTTTCCTCTGTCCTTTACTATAACCAGGGCTCAGCAAAAGCTGACTGGCTTTGTGCAGACCCTACTTAGGGTAGTCTTTTCTTCATTATTTTATTCATGGCCCCTCCATTTCATTGTTTGCCTTCTCGAAATGTGTTGAAATCTTTCTGTGGTTGATGACTTCCACAATGTCTTGGCTCTTATTGGTTGATTAATTTGGGTATTTCTACAGTTTTATTTAAACCTGGTTTCAGGAGGACCAGAAAGTAAATATATTTCCTAGTCTGCCATCTTGAGCTGAAAATCCCTGTGGATTTTAGCATCCAATGTTCCCATGGGTAAAAAACCCAACCTTGGCATTAATAGATGTACACTCAAGATTTCAGCTTTTCTTGAGCAATCACTAAGGATTTAATATGCGGTCACTTCTAATGGGAAAATAGTAACTATCTCATGGCGTTGATTTGAGGATTAACTTAGATAATGGACAAGAAAATGCTTGGTAAGGTTTTAAAAGCTATAAAAAATGTTTTTTGTTATTATTTGATTTGTTGCTATTTCAACTTTAGCTGACAGTTGTTTGTGACCTTGCTTATGTGAGAAAATGCCTTCTGGTTTATTGTTTTGAAAGCCAGATTATATTTTTCAATAGCTCAATGGAAATGGCATCATTTGTGAAGTTGAAGGGTGAAGGCATAAATGTTTCTTGACATTTGAATCAACTATTGGTCTTCTGGGGCTTGTCCTTATTCTCCTGCAGTCTCTAATCAACATGGCATCCAGAGAGATCCTGTTAAAACGTAAGTCACATCATGTCACTCCAGGCTCTTCAGTGGCTTCTTCACAGGAAAAGCAAAGTCCTCAAAGTGCCTCCACAGCCCTAGAAATCTGGGCCTCTGTTTCCTCTCTGACTGTTTCCTTCTCCTCTCCACTTTGCTCCCTCTGTTTTCCACACACTGACATCCTTTCTGCTCCTTGGATACTCCAAGCCCACTCTTGCCTCATTGCCTTTCCATCTGACTGTTCCCTCTGCTTGTACTATTCACTTCCCAGATATGCACCTTGCTCCCTCTCACAACCTTAGGTTCCCTCTTAAATTTTATCTTCCCCAGAAAGCCCTCAGTGATCACTTAGTTTCAGATCGCAGCCTCCTCCTACCAGCTAACAATCTCCATCCCCCTTCCCTGCTTGCCGTTTTTCTCCAGCACTTACCTGATATACTAGTTATTCTACCCATTTATTCAATTTTTATTTACGTATTTACACTTACGATTTTATATTTGCTTCTTTACTTTTGTCTCTCCCCTCAGCTCGAGAGAGGCTATATTCATCTGTGTTAATCACTGCTGTGTTTCCTGAACATGCCTAGAAAACATACTGAAGAAGGGTGCCTGAAATTTGGTAAGGGAGCCATCAATTTTCTTGGCTGAATGAAGAAATATGTTCATAAATTAATGAACAAATCTCTGGGGTTTCTGAATTAAGGACTAATGGGAAGAGGAAGGCAAATGGTTGGGACAGGGTACTGCAAGAAGGAGTATTTGGAGTACTCTGATAGCTCTCCTAATAGATAACATTTTGTTCATTTAAATAGTTTTAACGAGAGAGCTGGGAACTAGGGACACACAGCATCGAGGTTTTATAATGCATTCTGTAGAGTTCTTTTCGAGTGTGTTCAAACATCATTGAAAATATATGCATGCATATAAACCTCTGTTACTTTATTTAGTGCTTTACAAGAGCCCCTCAAGGAAGGGGTAGTAGCAACTATCAGTATCCTTCCTTTATGATGAGCTTAATTTATTCAAAATTACATCCTAATTTATTTGTAACTGTGAAACTAGACTTAGTTATTTAGTAGACCCTCCCTAGAAACCTATGACGTTAATAAAACCAACAAAAATGTGTTCAGGTTCCAGTGATACACACACTACAGACTCAATTATGTGTCATCCATTTTAATGAAGGGAAGAAGTGATTTAACAAACACAGAGCAAACAAACAGAATATGAAGGTTTGTCCTCCATTAATATTAGTAATGGATAAAGTGGGCTCCAACGCCTTCAAGGTAGCTTGAGACCCATCATCTCTGTGTCAGGGGAAGGGGGATGCTCGGCCAGGATGTCTTTCTGTGTCACTGAGAAAAATTTCCGTAATATATAACGATACTTACTGAAACGGATATGGGGCATTTGGGTAATTAGGAATCCGTTAGCATATTTTTCCGGAAGCCTTGACTACGAAACGAGGATAGTAGATTTGGACACTTGCAGCTATGCAGAAGTTGTTTGGGTATTCATCTTTATGCCGAATGAAGTAAGCTTATTTCATCTCTGCAGCTTCCCATATACCATTTTCCCACCTCTGTTTTGTGTTTGGAAAGACTTTTAGAAATTAAAACTCAAGTTAAAAAGTGAGTGACGGGCTTCCCTGGTGGCTCAGTGGTTGAGAGTCCGCCTGCCGATGCAGGGGACACGGGTTCGTGCTCCGGTCCGGGAAGATCCCACATGCCGCGGAGCGGCTAGGCCCGTGAGCCATGGCCGCTGAGCCTGCGCTCCGCAACGGGAGAGGCCACAGCAGTGAGAGGCCCGTGTACCGCAAAAAAAGAAAAAAAGAAAAAGAAAAAGAAAGAAAAGAAAAGAGAGTGAGTGACAACTTAAATGATATATGGAATATTTTGCTGACTTAGAAGAGCATGCAGAATTAAATATGACCCAGTTGAAATGTTAATTTTATTTTAATGTGTATATTGGGGTGGAGTCTTAAAGGTGCCAGAAAACAAGCATTCACCCATCCTGTTTGGAACTGCAGCACACAGGCACCTTCAGTTACCAGTTCTGTTCATTCCACAGAATCATCTTGGGAAAACATACTGTGTTTTATGTACCTGGTGTATATCTTAACCAGTTTGAAGAATTTCCCAAATACCTGTTAATATGTAGTTCTCCGATTCCAATCTTGCCACGTCCTGTACCAGTGACACAGCACATAGGAGTTTTATTTCTCTTTCTTTCTCTGGGTTGTTGAGAACCCAACGAAAGAACAATGGAATGGCATCAAAGAGATCAGGGTTCTTGACTCAGATTTACCATAAAATAATAGTGTCCTCTTGGGAAAATTATAGTTGTTCTAGGCCCCTTTCCTTTTCTTTACTTTGACAGAGCTGCACTAGATGACCCCAAGTAACACTGCGCTCTTTGCAGTAGCAGCTTAGACGTTATTGGTTTTCTGAAACAAATGAAGACAGTGACACAGGAAACTGTGCAACATCTCTGTAACGATGTTTTCTTAGAGTTGCCTCCATTTTTCAGATGATAAGATGGCTGAGCACAGAAGTAGGTGTTTTGACCAGAGGTTCCAGAGTAGAGGGAACTGAACCACAAGTTTCCTTCATTCCTGAAGCTCACTTAGCCGAAACATAGGCTTCTGAATATTAAGCTGTAAAGCATATTATCAGTGTGCTTTAAAAGAAGCGGTTCTTCTAGGATTTCTAATTAATAGCAGGCGGTTTTGAAATTCTTAGAAGATCATCGAATTTTGTGAGATTTACAGCTCTATTTTCCTGTCAAGCAAGTTGTATCAGTGCCAGACAATCATCTGAGCTTCTGGATGCTTCTCTGAACCTCTTGAATTTTTCTTCTTGCTATCTGAAATTCATGCCAGATAAGCCTTTTTGTAGAGAGCGTGTACAGACTTGTCTATTTTCATATAAGAAAGCGATGCAGTGAGCCAGGTCGGGGGTTAAGCCCTCATTCTCAGAGTGGTATTGAGCTCCTGGTGAAATGTAATCCTCATTTCCTCAGAATAGAAAAGCAGTTATCTCACGTTTTTAATGCCATTAACTCTTTATACATTTATGTATGATACATATATTTATTGTACCTACGAGGTGTGCTCTCTTTGGGAAGTACAAAGCTATTTGAGACGTAAGTTGTTCATTTTTTTGTTTTCCCACAAATACTGTGACCCTTTGAGCAGGAAGGTCTGTGTTTTACTAACATCTAGAACAAGCAGCTAACACGGTGTCTAAGATGTAGTCAATAAATATGAAATAGGTAAATGAACACATTTTTAAGGAAGGGCCAGGGCATGAACAAATAGAAAATTTTCATTTTCAGTCACAAAGCCACAACAGACATAAAAATGATACAGACAACAAGTGCTACGGTCATTCAAAGAAGGCATAGAATAGATACAACAAGGATCTCCCCTATGGCACAGGGAACTGTACTCAATATTTTGTAATAACTTATAAGGGAAAAGACTCTGAAAACGGAATCACTGCGCCATACACCTGAAACGGACACGACATTGTAAATCAACTATATTTCAATTAAAAAACAAACAAACAGACAACAGCAACAACAAAAAACCAAAGAGGTCATAGAAGTTCTTATGAGATTCCAGAAGAGAAGAGAAGCCAAATGAGGACGGGAGAGGCGGCTTTTGAATCCGTTCAGAGGAGAAGTCACAGAGGAACTAGTCATTGATCTGAACTTGAGATTAAGATTAAGATGAATTAATCTGAATTAATTAAGATTGCAACACAGGGATATTACAGATGAAGGTAATCACATAAACTTACTATACTGAAACTTGCAGAGGTTATGAGTGTTGTTCAAGATCCCAAAGCAAGTGCATTGTGGAATCAGAATTTTAAGTGAGGCCTGATGAACTAAAAACAAACCAACACAGAAACAAGCCCTTCCTGTGACACCACGTTGCCTTTGAAGTCGTTTTTTTTGGTGGGTTGGCAGAAACTGGTTCCAGTGTTTCTTGCAGGAATGACTGGCCATAGGACTGGGCGTCATAGCTTCCTGCCAGGCGGCCGAAGGTCGCAGGCAGGTGGGTCACTGGGACACCCGCGGAGGGGCTCCTGCCCGGCCCCCTGGCCGCTCAGTGCCCCTGCCCCAGAGCGGGGGTGGGGGCCTCAAAGCAGCCTTGTCTGAGTCCCCTGCCACTAGAGAGAGTATTGGCCCAACACTTGTAGAAAACGGGGACCTTGCTGGCAGTTCAGTGGAGGGACACAAATAAATCTTTGCCGACTTTCTGCTGAAGCTCACGAGGGTTCACTCCTAAGCCTCTTACAAGGCCAGCTGCCGAGGCTGCGAGAGATGAGTCAGGGCTCTCCCTCCACCACGGGGAGATCGCTGGTTAAAGCGCTCACGAGGGAGTGAACCGCGTGTCCGCACCGACACGCATGGGCAGACCTCGTCGATGCCTTCTGTCCGGGGTATGAAGCCCTCTCCTGCCTCTTCCAGGCTCTCTAGAAAGCATGTGCAGAGCCTCCCACTCCACCCTCGGACTCCGTGGGCCACAGCTGGAGGGACCAGCCAAGGAGCCGTGGCAGGAGGAGGCCAGAGGGCAGTGGGCCTCGGCCGGAGCCCGTCAGTCGGTCCCCATTCACACACCACCAGACGATCCTCTTGACCTGGGCAGTAGCCGCCAACCGACCACTAAGGTGAGCCCGGCGCGCGCTTGGCTACCTGGCATGGCTGGGAACCCCAGGATCTCCTGGCAGAGGCGGGCATTCTCCTGGGCCGGGTCCGCGGGCGTCTGCGTGTGCAGGGCCTGAACCACCTTGGCCAGGACGATCTGGCACAGGTTGAAGAGGCCTGGGGCGTGGGAGGAAGGAGACGGGGGGCTGGCACCGTGTCCAGGCCGCGCTTGCCAGCCGGGCAGACCGGAAGCCCCCTTCCCTTCCCTCGGTCCGGCCGCATCTGGGTTGGCCTCCCGGGACTTGATGAGCTTGTCCAGCAGCTCCTGAGGGACGGTGCTGCCCGTGCCCCACCAAGACTGGCAGCAGCGCCAAGGGCCTCACAGGGCACGGCGCCCCCGGCCCCGGAGCCTTCCCTCTGGTTCTCATCACCGGCTGTCACCAGACTTGCATGCAACGTGCTTTTCTTTTCTCTTGTCTTCTTTACGTCCCTCAGCCACGCAATGCGGTGAAGCCCTGACGCTCGCTGCCGCGTCGGTACACCCTGAGAACACGATGCTCAGCGAGAGAAGTCATACACAGAAGGACACACAGGGCGTGACCCCACTGAGGAGAAACATCCAGAGCAGGTAGATCCACAGAGTCAGCGAGTGGGTTCCTGGTTGTCAGGGGCTGGCGAGGGGACGGAGTGATAGCTAAGGGCGTGAGGGACATTTTCGGGATGATGGAAATGGTCCAAAGCAGTAGTGACGTCTGTACGGCTCAGTAAACTGTCCCCACACGCCCCGGTGCAGCCTGTGAGAGCATCGCTCTCAGGATGAAGGGCTGACCACAGGAAGACCGAACGAGCAGTGGGTCCTGGGCCCAGACTCTCAGCTGGCGCCCCCCACGTGGGGAAGTCACCGGGACTTGCTGAGCCTCCACGGAGACTGGCAGCAGCCCCCGAGCTCACAGGGCACTGCGCCCCCGGCCCCAGAGCCTTCCCTCTGGTTCTCATCACCGGCTGTCAGCAGACTTGCAGGCAACGTTCCTTTCTTTTCTTTTGTCTTTTTTAAAGGCAACTCTTGAGTACATGTATTTAACATGCAGGGAACCAGCCCTGACTCCTTGATCTGGGTCTTCCAGCCTCTAGAGCCTCGAGGACATCCATTTCCGTTACTTACGCGCCCAGTGCCTGGGGTTTGATGATGGAAGCTGACACCGAGGGCGTCACCACGTGTGGGGTGATGTCAGTGAAAGAATCCCGCGGCGAGGGCCTGCCTGAGGACCACGCATGCCCGGGCCCTCCCCGCCCCCTGCCTGCAGCCCTGCGCCTGGGAGCGGAGCTGGTGCATCACATGCCCGACGTCGTGGAAGTTGGTCTCCCGCTCATCGTGCCGCAGCAGGGAGGGCAGGTTGGGCGTAGGCTTGGTGAAGTTGGCCACCATGGCCGCGATGGCGATCTGGCAGCTCCCATCGTGCTGTAGGCAGGCCGAAGCAGGCCGCGTGCCCGGACTTCCCCACCCTGCGGAGGGACGTGGATGGGGCCCCGCTTCCACAGAGGAGCCCCGGCCCACGGCCGACAGGTTCCCCCACGCACGCACCGAGGATAGAGGTCAGGTAGAACTTGCCGATGGATGACCTTGCCCGAGGCCGCGTCCCAGACCGTTTAGAGCCTCACGTCTTCGTGACCCATGCTGGTGCCCTCCTCCAGGTCGAAGGTCAGCCCCAGCAGCTCCTGGGAGATGCCCAGCAGCCCGCGTGTGACCGCCTGCATGGGGAAGGACTCATTGAGCAGGTACTGGCCCACGTGGTAGCGCGTCTCCTGCCCCTGGTTCACGTAGTAGCGCAGGTCCCAGGCGTTGATGGGGCCGTCAAAGTGCAGGCCCCGCCTCTGGCACTCGGCCTTCTTTAGCTCCAGGATCACGGCCGCTCCTGCTCCCCGAGGGGCTTCAGCTTCTGGGCCAGCTCACCTGCGGGCGGAGGGGAGAGGCTCGGCTACGTCCCTGGGGCGGCCCCCCAGCCACCCCCGACCCTGTGCCCCTCGAGGCAGAATGAAGGGTCTGGGAAGGTGACCCCCAAGGGCTGACACAGTGGGGTCTCAGGCAGCACCACGTCCGGTCAAGGTCCGCCTGACCCCGTCCCCACTGGGACTCAGGGAGAGGCGGTGTTACCTAGGACAGTGGCCACCACCTGGCTGGTCTTGTCCGTGTTCATCTCCAGCACGGAGTCGGCATGGTGCGGAACCCCAGCAGGCGGGACTTCAGGGCCTGCAGCCTCACCAGCTCCCTGAGGATCACGCAGTTCTCCTGGAAGCCAGAGACGGAAGGCGCTGGGGACCGAGGGCCACGCCCTCCCCGCGGGCCCCGGGCCAGGTCTCTGCAGGCGGGCAGGGCTCCCAGGCCACTGGCGGGCACAGCCAATCCCCCTCCCTCCTCCTCCTGGCCCGGATTTCTAGACACTTTGGTGCTGTCCTAACACGTGGTCTTTATTAACACAGGTCCTTTTGGAAGCAGAAACGGCATGAACGTGATGGGCTCTAAGGCCAAGGGCAGGAAGAAATGCGGCCAGGCTCTCCAGGAGCCACCAAGGGGCCTCCCCGGGCTCAACAAGACAAACACGGCTGCCGTGCAGACAGTAGCTCAACCCCACGGCGCCCGAACACCCAGCCCCTGGACGGTGAGACACCTGTTGCCGCAGGTGGCCCGTGGCTCACTGATGAGGCCCGGCCCCAGGCGTACGCCACCTTCTCGGAGGCCACCTCTCCGGTCTGCAGCGGGGTTCTCCTGGGAGCCCCCAGTCACCACAGCACCAGCGTGGCCTGTCTGTAGCCCAAGAAGGTGGGGACACAAGACTGTCCCCCGTGCCCCCCGCATCCCCCGCGAGGCCGAGCGAGCACCAGTGGTGTCTGCGGGGAAGATGAAGGGCTCACGCACAGCCCGCATCTACAGAAGCACAGACTGCAGCCACATGCGCTATGGAACAAACACAAGTGTCCACGCAGGACCCGATGTCTGAATGTCAAGGCCATGCCCGGGCCACAGTGAGAAGGTGCATCCCCCATGCAAGCCACAGAGAGGGGATGGGGGGGTCCATCTGCGATTCTGAGCTCATCGGGCATCACCCCAGAGGGAGAGGGAGAGGGAGAGAGGTAGACAGACGTACAGAGGGAGAGAGAGAGAGAGGGAGGGAGAGACGTCTCTCCCTTCCCTGGGGGTTCTCGAGTGCAGCCAAGGTTGAAAACCACTGCATTTTGGGAGATGGGTCCTCGTGGAAGAGTTAAATAGTCGCTCATGGCATTATCGACACATACTAAAAAGGCCCCAAATCTTGGGGAGTCAGGGAGGGGAGTGTCGGCTGCCTCGTAAACGAGGAGAGATTGGGCATCAGAGGAGGTGCCTGTGCAGCCTGCGCCCAGGGCCCCGCAGACTTCATCTCCCAGCGGTGGTCCTGGGCTGGAAGTCAGCGGGGAGGTCAGGCTGTCCAAGCATCAACGTTGACTTCAGGGCTGATCTAAAAGGCGCCTGGGGTTTGTTGAAGCAGAAAAAAGAGCAGTAGGGAGAGGATGGGAGTGGGAGGGGGAGGGAGCCCCCCTCCTCAGCACTTCTACCGCTCTCCCTCTCTCTCTCTCTCTCTCCGTTTCTCCCTCTCTCCCTCTACCTCGCTGCCTCTCACTCTCCCTCTCCCTCCATCTCTCCCTCTGCCTCTCTCCCTCCCTCTCTCCCTGTCCCTCTTTCCCTGTCCCTCTCTCTCTCTCCCTCTTTCCCTCCCCCTCTCCCTCTCCCCCTTTCCCTCTCCGTCTCCCCTTCTCCCTCTCTCCCTTCCTCTCTCCCTGTCCCTGTTTCCCTGTTCCGCACGCTCTGGCTCTACCTCTTTCCCTCTCCCTCTCCCTCCACCTCCTTCCCTCTCTGGAGAGGGAAGGAGGTGGAGGGAGAGGGAGAGAGAGATGGAGAGGGAGGGGGGAGAGGGAGAGAGAGATGGAGAGGGAGGGGGGAGAGGGAGAGAGAGGGTGGAGAGGGAGAGAGTGATGGAGGGAGCGAAAGATGTCTCTCCCTCCCTCCCTCTCTCCCTCCCTCTCTCCCTCCCTCTCTCGCTCTCCCTCCCTCCTTCTCCTCCCTCTCCCTCTGGCTCCAACTCTCCTCCCTCCATCTCTCCCTCTCCCGCACTCCCTCCCAGAGAGGCAGAGATAAGGCAGAGGGAGAGAGGAAGAGGGAGAGATGGAGGGAGAGGGAGAGGGAGGGAGAGGGAGAGAGGGAGAGGGAGAGAGAGAGGGAGAGGGAACTAGGTCTCTTCCTCCCTCCCTCTCCCTCTCTCCTCCTTCTCTCCCTCTCTCCCTCTCCCTCTCTCTCTCCCTGTCCCTGTTTCCCTGTTCCGGTCTCCCTGTGCCTCTCTCCCTCTCCCTTGTCTCTGCCTCTCCCTCCATCTCTCCCTCTCTGAGAGGGAGTGAGGGCGAGGGAGAGATGGAGGGAGAGGGAGTGAGGGCGAGGGAGAGATGGAGGGAGAGGGAGGAAGAGGGAGAGAGGAAGGGAAAGGGCGAGGGAAGGAGAGGGGGAGACGGAGGAGAGAGGGAGAGGGAGGGAAGAAGAGACCATTTTCCCTCTCCCGCTCTCCCTCTCTATCTCTCTCTCCCTCTGTCCCTCTCTCTCTTCTTCTCTCCCTCTTCCTCCATCTCTCCGTCTCCCTCTCTCCCTCTCCCTCCATCTCTCCCTTTCTGGGAAAGAGTGAGGGAGATGGAGACATGGAGGGAGAGGGAGGAGAAGGAGAGAGGGAGGAAGAGAGGTGTAGAGGGAGAGAGGGAGAGACGTCTTCGCTCCCTCCCTCTATCCCTCTCTCCCTTTCCCCCCTCTCTCTCCCTCTCCCCCTCCCTCTCCTGCTCTCCCTCTCCCTCTTTCCCTCTCCCTCCACCTCCTTCCCTCTCTGGAGAGGGAAGGAGGTGGAGGGAGAGGGAGAGCGGAACAGGGAAACAGGGACAGGGAGAGAGGGAGGGAGAGGGAGGGAGGAAGAGACCTCTTTCCATCTCCCTCTCCCCCCCCTCTCCTCTCCATATCTCTCTCCCTCTCTTCCTCTCCCTCCCTCTCCCTCTCCCTCCATCTCCCCCTCTCCCTCTCTCCCTCTCCCTTGTCTCTGCCTCTCTATCTCTCCCTCTCTGGGAGGGAGTGAGGGAGATGGAGAGGTGGAGGGAGCGGGCGATCTGGAGGGAGGGAGAGGGTGAGAGGGAGGGAGGGAGAGAGGGATAGAGGGAGGGAGCGAGAGAGGGATAGAGGGAGGGAGGGAGAGGGATGGAGGGAGGGAGAGAGGGATAGAGGGAGGGAGCGAGAGGGATGGAGGGAGCTAGAGGGATAGAGGGAGGGAGGGAGAGAGGGATAGAGGGAGGGAGGGAGGGAAAGAGGGAGGGAGGGAGGGAAAGAGGGAGGGAGGGAGGGAGAGACGGTCTTTCGCTCCCTCCCTCTCTCCCTCTCTCCCTCTCACCCCTATCTCTCCCTCTCCCCCCTCCCTCTCCTGCTCTCTCTCCCTGTCCCTCCACCTCCTTCCCTCTCCGGAGAGGGAAGGAGGTGGAGGGACAGGGAGAGGGAAAGAGGTAGAGGGAGAGCGTGCGGAACAGGGAAACAGGGACAGGGAGACAGGAAGGAAGAGAGGGAGAGGGAAGAGGGACGGGGGAGGCGGGAAGAGGGAGGGGGGAGGAGGGAGAGAGACGGGGGAGAGCGTGGAGGTAGGGGGAGGGGAGAGGGAGAGGGATGGGGGAGAGCAAGGGGGAGACGGAGGTGGAGAGGGAGTTGGGAGAGGGACGGGGAGAGGGACGGGGAGGGGGGAGAGGGAGGGGGGAGGGAGAGAGGGAAAGAGAGAGACGCAGAGGAAAGAGGGAGAGGGAAGAGAGAGAGGGACAGAGGGAGAGGGAGAGGGAGAGAGGGAGGAGGAGAGGGACGAGAGGAAGCAGGGAGAAAAGAGAGAAAGAACACACCATCTACATTTCTGTCAAATGACACCGGGGATCCTTACACAACCAGGAGAAAATAACACAGCGAGGCTCTTTCTCAGCTGGAACTGGAACTGCAGATGGGGCCAAACACCACCAGGGTGGCCACACATGTCCAGCTGCCGCCCCAGCCCCCTGAGTCTGGTCACCAGGGCTCTGAGTGTTTGCTCCAGGGACCTGGGGTTCACCCTGTCACCCTGGAGGTCGGGCCTAGACAGCATGGCCCCGGGCTGGACACATAGGGGGAAAAGCATCCCCACAGGCCAGCTTGTGCGTGCCGATTCAGCTGCCAGATTCTAGAGGCCCGGGATCACCCTGTGGCCCATGAAAGCCAGGAGCCAGGAGGGTCTTGCATCGGGATTCCTGTCCGTTGGACTGGAACGTTTACGTAAGGAGTCTTGGAAACAGTGGTAACAAGACTGAATTCGAACGAGCTTTAGGATATTATGGACCACTCCGAAGTGTGTGGGTTGCTAAAAACCCTCCCGGCTTCACTCTTGTTGAAAATGAAGATCCCCGAGATGCAGCGGATGCTGTCTGAGAAGTAGACGGGAGAACACTCTGTGGCTGCCGAGTAAGAGTGGACCTGTCGAATGGGGAAGGGAGAAGTCGAAATCGTGGCCGCCTCCTTCTTGGGGTCGTCGCCCTCGAGATGATTATCGGAGGAGGAGTCCTCCCCCTCACCACAGATCTCCAAGACGGAGAAGCTTCTCCCGCAGCCGGAGCAGGTCCCTTTAGTAGATATAGGAGAAGAGAGAGATCACTGTCCCGGGAGAGAAATCGCAAGCCGTCCCGATCTTTCTCTAGGTCTCCTAGCCGATCCAGGTCAAATGAAAGGAAATAGCAGACCACTTTGCAAGAGGAGTGGTGCACAGGAAATACCTTCATTTGACAGGAGTATGTACAGAAAATTCAAGTTTCGTTTGAGATTTCCGAAGCTTGATGCACTTTTTAAATGTTTTAGCTGTTCCCGTTTGTTTGTCTCTTGGGACAGTGACACATAAAGGTGTCATTCTCTGTGGTTTGAAATGGGTCATATGAGGCATGTAATATGAAGAATTGTTTCTTTACAATGTTCTCTTAAGCAGAATTGAATTTGCTTTGAATTTTTGGTCTTGCCTAGACTGATAATAAAACTCTAACTCCTGCCCACCTAAAGTGTGATGTTTATTATTATGGAAACAACACTGGCAAACATTAAAAAGACTTTCTGTAGCTGGGATGTGGTATGCAGCTGTAGTCAAGCAAGCAGTCTTTAAAAGGTACTGTGAACACAAGCCAGCAGGTAGAAATGAAAGCCGCACCCTTACCCTAGATTAGAGGTTTAAGAATTCCACTAGTCTTCACACTGGACAAGAGGTTGTCCAGTGAGTTTAGCATCTAAGAAGTTTCAAGGAAGTTAGTTTACCTTTGAGTTAGGTCGTAAGTCCCCTCTGTGATTGGTGTACATGAATACATAGCTATTTGTAAAGTTTTTTGGAAGTTGAGATTATCAAGACACCAGTGTCCTGCCAGATTAAGAGTATATTGTAGAGCTGAACTTCGAGTTACTGTGCAATTTTTTTTTCATGCTGTCATTTGTAATATGTTTTGTGAGACTCCTTGGGATTAAAGTTTTGGTTCCAAACGGAACAAAGAAAACAAAAAAAGGATCCACCTGCCAATGCAGGGGACCCGGGTTCGAGCCCTGGTCCGGGAAGATCCCATGTGCCGCAGATCAACTAAGCCCGTGGGCCACAACTATTGAGCCTGCGCTCTAGATCCTGGGAGCCACAACTACTGAGCCCCCATGCCACAACTACAGAAGCCCGCACATCTAGAGTCCGTGCTCCGAAACAAAAGAAGCCACTGTAATGAGAAGCACATGCCCGCAACAAAGAGGAGCCCCTGCTCGCCGCAACTAGAGAAAGCCCGTGTGCAGCAATGAAGACCCAACGCAGCAAAAAAAAAAAAAAAAAAAAAAAGACGCTACTGGCCAGGTGATCAAGGGTAAAATTGTTTGTCACAAGTCCCGTTGATGGTGTGTATCCTTGATGTGTGTATCCTTGATGGTGTGTATCCTTGATGATGTGACCTGAGGAGAATGACATTTTTATCTCTGTCTGGATCTTCCGCCCCAAACCCCATAACTCCAGCCCAACCATAAGAAAAACATCAGAAAACCAACAGACAAACAAATTGAGGGACAAAATACCTGACCAGTCCTCCTCAAAACTTTCAAGGTATCAAAACCCAGGGACGTCTGAGAAATGTCACAGCCCAGAGGAGACTGGGACAGAAAAAGGGTGTTAGGGGAAAGCTAGGGAAATTCTAATAAAGTGTGGACTTCAGTTAATAATAACGTATCCATCTCGGTTCCTTAGTTGGATAAGCATGTCGTACTAAAGAACTAACGTGTTGGAAATAGGGGTACTGGGTCGGGGGTCCACAGCACTCTGTACACTCTGTACAGATCTTTGCAACTTTTTTGTAACTCTAAGCTATTCTAAAATTAAGCAACTACTAAACAGAGATAAGAATGTTATTTCCCTGATTTGAACATGGCTGAGTTTGTTTTCATGGTCACATTTGTGCTATCTGGATGTGTCTTGGAATCAGTAGCAAAGGAGAGTTGCCAGCCCCTGGGAAGATGCGGCTGGTTTGCAGGTGGCTTGCTCTGGAGCTGAAGACCAGGGTGGGAAGTCTGCAGCCTCGGGCTGCACTTACAACCATGGGAGGGGATGGGCCAGCTCAGTTAGGGATGGAACCTATAAATAAAACTTTTTCTTTTCCATTATGGCTTATCACAGGATATTGAATATAGTTCCCTGTGCTAGACAGTAGGACCTTGTAGCTTATCCATCCTATATTTAATAGTTTGCGTCTGCTAACCCCAAACTCCCAATCCAACCCTCCCTCACTCTTTCTCCCCCTTGGCAACCACAAGTCTGTTCTCTATGTCTGTGAGTCTGTTTTTGTTTCGTAGACAAGTTCATTTGTGTCGTATTTTAGATTTCACATATAAGATCATATATGTGTCTTTCTCTTCTGACTTACTTCACTTAGTATGATAATCTCTAGGTCCATCCACGACGTTGCTGCAAATAGCATTATTTCATTCTTTTTATGGCTGAATATATTCCATTGTATATATGTACCACATCTTCTTTATCCACTCACCCATCAGTGGACATTTAGGCAGCTTCCACATCTTGCCTATTATAAATAGTGATGCAATGAACACTGGGGTACATGTATCTTTTCTTTCTTTTTCTTTCTTTTTTTCTTTCTTTTTTCTTTCTTTTTCTTTCTTTCTTTCTTTTTCTTTCTTTCTTTCTCTCTCTCTTTCTTTATTTTTTTGTTACACAGCATGTGGGATCTTAGTTCCCTGGCCAGAGATGGAACCCATGCTCCCTGCACTGGAAGCACAGAGTCTTAACCACTAGACCACCAGGGAAATCCCAGGGGTGTATGTATATTTTTGAATTAGAGTTTTCTCCAGATCTATGCCCAGGAGTGGAATTGCGGGACCCTATGGCAGCTGTATCTGTTCTCTGCACGTCTCACATCAACCACGTGCACTCCAATCCTTGCTCTCAACGTCATCTTCGGGGAACACAACCTGCGACAGGGACCTTGACAAGAAGAAATGGCTCAGGGAAAAGCTAGCTGCACAGGGAGGAGATAGAGGCCATCGACCCTGGGGTGTGGCGGGGAGAGTGGGCACAGAGATTGGTCATTTCGTCCCTGATACTCAGCCCTCCTGGCTGCCCCACTCTAGGTCACCTCGGGATACAGAGGTGACCCGGTTAGAGTCCCAGCCTGTGCAGGAATCTCGGGGCACAAGCGGGTCTGAATAATATTAGTGCAGGGTCTCCCCCATGGCACTGGGGTTATTTGGGGCGGGTCATTCTCTGCTGGGGGCCCCTCTTGGGCACTGTGTGGGGTTCAGCAGCATCCCTGTCCCCACCCATTTGATTCCAGGGTCCCCTCCCCCCCAGTTGTGACAACCACAGATTTTCCCCAGACATCACTGAAGAACTGGGGGAGGCGGAAGCAGGATGGCCCTGGGTGAGGACAGCTGTGTTGAAGCAAGCAGCCTGGCTTAGGGCAAGGTCTGCCCCAATCCCGTCAGAGCCTGCATTTAGAACTGCCCCTTCCCTCTCCCACCTCCCATGCCCTGCAGTGGTCTCCGAGACATCATCCCCATGTAAGAAATCACACCTTCTCAGTTTACTGTCCCCAGCACCTAGAAGAGTGTCTGCTATGTAGTAGATGCTTCATAAATACTTGCTGAATAAAGGAGTTGAATAAAGGGATGAGTGGATGAATGAATGAAGGTTACCATGGAAGGAGGGGGGAGATTCCCTTTCTGGCTCTCGGGGATTGGGATATCAAGTGAAAGATCCATCCTAAATAGGCTGACCAGCCTTCTGGGTTCCCCAGAAATGAGGGTTTCCCCATAGTTCCAGCGCTCAAACCTGAGCGGTCCTGGGCAAAGTGGGGGCGGGTGTTGGTCACCCTGTGTAAACACAGTAACAATTCCAACTGCAATAGCAATGGCCAAGGACCTCTACGGTCTTACTGACCAGGCACAGTTCTTCACCTGGCGGGGAAGGGTGGGCCAGGATTGGAATTCCGGTGATCCAGGGTGGGCGGGTGAGGGCACACCCCGGGCTTGTGTAGGGGAGTCCAGGAAGGTTCTGGAGGAAGTGACAGTGACACAGGAGGGAGGGAGGAGTCTAAGGAAGAACGTCCCACACGACAACGTGTGCCAATGGCCCTGGGCCCAAGGTCACACCTGACCAGGGCTTGCTTGTTTTCTTTTTTTCTAATTTACTTTTCCCCACATGGATATGCAATTGTCCTAATGCCATTTATTGAAAACTCCTTAATTTCCTCACTTTCTGTCATATCAAGTTCTCATCTATCTGTTTCTGGACCTTTATTCTCTACCATAGAGCTATACGTCCCATCCTTGCACCACTAGGGCTGTTTCATCACTATAACTTTAGTTTTTACTCATTTATTTCTTTGGCCGTGCTGGGCGGCATGTGGGATCTTATTTCCCTGACCAGGCTTTGAACCCGCACCCCTTGCAGTGGAAGCTCGGAGTCTTAATCGCTGGACCTCCAGGGAAGTCCCCAGGGCTTGCTTTGACATCCATCGAATGGTGGCGGGTGGGCACGGGGAGCAGCTGTCTGTGAGCCACCCTGTGTAGAAATGCAGGGTGGAGGGCAGGACAGCTGGAGCGGGAGGGGAAAAGGCGGAGGAGGGAGGGAGGGAGGGATGGCGGGCGGGCGAGAGACAGACAGAGAGTTTCCGGAGACAATAGCTCTGGCCGTGTCCTAGGGCATGAAAGCTGAAAATAGCTCCTAGTGCCGGGAGCCCTGGAGCCGGAGCCTGGGAGCCATTGCGACTGGCACTCCTCCCTGGTGTGTGTGTGTGCGGGGGCGGGGGGCTCTGGACTTCTCAGGCTGGGAATGGGGTGCACGGAGCAAGGACGGAGCAGGGACGGAGCAGGGACCCTTCTCTCTGGGACCTCGCAGGCCATCCTTAGCTCACAAAGCTGAGCCACTCCCGGCCCTACGAGGGGGGGGCTTATCCTCCCTGTCCCCTGGATCACACCCCCTCACACACGACTTCCCCTTGTGTGCTCCCAGCAACCAAGAGAATCTGTTTTTAAAAGATTTGGGGGAGGGGGGTAAACATACAAACAAGAGCAGAATGGATACTTTTTCCGAATGGGAATGGCTCTGTGTAACCCCTTCCCCAGGGTAACCAGAGTCCTGACCTCTAACACCCTTGACGAGTCAGCCTTGGTCTGGGCTTGCAGACCCACGGAAGCTTCCTCATCCCCTCCTTCAGACCCCGTCTCTCCCTCGGCGTCTTTGTGAGAGGCACCCGGGGAAGTGGGACTGCTAGGCTGTACTGCTGCTAGAACTGCACCTGGGCTCTACCAGGCTCCAGCCACCCGCCCTGTGCACCTCTCTGTCCCTGAGGCACCTCAACTGGTAGGAGCGGCATCACCTTCCCTCCCGGGACTTGTGACACTTAAGGGAGACACAGAAAGGACAAGCGTTTGGCTCCCTGGCTGGCAAAGAGCAGGTGCTCAATTGTCATAAGTGGCCGTATCAGTGAGGGTTCTCCAGACAAACAGAATCCATAGGGTGTGTGTGTATATACACACACACGTACATATGTACACGCATACAAAAATATACAGCTGTGTATATATGCAGTACGCATACAGACATATACACATATAGTATATACAATACGCAAATACATATATACACACATATATATAAAATGCATAGTTTGTATATATACAGTATGTATACACACATATACACGTAATATATACAATAGACACATACAGATACACTATACATACACACATATGAAATGCATCGTTTGTGTATATACAGTATGTACACATACGTATAACATATGCAATGTACACACCTAGGTACGTCTATATCATACATATATACACACATAGAAAGATATTTAGGTGTGTATATATACAGTATACATACATACACATATAATATGTGCAATACATACACGTACATACATATAGACACGCATATACACCTACATAGAAAAGCATGTAGAATAAAAATATATATGTACTGCATATATAAATTCCTTGTATTCGTTCCTCCTTTACGCAAAGTGGACCAATTTCAGTGTTAATCTCTTCTGAAAAATACCTTCCTGGCCACATCTGGAATAATGTTTGTGGTTGCCGGGGCCCCACGCAGTGCGCACATGAGATTAACCATCCCCGTGGCGATGATGACACTTTATTTTCTCCCTTGACCATTGTCACTACTATTCCAATTAAAATGGCAGTGCTATGAGGGCAGGGCATTTCCTTTTTGGCCAGTACTGAGCGTCCGCGGTCTGGTGCCTAGCATAGGCTAAATACACGGCAATTTTGTGAACAGAAGCCGGGATTCCAGCTGTCATATTTAATAGGAATTATAGTCTTATTATTGGGGGGGAGGGGTTGTGTCACGGTACGTCGAGGTCGGGAGTCGAACTCGCCACCACTGGCCCTGAGAGGTTTTGCCGGGTCCCCACTTCGGGCCGGTGGGTGTGGCCAGGGGCAGCCGATGACGTGCGTATGTGCGTGCGTGCGTGCGTGCGTGCGTGGGAGCGTGCGTGCGTGAGAGCGTGCGAGTCCACGGGGCGGGCCGCGCGCGCCGGGAGTGTTTCAGCCCGGCCCCCGGCTCATTGTGGTCGCCTCACGCCGGCCCGAGTTCGCAGCAGCGCTGGAGGCCCCGGGCCTGTGAGCACAAAGAGGGAGCCGGGGGCCGGACGGGAGCGCTGTGGCGGCAGCTGAGGCCCAGGCCAGGCCCCCCTCAGCCTCCCGCCTGCCCGTCTGCCCCGCCCCCGCCGGCGGCGCCGCGCCCCTCCCCCAACCGCCAGACTAGCGCGGTGCGGGGCCCGCGCGCGAAGACATGGGGGAGAAGCTGGAGCTGAGGCTGGAGTCGCTCTTGGGGACCGAGCCCGCCGTCTACCCGTGGCCGCTGCCGGTCTACGTAAGTGCCACCCGTCCCCTCCTCCCGGACCCCCGCTCCTGTTCCCCCACGGCGCGCGCTGAGCCCACCGAGAAACGGAGCGACTCGAGTCGCCAGACCCTCTTTGGAGCCCCCCTTCCCGCCCCGCCGTGGTTCTCCGCGGCAGTTTCCAGCCCCCGCGCGCAGGGTGGGCAGAGGGGAGCCGGCGCCGGCCGGGGGCGCCGACTCGGCCGCGGGGACCCCGCGCTTCCGAGGGGCGCCTGAGCCGGTCTGCGGTTGGCTCTGCAGGGCTGGGGACCCCGGTCCCCCCGGGCCTGGACTGCCGGCGGGCTTGCCCTTCTGTACTTTAGGATCTGACACGTAGGGTTTCTTTTTCCTGGTAGTTTATTCTTAGCTCTGTCAACGTACTTAGTTTTTAAAATTTGTTTTTATTTTTCAGGGCACCCTTTCCTCCCTCTCTCCAGTTTTTTTGTGTTTCTCTTTTGTTTTGTTTTAGTTAGGCATTTTGTCCCTCTGATCTTGAGTGGGTGGGCTGGCAGGACACTTGGAGAGGAGGCGTTCTGTCCCCTGATCTTGAGTGGCCTTTGGAAAATGACGGGCCAGACGGAAATTAAATTGATATATAATATTGTATCCGTCCAAGGTGTACAATGTGATGATTAATATATATATAGTGTGTGTGAAATGATTACCACAATAAGTTTAGTTAACCTTAATTCACATAATTACAAATGTTATCTTTGTGATGAGAACTTTCAAGATCTACTCTCTTAGCAACTTTCAAACATAAAATACGGTATTGTTAACTGTAGTGACCGAGCTGTACATTACATCACCATTACTCACTTGTCTTATAACTAGAAGTTTTTACCTTTTGATCATCTTCCCTCATTTTCGTCACCTCCAACCCCCAGCTCTGGCAACCGTCATTCCATTCTTTCTATCATGAGTTCAGTATTTTAGATTTCACATATGAGATCATAAAGTATTTATCTTTCTCTGTCTGACATTTCATTTAGCATAATGCCCCCCAAACCCACCCATGTGGTCACAAATAGCCAGATTTCCTTCTTTATCATGGCTGACTAATAGTAGGTTGTATGCACCCCCATTTTCTTCATCCATTCATCCACAAGAAAACACTGAGGTTGTTTCCATGTCTTGGCTACTGTATTGGGTTGGCCAGAAAGTTCATACAGTTAATGAATACACTGTTCAATCAAACTTGGTGAAAATGAGTCTTTTATTTTTACTTAAAATAAATCTTTGACAAAGCCAGCTAGGCATCCCTTTGAGTAACGACTTATATCACATTGAAATATTTTAAACATATGAACAGTAATAGCTGAAATGACAAATGTTACTAATATTGACACAATTTATCAAGGAGAATAGGTTAGAATATGTTAAAATGCAGGTGGACAGTGAAAGAACAACTATAACTTTTAACTAAATATTGTCTTGATATTTAGACCATTGGTTAAAATCATGATAACAGGTTTCATCCGTTTCAAGAAAGCAGAATATTTGCAGATCACTTAACATTTACTAGGTATGTTCTCAGCCTGGAAGGATATATTTCACTTACATGTGTCATTTAATTTAACCACATCCCTCTGTAATAGATAGTGGTATCCCTATTTGCAGATAGGAGACAGGCTCAGAAAGATTAAGAATGTTACCTAATTCTAGTAAGTAGCCAAACCTAAACTGATCTAATTCCAGGGCAAAGCTCTTTCTGGCACATCAGTGTGGGTCTTTATCTCTTTGAGAATTGTTGAACATTAAAAGCCTTCTTCCAGGTAAATGCATAAAGAAACAACATGAGCAATGATATAACAATACAAGTCTCACTAAATAATTGGTGTGTTTGGCCTTGCTTTTGCTGATAGATCTTTTGCAAAATTGCTTTTCTCTGAGATATTTAAAGTGGACTTTAACTATTTTCTTGGAAGGCTTTCCTAAATTATACCTATCAGAAAGCTGCTTTGCTTTAAGGCCGAAGAAAAATGAAAGCTTACTTAACTACACTTAGGTGCCAGGGTCATACTATGAGCTCTACACCTGCCAGGATTCACGCTAAGATAGATAGGGTGGCTCAGCAAACTGTCCATAGTCCTGTGATTTCTTTCTGATATTCTGAAGTAGAAATAATTTATTAACTGTTCACAAAAGAGAGAAACACTGTTTCTTGGTCCTCAATATCATACTGCTGTAGGCTAATTCTTTCTCTCTTCTGTTGCCCCTTAGTATAGAGAGTGTGTTTTGGGGACCCTCCTTCACGATCTTCTCCATTCCAAGAGCATCTTACATAAATCCAGGACTTCTCAAGCAGCCAGTTTTGCCAGATGGTCTTAGGGTTGGTTGTACCCATATATGTATAATCTGAACTTCTCAAGTAAGGTCCTTAGAGAGCATAATGGCTAAGAGAATTGGTGCTGATACCAGACCTGAGTCCAAATACTGCCTATGCCCCTAACTAGCTGTGTAACCTTGGAGAAGTAACTTAAGCCCCTTAAAGGGATTAGATTTCTCACCTGGAAAATGGTATAATAAATGCATCTACCTCATATGGTTACGGTGTAAATTAATGTAACTTGAGATGGTGCGTGTTAAGCATTAGCACAGTGCCTGTCTCTTGTTAGTAATACCTGCTTTTCTTATTAATTATTCTCTTTATATTCCCAGTTCCAGCTGGGTGCCTAACATATAATAGTTGTTCAGCAAATAGTTACTGGATTGAACCAGCTCTGAAATTGAAGCATTGGGTCAACAGCAAAGTAGTCACCCCACCATCATTTCTCCCAGAGAAAGGGAGAATAGATGGAAGCCAGCCATCATACTTCCTTATTCTAAACTTCCCATCGAGCCCCAGCAATAAAATAATCTTCCTGGACCCTAACAATTTCAAGGATTCTTCAAATCACACTATTTGAAAATAGCTGGGTTGCCCTAATCATTAGACCCCACAGGTCACCAAGCTTCTATTAATGAAGTCTAGTTAAGATAAATGATAACAGTTAGTCAACCAACTGCTTATGAGCTCATTGGGCTTTTTAAAATTTACTATCTGCGCTTCATAGAGACACAGGTATTTTGCTTTTGTAGGACATTCAACAGTCAAAGTAGTCTTTTAAAAAGCACAAATCAGACGCTATTATTGCACTGCTTCTAACCTCTAAAGGCTATCTATTGTAAAGAGATGAAATTTTCAACTACTTAGCCAGGCTCACAGAGACCATGTGCTCTGGTCACTTACTACATCTTTCCCTGACCTTCATGGGGCTCGAGGCACAGTTGTCCTTTTCAGTCCCTCAGATGCAACAAGCTCTACTTCTTGCTCTCCCAGCTTTAGATTGGCTAATCCATCTACCCAGACCAATTTCCCTCTTATCGTTAAGGTCTCGGTTCAAACGCCACCACTACTATCTTGACCAAAGAGACCTGCCTCCTCAGTGCCTCTCCATCCCTTTGTCCAGTCGTATTTCTGTCACTGTACAACATTTATTTACACGTTTACTCTGTCTTCCTCCACCACTGGACATTTGCTTAAGAGCAGGGACTTTGTAATTTTTTGCTTCCAAGGCTTGCAGCGGACACTGGCACGTAGGTGTGTAGGAAATGTGTGTCTAATAAAGAATAAATATGTGAATGAAAAAAAAACTGTGAAACACTAACACAAGATTATTCTTCTTTCAAAAGAATAATGAAAAATAATTTCATTCAATAAGAGTCATTCTTAGTTACTGATCCATGACTTAGTAGATCCCATTCAATTTAAAATGTCCCCTTTTTTTCTGATACTTTCACAAGTCATTAATTAAGTGTTGCTCACTTTTAAGGCCAATCTGTGAGACATTATTTAACTTGTCTCCTCTAAAGTTCCAGCATTAACTCAGGCGGGGCTTCACCAAGTACTGATCATGTGACCTTGGCCTCTCATTGCCTCCGTTTTCTCATTTGTAACATGGGTATAATAATCGGCTTATTTCATACGCCTATGAGGAGGAAAACTTCGTGTGTGTGTGTGTGTGTGTGTGTGTGTGTGTGTGTGTCTATATATATGTATTTAAACAGTGTCTTAGAATAGTGTCTGGCACATGATAAGCATTATAGAAGTATTGACTGCTGCTACTAGTACTGTTATTATGAGAACTAACTGTTGAGAATAATCCTTCATATAGGGGTTTATTCCACTGAAGATAAAGGAAACTCATAGAATGTTAGAAATCAGATTAAACACGGAAAGCCAGTAAAATATACCAGGACAGAAGATGATGAGAGTGTGAAAGGATAGAGGAAAAAAAATGGTTTTTGTTTTTCTTTTTCTTTTTTAAAGAAGGAAAGAGCCTAGAAATAGGACAAAAACTATCCATTGGCTATACTGACATGGAGATCGCTGGTGACCTTCATAAGTAAAATTTCAGGACAGTGGGCAGAGAGATTACGGTGAGGGAAGTCAGATGGATGTAAATTATAGAGTAGATGGGACGTGAGGAAATGGAAACAATATATGATGATACCAATTTTGAAAAGTTCAGACATGAATTGGCTAAAGAAGATATGCAGGGATTAGAGGAGGAGGGAGGCTTTCGTGTTACACGTATAGTTTTTAACATTTTAAGTTGGAGTTACTAGTCTAGAATGAGGTTGAATTTTGGCAAGAATCATTCATAAGGAGTAGATGGGTTGTAGAAAATGCAGTGCTGTGAAGTACTTGAGAAGATGAGAGAAAATGAAATGCTATCTGTAGTGCACGTGGCCTATGAACTTGAACTCCTGTAGTGCAAGGGAATACAAAGATCAATGCAAATGCTAATGAATTAACGGATTTGGCAGTGGACTATTTACTGACTTCTGTGTTCCTAATGAGTTAGGAAGCGCCTCACCAGCTCAGAGTGAAGGAAGTAGAGAGGATGGAGGGAAATTTGAGGAGGGTAGGGAAAGCTTCTAAGAAAATAGTCCTTAAGGAGAATTAGAAAGAACTTACTGTAAGTCAGAGCAATATTTCCAGTCTTGAAAATCCATTTGAAGTTGGTGTTTATTAATTTATTGGAATACCAATTTTCCCTGCCACATGATGTTTCTCCAGCTACCTGGATATAAGTTACACAGAGGCAGAAAAGAATGAGAGATAACAATCGAGGGAAAATACAATTAGTATTTTTTTTTACCTTTTTCCACTTCCCCGCTCCAACTCTGGGGAGCCTTCATGGACATGGCTGCCCTCGCAGCCTCCAGCAGCACCCTGTTATCAAAGAATTCAAAGAAATGGAACATAGGTTTCCAACTTAATAATTCAGCAAAATCAAAAATTGTATATAATGTTTTCTGTTGGCAAAGATTTTTGCAATGTAATTTGGTTCCATCTTTTGACAAGTAATTTGGCAATGTCTAGCAAGATAAAAATGTTAATAGCTTTTTACACATTAATTCTAATTCTGGAAGCTTATGCCGATAAATAATTTATAATCCAGAAAATTATTATATAAAGATGCTCATTGTCATGTCATTTGTAATAACAAAACATTGGAAACACCTTTAATTGTTAAGAATAGGAAAACAGTTTAGGAAATTATATCCACTTAGTAGAAAGTGACACAGTTACTATATTATAATTACAAGATGATGGAGCAAAATAAAATAATGCTTAATAAAGAAAGAATGAAGAAAGCTGACCTAAAATTGTGTCTTCCTTATGACAGTAATTATGTAAACATATCAATGTTTATTAAAGCTTAAAACCAAGATAAAGTTTTAAAAGCTCTGTACCAGTAATGGGGATTTTATGTTCGTTTCAAAATATTTTTTGACACAACTCTTAGAATTTTGTTTTGTCTACTCCTTTTCTTAAGAATTTCTGATTATTACCTCACTTTTCATTTCATAGTTTCAAATAAAGTCAGCAATTTTATCATCAGAGAAGATTAGACTTATTTGACAGTTCATAATTCCAAGTTTTTTGGTATAAAAAGACCATATACAGTTGTAGGTGCTTTCAAAATAAAATTCCGAGAATTTTTTTTTTTGCTTAGTCTTTCCTAGTAGGAGATGAAGCAAACTACCTAAAATTGCTAGCCATTCTTTTTTCATTTTTCTCATTTTATTGATTTATCTTGCCCTTCACAGAAATGATAAGAAGTGAGTCTGCAGTTGCCTCTGCCAATTTCTTAAATCCTCTATTATCCACATTATGAAATCATACTAGTATGAATGCTTCCAGTATTTTCAGAACTCTTTAGTTAGTATACTTTAGCACTCTGTATGAAGTATCTTATGTAAGTGTAAAATTTAGACTCAACTTCTGGAAGCTTTTGATTTCTTAGTTCAAAAGTGAGAGATCCTTAGTTCAGCCATATGATTAACAATTACTTGTATAGTAAGAAGCTCCTAAATTATTGTTTTATGGGTACCTGGCAGTTTTCTTGCCATTTCTCAGAAGTTCTCTATTAAACACATTCTCTCTCTTTCTCTCTCTCTATCTCTCTGTCTCTCTCTGTCTCTCTCTGTCTCTCTCTGTCTCTCTCTCTCTCTCTCTGTCTCTCTCTCTCTCTCACACACACACACACACACACACACATTGTGATTAAAAGCACAGATTTTGGCATTATGAAATCTAAGGTTCAATTTCCAGTTGTGTAGTTTCTGGGCCACTTGACTTTAGGCAAGTAACCTAATGTCTCTGAACCTTGTTATTTTCATCTGTAAAATAGAAATTACAATTATATCAGACAATCCTCAAAACATCCGTAATGATTTTAGAGTTTCAGAGTCAGGTAAAAGCAGGCACTCAGTAAATGGCTAGTGCTTTTATTACTTTATTATTATTTAGGTCTTGGTTTTTCTTGAGTGTGTGAGTCCCCATAATGAAATGTAATTTCCAGTAGATTGAGTAACACCTGTTTTCACCAAAAATTTTAACTGAGTTCATTACTTTCTGTGCAACCCAGATTAGTTTTCTGCCTCCTTTTCTGTGCCGTATGTAGGTGTTCAGTAGATTTATTTAATAAATGTATGAATGCATGAACGCGTAGATGAATTTTTAAATGCTTCTTTTTGAGAAGGTAGAACAAATGTGACACAGTAGAACAGATAAGAAAATAATCCATGGAAAAAATGGCAAAGTCATGTATGTGTCCAGGGCCAGCCTAAGAGGAATTACTTTTTTTTTTTTTTTTAGGAAAAATGTGTTGAATAGCTTATTTTAATTATTTTTAAAAGTTAAGTACAGGGACTTCCCTGGCGGTCCAGTGGTTAAGACTTCGCCTTCCAATGCAGGGGGGTGTGGGTTCAATCCCTAGTCGGGGAGCTATGGTCCCACATGCCTCGCAGCCAAAAAACCAGAACATAAAACAGAAGCAGTATTGTAACAAATTCAATGAAGACTTTAACAAATGGTCCACATCCAAAAAAAAAGTTAAGTACAAAACTTTGCTGATGATTTACATATTTAGGACCAATAAAATAATGTGAGATTAGCTGTACTAAAACAGAATGTTGAGCTACATTCACATTAAGTGACATTATATAGTCTGAGTTTATGGAAAACTTCTGAGATGGTGAGTGACCTTTGAGCAGAAAAAGACAGAAGGAGAAATGGCCTTTTCTACATTCTATTGTGCCTCTAAGTAAAATGCTTGGTAATCTAGCTACAAAGCTCTATGTCATTGGCCTTAGGCACGTACTGTGATCTACCTTGTGAAGATCAGATTTTGCCATGGAGAGGATTTGTAAAAGTATCACACATTCCAGTACCGTTGGCAACCACAGCTACCAAAAACTCCAATTTAAATTGATGAGCCTAATATCAGATGATAGTATCATTTCCTTGTGGGTGTTCTGGGAAAAGGTGGGTAGGAAATGTATAAAAGTGAATACTTTATTGACTGAAATAACACTTCATCATTTTGAAAACATAAAATACATTAAAGTTGTTATAGCATCATACATGAATATTTCACTGTATTTTAGACCTTGCCTACAAGCAATGTTTTCTGCCCTTTGAAAGAGAACCATGCTTGTGGTATGCATTAATCATAGAAAAGATTAAACACTGAAAAGAAATTCAGCCTTTAAAGACAATTTGCTTTGATTGATTCAGTGGGTTCTCCTAAAAAGTTAATACCCAGAATTATTGCTTGTTAAATTGGAGTTACAAATTCTTTCAGAGTTACTTAGTATTTTCTTTAATATCAGTATCAAGGAAGGCAAAGCAAATTTACATATTTATTAGGAAATACAGGCACATAATCATAAAACAAGAAAACACAACGTTTTTATAGACTTTATTTTTTAGAAGTGTTTTAATTTTACAGAAAAATTGAGAAGATAGTATAAAGTGTTTCCATATACACTATACCCATTTCCCTCTGTGACGATCAACTTATATTAGTATGTTACATTGTTACAATCAGTGAACAAATATTGATACATTATTGTTTACTATAGTCCATACATTAGTCCAGTTCCTTAGTTTTTACCTAATGTCCTTTTTCTATTCCAGGATTTCATCCAAAACATCACATTACATTTAGTTGCCATGTTTCCTTAGGCTCCTCTTGGGTTTGATAGCTTCTCAGATTTTCCTTGCATGACCTTGGCAATTTTGAGTAGTTAGGCTTGTGTAGGATGCCCGCTACTAGAATTTGTTTGATGCATGTTTCATTGATAATATTGGGATTATGTGTTTGGGGGAGGAAGACCACAAGAGTAGAAGGGTTATTTTGTCAGATCACATCAAGTGTACAAAGTATCAATATGCATTATGAATGCTGAGGTCGACCTTGATCACCAGGCTGAGGTAGTGTTTTTCAGGTTTCTCCATTGTAAAATTACTGTTTTCCCTTCTCCATATTGTACTTTTTGGAAGGAAGTCAATATGCTCAGCCCACAACTAAGGAATAGAGAGTTATGCTTAAGATGGAGTACTACATAAACTATTTGGAATTCTTTTGCACTGGAGATTTATCTATTCTCCCGCATTTATTTATGTATCCAATTATTTATTTATATCAGAAGAACTCACGGATTTTTATTTTATACTTTGGGTCATAATCTAATTCTACGTTAGTTACTTTGTTCCTCAAATTGCTCTAGTCCTGACCCTTGTGAACTCTTTTCAGTTCAGTGGCTCGTGTGCCACTCTGAGGTATCCCCATCCTATATATTTTTTTGGAACTTCCTTACTTTCTGACACTATAAGATGGCCTTGTATATAAATCTTGTATATTTACTGCCCCAGTCCTAGAATCAGCTATTTCTTCAAGGATAACTAGGTCTTTTTAGTGGAGAACAGCATTAGACAGCAGGATCTGGGTGTGGGGTGTGCTAATTGCTGCCCGGATGTCATTGCTTCTAGATCTTCTCAGCTGACAGAGCAAAGAGATAACATGTGTGTACATTCCCCACGTATATGGACATATCTATAAGTATCTCTCTACATAACCATGTGTGTTAAGGTAATATGAAGCAATATTAAGCTAAGCATGAATGTATATTGATGTTTCCAACTTTAATCTGTTACCACATAGATCATCTTAGCCTCATCTCTTGCTTATCTTTAAATTTCAACTGCGGCAAAACACTTGACTTTTAGAAGTATGAAAGTCAAATTGTAGCTACTTTGGGAAGCCACATCATCTAGCAGAAGAATTCTTAAAGGGCAAGGTGTATATCATCAAATTTTAATTTACAGTCAGCAGTACTTTGTAACATCCATAGGCCTCCAGACCTCTGCTTCCAAGAAGAGGAAGTAGCCCATTTCTCCCAGGTTCTTCCACTTAAAACTAAAACCCTGAACATAACAACAGACAAACATAGGAAGACACTGAAAGGTGGAAATGAGAAGGCAGACTTAACTAGGGACTTTGGGACTTGAGGAATAACATGGTGATGAGTCCCCTGTGTTTCCTGTTGCTTCCCATACATCCTGGAGAGGGTATTACAGGAACCCCCAATCAATAACCACCAACAGAACAACAGACAAAAAAGCTTCAAAAAAGAAAACACAAAACCCCCGTTCCCCCTAGCCAAGGTATGAGGAAAGGGGTTGTCAAAGACAGAAAACCATTTGGGCGATAATATACACACTACTCGAGCCAAGTGCCAGTGGAATATTGCACCCATCCCCTATGTCCTGTGGTTTCAGTTGGGCCAAGCTAGGATTTGATCTTCCACACCACCCCACTCCTGCCCTCCAGAAGAGGCAGCGCTCTGATTCGCCACCAGGGCTGTTTCAGTGTGGTGCAGTGGTGAGCTGAGCCTCCACCCCTTTGCATTAGCAAAGAGACTTTCAAAGGTGGTGCCTGACAGGCTAGTTAACACTGGGCTGCCCTCACACAGTCGTGGGGTCCAATGGTGGGACCTAGCCTCCGTCTCTCCCTGACATCGATAAGAATAGGATGTTACAGGTTGGAGGGAGTAGGCACCCCACTAACCCCCAACACATGGTGTCAGTGAGACCCAATGGGGTGCTGAATCCCCATAACCGTCCTGAGGCAGTAAGACAGAATGAGATGGCACAAGCAGGGCTAGTTGGCAGTTCTCTTCCTCTTACCCTGGTGTCAGTGGGGCCAGCAGGTAGCTGACCCTCTACCCACACCCGGCATCAACAAGAAGGAATGAAGTGGGAGGAAGGACAGCAAACACAGCAAACACTTCACCTCTCCCCTCCCCTGGTGTCAAGAAATCTACTGGGGAGATGAACTTCCACTCCTACTAAAAGGCAACAGAATGATATTAATGTTCCCACTTTTGGGGGGAAGGTGTCAGAAGGGCCAGTAGGATAGCTGAACTTCTACTTGATCTGTCTGCAGTGAGAGAATGTAAGTGCCCACTTTTGCTGGGGTTTTGACAGTAGGGCCCAGTGGAAATCTGTACGTAACCCCCCAGTCCTCATACTCCACCTCCAATAGGATGACTTCCTTCTAAAAAGTAATAATAAAATTAAATGGGATACAGAGTCATATAATAACTCACAATGTTTAGAATCCAATTGAAAAATACTCATGGCACCAAGAAGCAGGAAATCACAGAATAAATGAGAAAAGACAATAGACCTACACCAGCACTGAGATAAAACATCTATTGAAATTATCAGACAGGGGTTTTAAATAAGCTGTCACATAAATGCTTCAATTAGCAATTATGTGTTCCTTGACGGAAATGGGAAAAATAGAAAATGTGAACAAAGAACTAGAAGTTATAAGAATAAAAACAAATGAGAACAGTAGAACTGAAAAATACAACAATCAAAAAACTTTGCTCAAGAGTAGAGTGGAGATTACAAAGCACAGAATCATGAACTTAGAAGAGATCAATACAATGTACCACATGTACAGAGAAAAATAGGCTGAGGGGTAGAGATGGGAGAAAGAACAGGATCTCAAGAACCTGTAAACAGTAACAAAAGCACTAACATTCATATCATCAAGGTTCCAGAATGAAAACAGAGAGCACGTAGGACTGACAAAGTATTCAGAGAAATAATGACTGAAACGTTCCCAATTTTTTAGAAGACATAAGCACACATCCAAGGATCTGAGCAAATCCAAAGAGGAAAAACACAAAGGTATCCTTGTCAAGACGCGTCATAATTAAACTTCTGAAAAGTAGAGACAAAACAAATCTCGAAAGTGGACAGGCAGAAACGATGCATCACTTATTGAGAAACCAATTCCAATGACAGCATATTTCTTGTCTAAAATTATGGAGTCAGAAGCATTGACATAACATTTTTCAAGTAGTAAAAGAAAAGAACTCTCAGCCACAAATTCACACTTTTTATATCCACTTTCTTGTTTGACTTATATTAATGGACTACCAACTCATCTTTCTATATCCGGGCCTGCCATCAGACTTCTCCAAAAATCTAGTCACAGTATTTCCAGAGTGATCTTTCTGAAAAAGAAACAAATTTTTCTTATAAAAGTACCTGATTGTGTTATGAAACTTTTCTCTCTTCTAAGTTACCAGGTAAAATCCTTCAATGGATTCCCATCTTTCTTGGAGGAAAATCTCACATCCAAACTCTCTTTGTCCTTTTGGGCTGCTGTAAGATTATACTGCAGGTTGGGTGGCTCATAAACACCAGGAATTTTTTTTCTCACGGCTCCGGAGGCTGCGAGTTCAAGAATAGGTTGCCAGTATGGTCAGATGAGGGCCCTCTTCTGAATCACAGACTTCTCATTGTATCCTCACATGGCAGAAGAGCTTAGGGAGCTCTGTGGGGTCTCTTTTATAAGAGCACTAATACCATAATCATTTCCCAAAGGCCCCACCTACTAATACTATCAGCTACGGAAATTAAGATTTCAACGTATGAATTTGGAGGGGAACACAAAGACTAGACCATAGCACTTACTATACATACATGGACCGTGCATGATCTGGCTTCTACGCCCCTCTCCATTGTTTTCTTTTCCTACACGCCAGTGAGCATTTCTCTTTTTTTTTTTTTTTTTCTTTTTTTTTGCGGTACGCGGGCCTCTCACTGTTGTGGCCTCTCCCGTTGCGGAGCACAGGCTCCGGACGCGCAGGCTCAGTGTCCATGGCTCACGGGGCCTAGCCGCTCCGCGGCATGTGGGATCTTCCCGGACCGGGACACGAACCCGTGTCCCCTGCATCGGCAGGCGGACTGTCAACCACTGCGCCACCAGGGAAGCCCCAGTGAGCATTTCTTATACTGATTATGAATGGAACTCCTTTCTGGACTGATCCTTAACCATTCATTTTCTGGTAAGTGTGAATTTATCTTCTCTTTTCTTCAAAACTTCACCCTTCCTTCATGTTACATATCCATTTCAATTGCCTTCTACAGGAAGCCCTAATGATATCGCCCATATACTACTGTCCACAGCATGAATTAAGGTCTTACTGTGTCTTCCTATAGCACTCTGTAATACCTTTTACGGTAACTATGGATTTTCTTATTTGAGTGTCACAATACATTGAATTGTAGGTGGCACTATAATGATTTTAGTAACAGTAACACTGGTGCCTAGTTTAACCCATGACATACTTTAGGTGTTCAATATATGTGTGTTGAATGAGTGAATGAATGAATGGTCAATTTGAAATCTTAATCATGTTACTTTTCAAAAATCTGTTAAAAGATACCACAGTTTTCCAGAAGATTAGGGAGTTAGGACCTTAAACTTGATTTAACAGAGGAAATTTTTACTCATACATCCTGCTTAAATACCTCAAAGTAAAACCATAAACCCAGGAATTTAAGGTTATCCATTTGGACTTTCAAGCCAATAATTAATATCTCCTGCCCCGACTGTATTAGATGGTTTCGATGCTCCACTCATATCTCCCCAGCACTCATCATTCCAGTATATGCTGATAGAATCATGCTGCCGCCTGCAATTATCCACCTTAGGGCAGGCCAGAAGTGTACAGGAGTTAATGTATCTGGGTGTAGCTTTCAACCAAGGACAGGGGACTGGAAGATAAGTACTTCAAGTTTCTCACCGATTCTTGGGATAACTCTGAGACATGTTCTGTAGAGTTTCACAGAACTCGTCTGAAGTACTGGCAGCAGTTCCCTGCAGGAGTAATTTATTCGGTAATGCACCTCTGTTGGCTTCCTTCCATGCCTCCATTCTCAATTCCCACTCCACTTCTGAGTTTTCTGGAAGCACCTCCCAGATGAGCAGTTTGCACTCAAATTATTGCCTCAAGGTCTGCTTCTAGGGGAACTGAGTTGATAGCCTCCTAACAACCCAGTGCTCCTTACAGAGCCGTCACTGGTACAAGTACCAAGGCATGGCACATTACGTATCACTCCTCCTAAATCCTTATATTTTCCAATAGATAGGAAAGAGCATTACCTTGAAGAGAAAAAGAGTTCATATGAGGATGGCCAATGGATAAAGGGAAGGAGAGACAGTGCCATTTGCTTTCCATTAATGATAGTGTGAAATGTATGGGCAGATGGTCTAACAGGTGTGACTATAATTTGAAGAGCCTGCTCCCTTGGTTACAGAAGACTGCTATTGTTATTATTATGGAACCACAACCTCATGACTTTATTGTTTCACTTGATGTTACCTTCTCCTTTACCCTTAAATCTTTGTACATCACTGAATTGCAGCCAATAGATTTATTTTCTCCCTATGGCTCCACCACAAAAAGAGACACACATGTGCACACACATACACACACACACACACAGAGTTTTGTGTATGCCAGTGCTAGAAAAGACAAGCTCATGGTGCATGTATGCAATGGATATTGTACATTACAGGTCTCTGTGAAATAGTCTTCTGCAGGTTCCTATGTTTATTTTATGAATAATTAACTTTAGTAAAGTTAATTTCCTGAAGATCTTGTTGAAGACTGAAGAAAGGAAGTAAATTGTAAAGAAAAAGACTTCGAAACTTGCCCTTTTCGCCCTCTCTTTGTGTCTTAATGAACAAAGGATAACTGGGCCTTTTTTGAAGCCTTTGCTTGAGTTGAAGACACAAAATGCAACCTGTACTCTTATCATAATATGCTCAGTTTATGAGTACCCAAACTTATAAACCGTGAATTTCCCTAAAGTTATTATACCATCTAGAAGATGTTTGCTTGGACGTTTACTTAAAACCAAACAATTGAGGTCTATGTGTCCAAATAATTTCCTTCTCTCTTGCTGTCTCCATTTCAGTTTCCTGAGTTTCTGGGAAGGCCTGGTTTCCCCAAAGGAACGATTTCTGGTAGAAGTCTGAAGGTCTGACCCAAGAAGAAAAAATCCAGTACAGCCAATGAATTGAGGACAAGAAGTTTTCCGATCAGGTAGGAACATTTAATCTCATACATTACGATCGCCTTAAGTAAGGTGTGCTGATAGCTGGATATGATTTAACTGCTTGGAAAAAGATGCATATATATTATATGACCTACCCCACAAGGAAGCTGTTCTCAATTCTCTTAGAGGTTGTGGTGTTTATCAGAGAGCGCCTTGGGGGAAAATGAATACAATAACAGTATGATGCTTTTTTTTATTATTAGCTCATTGTTGCCAAGTACACTTGGTGACCTTGGTGCCTGTGGTTTAATCCAGGGGGTTAGACAGGTGGAACAGCACATTAACCCTCTTTAGTATTTTCTCCCAAGACAAATCATTTTTATAGGTTGTCTCCATGGTCTTCTAGTTGCTTATCAAAATTAAGCATCAAGCCTTCTAAGTGTGCAATAGCCCCAGTCAGTGTGAGGAAATCAGCTTGGTTCTTATTGGGTCACAGCTTCTTGGCCTTGGCACAAAGTGACTTCGCATAGGGAGTTAGAAGGAGGAGAACGGGACATGAGAAAGGGGAGTTCTGTGTTCTCATTTACCTATGCATGTTGAAACTCCACTAACAGCTTTATTTTCATTAGCAATTTGTGATAAAAACTTAGGGTAAAGGGAATAATGAAGCTGTCCCATTATATGGCAGGACAAAAGATAGTAGTGACATCAAAATCAGGGCCTGTCCATCTCGTTTGCAGCTATATACTGAGTGTTTAGCATAGCATTTGACCCCTCATCAGTATTCAATAAGAAGATGCGTGTTGAATGATTTAGGGATGAATTGATGAATGAAAAAAGTTAATATGGTAGAAAATGTGTTTTATCCTTGTATTTTCGTGTGTTGACTTCTGTATTTCAAGACCCAGCACTGTAACTGACACATAGAATATAAGCAATAAAATGTGTTGAAAGAATGAATGAGTCCCCACTATTCTAAGAATAATTTTAAGACCAACACAGACCCCATATCTGCCAGAGGTATCCAGAGGTGAAAGCCTGGATCTCAGCTAGTGGTAGAGCTGACAGGATTTATCTAGTTTTAATAATTTACAGCTCATCCCATTACATTTAGGCATAGTACCTACATGAGCCATACAATTAAATGTTGACTGAAAAACAATGCACAACCTAGAAGTTGAGAATTATGTTTTATGTGGAAGACATACTGAGGACTGAAATCAGGAGACAGCCTCTCAGATAGCTCTGAGGGACTGTTCTGAAGAGCTAAGGGAGGGCACAGGGTATTTAGAGGTTCTTGCAAAAAAAAAAAAAAGACAGGTAGTTGGAACATCAAAAGATTACTGTTAATTAAAGAAACTAGACATCTTAAGTTAATAAATGTAGCACTTTTCTATATATGGTGAGATGCAAGAATCTGGTCTCCTGGAAATCATTCCCTTGATTTGCACTTGAATTATCTAGGGCCAGTATCCTGTTTTCTCCATCCTGAATCCCCTCAGGGTGCGGCTTTGGGTGTGGCTTCAGTGGCTGATGGCTTGATGGCTATAACATCCTGTGTTACTGATAAGGCTGGCTACATTCTTTCTCCACATAAATGACTTGAATATGGATAGTAAATCTGTGGATTTGCAAAACGTAATTCTTGGAGCATTTTTATAAGGACAAAGTTAAGGGCGATTTCAGAATCACTAGTGGCTAAAATTGCTATTTATACTTTTCCACTGGTAGGTAGTAATCTGCTGTTGCTGTCTTCAGTATTCCCAAGGGATAACAAAAGCCATTTAATTCAAGAAAGAAAGGTAAAATTTAGCACAATGCAGCTTCCACAAAACCAAACACACACCCAACTCTCTCAGATATGAAGTAGTAATCTAAAATAGAATCCTGGAACTAATTGCAAAACAAGAGCAAATGTACTCATATTGGATAATTTTATTCTTTTATTAATGTTTGATACATATATGTATTTATTATTAAAATTCAAAGTTGCTGTATGGAGAAATAGTTTTGTACCAATAGTGTCTTTGTATGTGTTTATCAATAATGTATGAGATTGCCTCCTATGCTCCTTTTCTTTTATGGGGGGGGGGAGGGGGTGTGTCACGCTACGTCAAGGTCGGGAGTCAAACCCGCCACGACTGTCCATGAGGGGTTTTCCCGGGTCCCCACTTCAGGCCGGTGAGGGTGGCCAGGGGCAGCCGAAGACGTGCGTACGTGCGTGCGTGCGTGCGTGCGAGCCTGCGAGTCCACGGGGCGGGCCGCGCGCGCCGGGAGTGTTTCAGCCCGGCCCCCGGCTCATTGTGGTCGCCTCACGCCGGCCCGAGTTCGCAGCAGCGCTGGAGGCCCCGGGCCTGTGACCACAAAGAGGGAGCCGGGGGTCGGACGGGAGCGCTGCGGCGGCAGCTGAGGCCCAGACCAGGCCCCCCTCAGCCTCCCGCCTGCCCGTCTGCCCCGCCCCCGCCGGCGGCGCCGCGCCCCTCCCCCAACCGCCAGACTAGCGCGGTGCGGGGCCCGCGCGCGAAGACATGGGGGAGAAGCTGGAGCTGAGGCTGGAGTCGCTCTTGGGGACCGAGCCCGCCGTCTACCCGTGGCCGCTGCCGGTCTACGTAAGTGCCGTCCGTCCCCTCCTCCCGGACCCCCGCTCCTGTTCCCCCACGGCGCGCGCTGAGCCCACCGAGAAACGGAGCGACTCGAGTCGCCAGACCCTCTTTGGAGCCCCCCTTCCCGCCCCGCCGTGGTTCTCCGCGGCAGTTTCCAGCCCCCGCGCGCAGGGTGGGCAGAGGGGAGCCGGCGCCGGCCGGGGGGCACAGACTCGGCCGCGGGCAGCCCGCGCTTCCGAGGGGCGCCCGAGCCGGTCTGCGGTTGGCTCTGCAGGGCTGGGGACCCCGGTCCCCCCGGTCCTGGAATGTCGGCGGGCTTGCCCTTCTGTGCTTTAGGATCTGACATGTAGGGTTTCTTTTTCCTGGTAGTTTATTCTTAGCGCTGTCAACGTGCTTAGTTTTTTTAATTTTTTTTTATTTTTCAGGGCACCCTTTCCTCCCTCTCTCCAGTTTTTTTGTGTTTCTGTTTTGTTTTGTTTTAGTCAGGCATTTTGTCCCTCTGATCTTGAGTGGGTGGGCTGGCAGGACACTTGGAGAGGAGGCGTTCTGTCCCCTGATCTTGAGTGGCCTTTGGAAAATGACAGGCCAGACGGAAATTTACACAGGCGTCCGGTGATTGCAGAAATGCAGGGTGTCCGGCTAGGTGGGCGCCCGGCCTGTCGTCCCCCGTGGCGGCGTGGTGCGCGTGTTCCTTGTCTCAGGGTTTACGCTTGGGCCCCGCAGCCCAGCTTCCAAAGGGAAAGCGCAGCGGGCGCCTTGGGCCGGCGCCTTTGGGGCGCCCTTTCGTGCGCTCGGCTTGCGGGGGACCGGCCTCCAGGCGACCCGGCGGGGAAGCCCGCGCGACCCGGCCCTCGCGCGGGCTCCGTGTGTGTCAGTTTGTGGAAAGTGTGTCGCGCGCGGCCGGGGTCGGGGTCGGGACGCTGGGACCACCTGGGAGCCGATGTAGAGGGATATGATTTCCATTTTCAAGGCGCATTCATCCTGTGCAGGGAGACAGCCTAACATAAAATTTGCCTAACAAAAACTATATTAACAGGTGGAAAGACTATCTCCCAGTTGAACAGCGGATGCCTGGGACTCGTTTCATTGCTTTCAAAGTTCCTTTAAAAAAGGTGAGCAAAAGTTAATACCGTATTCTTCCAGAAATCTGAATTCACCATATAGAGCCCTGGCTCTCAACCCCGTCGTACTCCATTTTCCCTTTTTATAGCAAATACTTTTTAATACCTCTTTTACTATCCAGAAATGGGATTCATAGACAAATACAACCAACTTTTGTACTTAATTAAAAAACAAAAAAAAACAATGCAATGCCCTAACTATAAATAAAGAATAAAGTAATTTATAAGAAAGTAATATGTATCTCAGTATGTAAATGTTTGGGGATGACTATACTAGAAATAAAGAAATAGTCGGTTACTTGTACCATGAATGCAATAAACTGTGGACTTTGATTGATAACGATGTGTCAGTGTTGGTTCATGAATTCTAACAAATGAAGCACACTGGTATGGCATGTTGATAATGGGGAAGGCTGTGTGGGATGAAGGAGAGAGGGTGTAAGTGGGAACTGTGTACATTTTGCTCAGTTTTGCTGTGAATCTCAAACTGCTCTAAAACTAGTCTACTAATGAAGAAAAAAAGTGTGTGTTGCTGACACTTGAATAACCAAAGAGATCAATGGAACAGGGTACATGTATAAGCCAAATACATGAAAGAATATTTAGCAGTGAAAGCCATCCTTCCTATATGTAGATATTCAAGAAGTATTTATTTCTGTGTCTATTTTCAGGCACTCCGCTTGGAGCTGGCAATACAGTGGTAGGCAAAATTGATGTGGTCCCTGCCTTCTGGGAGTTTAGAGTCAGGTTAGGAGACCAACATGAAATAAACAAACATAGAAATAACTATATAGAAGTGAGCTTATTTTCTTCCGTCTAATCTCTCTGGAAGAAAGGATTGTAATATCGCTTGTAAGCTGCAGAGGAGGAAACTTGACTTTGAATCTCATATGTTAGCATCCCAGGGTTTGAATAAATGGATAACATAGTAAAGGATTTTAAACATATGTTCTTCCTTATTTTATTCTTTCTGACAGAGTTTTGAAAAGAATCTTGCTCCAGAAGAACGTTTCTCCCCCTTGGATCTCTTAACAAAATCCAAGGACAGAATGAAGAACTTGGGCTGATTATTGACTTAGCAAATACTCGCCGCTCTTACAAGCCAGAGGTAAATGGAAGGCGTAATTGAAAATGACCTTCTTTCTGATACTGTAATAATTCATAGTAGTTCAGTAGTTATCATCTTATGCTAAGGTGAGTCCTGGCCTTCTCTCGTGGGTTCAAAAAGGGAAGCTAGTGGTTTCCTTAAATACACATTTGTAATTGCTGTTTCAAAATGAGATGAAAGATATGAATTGAACTATAGTATTTGGCAGTAGGCTCTAGATATGCTTAAGAAATTCTGTAAGCTTCCATGTTCTACATTTTGAAAATGAAGTAAACTTTTAGTAGTTACAGTAGTATCCTAAAAAGAAAGAAAGGTATGTCCATTATGTCTTTAGCACTTATGTTAAGCAGTTGCCTGAGCATGTTTAAGCATCAGTGTAAAAGACAATTGTTCTCTAAGTTTTATGCTTCCTTTTCCTGATGCCTTCTGATATAGTACAGAAACCCATCTATTCTCTTGGCCCATGTAGGACATTCCAGTGCAAAAGAATTATCCTCCTTCTGACCTGTTCCATGGCCTTGGGAGACAGTAACACCTAATGTCTTTTAATATTTGTAGAGCAGTTTGCCATTTAGAAAGTTCTTTCATATCCATTGACTTAGTTAATCTTCACAGCAATCCTTTGCTCTTGAAGTGGAAGTAGTACTGATATCTCCTACTGA
This sequence comes from Delphinapterus leucas, assembly GCF_059928025.1. NCBI lineage: Eukaryota > Metazoa > Chordata > Mammalia > Artiodactyla > Monodontidae > Delphinapterus > Delphinapterus leucas. The sequence continues at coordinate 15,574,878 of NC_143147.1, read as the reverse complement.
GTGCTTACCCTGCACTAAGCTCAGAGGATAGACAACTACAATTACTAATTTTACAGACGATGAAACTGACTCTCGGAAAAGGAAGAATTGAAATTTCAGCTCTGTTATTGCTTTTTTTTTATTGTGGTAAAATATAGAGAAATCATATTTCTTTTAACCGTTTATAAATACGCAGTTCAGTGGCATTAAGTACAGTCACAGTGCTGTGTAACCATCACCGCTGTCTAGAACCAAAACTTTTTCATCATCCTCAACAAAAACTCTGTAACCATCAAACAGTAACAACCCCATTTTCCCTCCCACCAACCCTTGGTAACCTCTATTCTATTTTCTGTCTCTGTGAATTGGCCTATTCTAGGTACCTCGTGTAAGTGGAATCTGCAGTATTTGTCCTTCTGTGTCTGGCTTATTGCACTAAACGTCGTGTTTTCAAGGTTCATCCATGTTATAGCACGTAACGAAATGCCATTTCTTTTTTGGCTTAGAAAATCCCATTGTGTGTACATAGACCACAGTTTGTTATTCAACGGTTGATTGACACTTGGTTGTTTTCCACCTTGTAGGTATTGTGAATCATGCTGCTGTGATCATTGGTGTACAGATATTTGTTCAAATCCCTGCTTTCAGTTCTGTTAGATGTGCAGCGTAGGTAGTAGCAGAGTTGTTGGATCATAGCCTACTGCCAAATACTAAGCTGTACGCTTAACCTGTGAGAAAGTGCCAAACTGTTTTCTACAGTGTCGTCTTGTTTTTAAACAATTATCACAAATTTTAAGCATATACAAAAGTATAAAACTACTGTGAGTGTTCCTTGTATACCCAGGAACTCATCCAGCTTTCTTATTTACCAACTGATGGCTGTCATGTTTTATCTATACCCCCACCTGTTTCACCCCATTCCGTATTATCTTGAAGCAGCTCCGAGACAACATGTAAATTACACCTGTACGTTTTTGGTACGTGCATTTAAAATATAGGACTTTTATTCCTTAATATCATTTTTTAATATTAAATACCCAGGGAGTGCTCAAATTTGCAGTTGTCTCCTAAACGTCATAAAAAATTGTCTATAAGAATTTTGAATTAGATCCAAATAAGGTCCACACTTTGCCGTGGATTGTTAGGTCTCTGAAGTCTTGTTTAATCTATAGGTTCTCCCTCCATGTCTCTCTCACTTTTTTTTTCCTCCTTGAATTTTGTTTTTAAAGAAACCAGGTAATTTGTCCCATCTAGATGCCGATGATTACATTCCATGTGTTGGTAACATATTCTTCAGTCCTTTTATTTCCTGTAAATCGGTAGTCGATCTGAATGAAGCTTGCATGTTTTGTTTTGGCAAGACAGTTTCATGGGTGATGATGTGTTCTTCCATGGAGACGTATATAGTTGTGTCTTTCTGTGGTATTAGCAGTCACTGATGATTCATACCTACATCCATTAATTCAGTTGAGGCTTCAAAGAATGGTGAATTCTGTTGTTCTTTTTTTCACTTATTAGCTGGGTATATTTGTACGAGGAGAAGATTCCCCTCATCAGCTGTTTGGTTGCTCAGTTGTAGAGGCATGATTCTCTTCTTTTATTTAACAGTTTTCAAAATAATGAGTTGATTCACAAATATCCTCCAGTGTTGACCAGTTTTGTAAAATTTTATTTATTCCTCTCACCGTGGACTCCGTTACAGTTATTATTCTAACTGAGGCCCTATCTTTGGCCAGTTGGAGCTTCTCGGTGACTCCTGAGTCCTTTGGACATGACATCAGTTGTTTCTAGACTTTTTCAGTGGTCAGAGCTAGGAAATATGTACGTTTGTTTTTAATATTTTTAAAATATGTCATAGGTTCCTACTGCTACTTTCCATTTAAATTCAGAACTAGAGAATTTTCACTTATCCTTTTCTGTCTTCTATTGATAGTCTACTTTCTCCCACCTCAAGAATACCAGTTCTCAACAATGCCTGAAATTGCCTCTGTTTCCTAATTCGAATCCAAGTTCTTCTGACTCTATTCTACTACTCTCCTTAAATCACAGCCGCTTTATGGCCCTTGAAATGTAAGATAGAACATAAATGTAGGCAGAACTGTTTATATCATTTTGAGTTACATGTGCATTCATTCACATAGATTTCACCTCATATCACAGGGTCTACCTCACAGAAGGGTGAGGTACCCAGCGAGGATCAGACTCTCACCAGAGGGCCCACATCACCAAGGGGATGGGAACCAGGCAGGAGTGTCCTCACACCAGTGGGGCCACATCATCCAAAGTTGAGGAACACAGCACATGTGACCTCAAACCAGAGGACACACATCACCAAGGGACTGGGAGTGAGGCAGGCAGGAGGAGCCTCAAAACAGAGGGCCCATAGAATAAAAAAGGTGAGGAATCGCGCAGTTGGATCCTCCCAGCAGGCGGCCAGGAGCAGCGAGGCTATGGGATCCAGGCCGGAATGAACTCACACCAGAGGGCCCTCATCATTAAACTGTGAGCAACCCAGCCGTTGGGACCTCAGAGCAGAAGGCCCACATCCACATGGGGATGGGAAACTGGCAGGAGTACCATCGCACCAGTGGGCACACATCAGAAAATATGGGTACCCAGTAGTTAGTGACTGACGCCACAGGGCCCTCATCACCGAGGGGAGGAGGCTCCCAGCAAGCTCCAACTGCCACCAGAGGGCCGACGTCACCAAGGCAACGGGAGCAAGCCAGGCAGGAGTGACCTCACAGCAGAGGGCCCACCTCCCAGAAGTGTGACGAAACCAGTCAGGATCACACTCTCACCAGACGGCCCACATCACCAAGGGGATGGGAACCAGGCAGGAGTGTCCTCACACCAGTGGGTCCACATCACTAAAAGGTGAGTAAACCGGCACATGTGGCCTGAAACCACAGGACCCACATCACCAAGGGGCTGGGAGTGAGGCAGGCAGGGGGAGCCTCACAACACAGGGCCCAAAGAATAAAAAAGGTGAGGTATCCAGCAGTTGGAACCTCGCAGCAGGCGGCCCAGAGCACAGAGACTATGGGATCCCGGCCTGAGTGAACTAACACCAGAGAGCCTATATCATGGAACTGTGAGCAACCCAGACGTTGGAACCACAGAGCAGAAGGCCCACATCCCCATGGGGATGGGAACCTTACAGGAGTGTCCTGTTATCACTGGGCTCACATCAGATAACGTGGGGAGCCCAGCAGTTATGGCCTGACGCCAGAGGGCCCTCATTACCGAGGGGAGGAAACTCCCTCTGAGCAGGTTCCAAATGCCACCAGAGGGCCGATGTCACCAAGGCAATGGGAAGCCAGGCAGGAGTTACCTCACAGCAGAGGGTCCACCTCACAGAAGTGTGAGGAACCCAGCCAGGATCAGACTCTCACCAGAGGGCTCATATCACCAAGGGGATGGGAACCAGGCACAAGTATCCTCACACCAGTGGGGCCACATCATCGAAAGGTGAGGGACCCAGCACACGTGGCCTCTAATCAGAGGACACACATAAACAAGGGGCTGGGAATGAGGCAGGCAGGAGGAGCCTCAAAACAGAGGGCCCATAGAATAAAAAAGGTGAGGAATCCCGCAGTTGGAACCTCCCAGCAGGCGGCCTGGAGTAGCGAGGCTATGGGATCCAGGGTGAGTGAACTCACACCAGAGGGCCCTCATCATGAAACTGTGAGAAACCCAGATGTTGGGAACTCAGAGCAGAAGGCCCACATTCCCATGGGTTTGGGAACCTGACAGGAGTGTACTCGCACCACAGGGCG